>NC_139151.1:62334646-62759646 GCF_964270905.1 Leucopleurus acutus
CATAAATAAGAAGAAAAGACAACCCTCAGAATGGGAGAAAATATCTACAAATGAAGCAACTGACAACGGATTAATCTCCAAAATCTACAAGCAGCTCATGCAGCTCAATATCAAAAAACAAACAACCCAATCCAAAAATGGGCAGAAGATCTAAATAGACATTTTTCTAAAGAAGATATATAGATTGCCAACAAACACATGAAAGGATGCTCAACATCACTAATCATTAGAGAAATGCAAATCAAAGCTACAATGAGGTATCACCTCACATCAGTCAGAATGGCCACCATCAAAAAAATCTGCAAACAATAAATGCTGGAGAGGGTGTGGACAAAAGGGAACCCTCTTGCACTGTGGGTGAGAATGTAAATTGATACAGCCACTATGGAGAACAGTATGGAGGTTCCTTAAAAAACTAAAACTAGAACTACCATACAACCCAGAAATCCCACTACTGGGCATATATCCTGAGAAAACCATAATTCAAAAATTATGTACCACATAATGTACCACAATGTTCATTGCAGCTCTATTTACAAAAGCCAGGACATGGAAGCAACCTAAGTGTCCATCAACATGTGAATAAAGAAGATGTGGCACATATATACAATGGAATATTACTCAGCCATCAAAAGAAACAAAATTGAGTTATTTGTAGTGAGTTTGATGGACCTAGAGTCTGTCATACAGAGTGAAGTAAGTCAGAAAGAGAAAAACAAATACCGTATGCTAACACATATATATAGAATCTAAAAAAAAAAAAAAAAAAAGGTTCTGAAGAACCTAGGGGCAGGACAGGAATAAAGACACAGACGTAGAGAATGGACTCGATGACACGGGGAGGGGGAAAGGTAAGCTGGGATGAAGTGAGAGAGTGGCACGGACATATATACACTACCAAAGGTAAAATCGATAGCTAGTGGGAAGCAGCCGCATAGCACAGGGAGATCAGCTCGGTGCTTTGTGACCGCCTAGAGGGGTGGGATAGGGAGGGTGGGAGAGAGACACAAGAGGGAGGAGATAAGGGGGTATATGTATATGTATAGCTGATTCACTTTGTTATAAGGCAGAAACTAACACACCATTGTAAAGAAATTATACTCCAATAAAGATGTTTAAAAAAAATGGGGAAAAGTAAATCACAATTTAAAAAAAAGAGCTCTAAGGGGAACATAAACAAGTCTCACAGTTGCATTCTAGTGTCAACATGGGTTATAGCTGTGCCTGTCCATCATCTGCAGGAAATATCTCAGAGTCACGGTCCCCAGTCCCTGGTCAGCCTGCCTGTCTGGGTCAGCTGAAGTGACTCAATAGGGTGTAGCCAGAAAAATAGGGCCATTACAAAAATTAACTGTTTTCTAAAATAAAAATAAAAATTCTATAAAATGATGATACTAGCTAGTCTAATTTTTTTTTAAGATTTTAAAAATATACAAAATTGGAAAAGTAGCAAAGATCACAAAAGTATATAAGGAAATGTTTTGCACAGCACAAAGCAATTAGTAGGAAAATCTGAGTGTTATAGCTATCACTAGGAGATTATAAATTGTCAAAATTGAGTGAAGGTGAAAATTTTAAACCTAAAAACCAGTAACAAGGAAGGAACTAAACAAGATGTTTAGTATATGTAATCACATGACATCACTAGTTATTATTCCCCCGTTATAAATTTATGCAAAGCATACAGAAGGAAAAAGAAAAGAAGGAAAGCTCTAAGAGAAAGTTGCTGAGAGTAGATCTTAAAAATTCTCATCACAAGGAAAACCAATTGTAACTGTGCGTGGTGGTGGAAGATGACTACGCTTATTGCAGCGATCATTTAGCAAAAATACAAATATCAAATCATTTTATTGTACACCTGAAACTAATATGTTACATGTCAATTATACCTCGATTAAAAAAAAAAGGAGAGCTCTCAGTTCTTTTCATGAAGAGCACTGATACCAAAGTCTGACAGAGGCAGACGACAAAAAGAAAACTATGGCCAGCGGTTCTCAAATTTTGGGTCTCAGGACATCTTTACACTTTGAAAAAAATCACTGAAAATCCTAAAGAGCTTTTGTTTATGTGAGTAATATTTACCAATAGTTAACATACTAGAACTTAAAGCAAAAGTTTTTTAGATTATGTATTAATTTATTTAAGATAACCATAATAAAACCATTAAGTTAATACATAATGACATGTATTCAAGTAACTACGTCTTCGAAAATAAAAACTTTAAATAAGACTGGCATTGTTTCACATTTTTTCAAAACCATTTAATGTCTGGCTAAACAGAAGACAGATGGGATTTCCTATCTGCCTTTTACACGCAATCTGTTGAGATATCACAAGTTATATAGTCTCTGGAAAACTCTACTGCATACTGGTGAGTGAATGAGAGTAAAAGGGGATAATAATGTCTTAGTATTACTATGAAAATCGTTTTGATCTTTTAGGGGGTCTCCCCTAAAAGGATCTTGGAGATCCCCAGCGGTCTCCAGATCACATTTCGAGAACCTCCGCTATAAGTCAATTTCAGTCATGAATGTTGATGCAAAAATCTAAGTGAAATATTAGTAAAAGAGCCCAGCAGTACATTGAAAGACGAATGTACCATGTCTAAGTGGGATTCAGGGATGTAGGAATGTTAGGAAATCTATTAATACAGATTTAATATACTAATAAGTCAAAGGAGAGAATCAATCATTTCAACAGATGCTCAAAGTATTCCACAAAACTCAATATTCATTTCTGATTTAAAAATCCTAGGAACGAAGATATGATAAAATACGTGTATCTCTATCCAACAACCAGCCTCATGTTTAATTAAAATATACTAGAAACTCAAGGTGAGGGGGTAGAAATTTCCTGAGCACTCAAGGAACTCAAGTTCTCGCTGGGGAGGCGGATTGCCCATGATGGTGGTTGAATGGGGAAGCAGCAGCAGACCCTGATGGATGTCAGAGGTGGCAGATGAAGAATTAATGATCAGCCAACTTAAACCACGAGCTCTCACCATGTTCCACTCCCTGGGTGTACTTACATATTGGTGAAGCAATGAGCATGGGTGACTACCCAGGTTTCCCAGAGATGCCTGGTGGCAATCTGCACACTGACCTGCTATGACCAAGAGCTGACTGTTGGCCTCCTGCCTCCCACGGTCTGGCTGGAAAGGAATCTGGAAGTGGGAGGGGAAGTGGCTCCACAGAGCCCACCTGGAAGGGGGCCAAGAAGGCACATCTTCGTTACCCATGGGTCCTCCTCACCGTCAAGTCCAGGTCTGAGCATCTCCCTTGTGCTGGAAACTCTAATAGACACCTGGGAATAATGAGAAATGCTTATTGTATTCTAGAGAGATTTACATATATACATAGAGAGAAAGAAATGGACGTTTCACCCAAGAGTAACACATCAAGCCCACCCTTGACTTCCCCCTCTTTTTTGCCTCAATTATCTAGTCACCAAACACTTTAGATCCTATATTCACAAAATATCTTGCATCCACCTCCTACCTTTGGGCTTGGGACTTCAACATTGCTCACCTGGACTACTCTCCCTGGGGTTCAGCTTTCCCTGTCCTCCTCCCACTCCCAAATTAACCACCAAAGAGCACTTGTTTTGATCATGTCACTCCCCTAGTCAAAACCATCCCAGGGTTCCTCACAGTGTTGGGAATAATGTTGGCATCCTATTTATCTTTGTGGGCCACAAACACCGGTGTCCTAATCATCTCAGAAGTTATTTCAGTATTTTCTTGTATTGTGTTTTTCTGTGCACATTTCCCCTTTTGTTGTCAATTTTATTAAAGTATAACATACACACAGAAAAATACTCAAGCAATAAAATTCTTTGAATGTTTTTCCAAGAAGTACAACCAGAACCCAGATCAAGAAACAGACTAGCAGAATCTCAGAAGACACTTCAGGAGCCCAGCCCAGTCACTGCTCCTGCAAAGCGTAACTGCTATCCTGACATCTAACACCATATATTAGTCTTGAAGGCTCTTAGTTTTACATAAATCTACTCTCTATCTGTACATATAAGCTTCATTATTAGGATATAAATTCCTCGAATATAGGTTAGTACCTATCCTGTTCCTCTTTGTATCCTGCCTCCCCCACTCCCTGGTCTCTGGTACAGAGATTTGTCCAGAGAGGACACCAAATCAGTATCAAGCCAGTGCGATGGGTTGTCAACAACTGAGGAATATAGGTGAAGGATAAACAGGTGTTCATTGTATTCTTCTTCCATCTGTTCTGTAGATTTGCAAAATTTCAAAATAAAAAGCGAAGGAAGGACAAAATTATTTACTGAATGATTTAAGGAATCCAGGTTAGGTGTGCTACTTAAAACAGGACACATGTAAATTCCTGTTCCTGTCCTTAAGTTTTTATGTGTATTTGTATAAGGGAAGAAGGCCCTAAAGTAGGTGTGAGTTCAGGGAGAGGGAATCAGGAAAATTCCTCTTGTTGAGCTTTCACACCAGGAGCTATTTCTGGATTAGTTTTATTCATCAAATATTTATGTGGCATCGCCTGTGTTCTGGGCACTATGGTAGGTGCTGTGGGATAAAATGACCAATAAATCTAGCCAAGTGTTGTAATGAGACTCCTTGGCAGGTACTGAGAGAAATGGCTCTGCTGAATATATCGCCCCCTGGTGGCCAAGAACAGGAACCACCGCAGACACACTTTACAAAGTTTCTACCCAGGATATATACGCATCCTGAGCTCCAAGAAGCAACAACAAAAAGACTCAGACGGCTTCTATCCCTCCTCATTAAAAGGAATACTCCTCTTCTACACTCTCTATTGTGTTCTAAGTGTCAGATAATTTGTAAAACTAAAAAAATTTTTAAATAATTAAAAATTAGGTGCTTGATCTTTCTCTTGACAAACGATCAAAATGGCAAACTCTGAAAGCTTCCCTGTCAGTGGATGTCACAGAGGAAACAAGGAAAAGAGAAAGCCCAGCGCCCCTCAGTGCTCACCAATGTGAAGACATAGCGGTTCACTCACTTCTTTCCCAGCGGATGGCTCTTGTGAGTCAGACCACAATCTGGCACACTATTTAGCCATCCCTACTGAATGAATCACTCAAGATGGGAATTTTGATTCTGTGACTGAAAATAGTTCGGGGTTGCTTTGAGCAAAAGGGACAGTGACCACATCCCATCCAGCTCTATGTGATGGCTTTCGTGATGCGGCAACTTGGCCAGGTTACAGCCCCCGGTTATTCAATCAAACGTTAGTCTAGGTGTTGCTATGAAGGGATTTTGCAGATGTAATGAAAGTCCCTCATCACTGACTTTAGGTAAGGAAGATCATTCTGGATCATCTGGGTGGGCCTGACGTCATTAGTTGGAAAGGCCTTGAAAGCAGTGTGGAAGCTTCCGCCAGAGAGAGAAGAAATTCTGCTTGTGGAGAATGGCCTCAGCCCATGCCTGTGGAATTCCAGTGTCCCGTGACCTTCCCTTTCTGCCTGCTTGCCTTATGGACTGACTTGCTTAGTCAGCTCCCACAATCGTGTAAGCCAATTCCTGGTGTATTAGCTTGCTAGGCAGGCTGTAACAAAATATCACAAACAGGGTGGCTTAGAAGACAAAAATGTATTGTGTCACAGTTCCGGAGCCTCGAGGTCCAGGATCAAGGTGTTGGGCAGGTCGATCCCTCCTGAGGGTGGTGATGGAGAATCCACTCCACGCCTCTCCTCTAGCTTCCGGTGGTTTGCTGGCAATCTTTAGCATTCTTTGGTTCATACAGGATGTATCACTCCCATCTCTGCATTCACGTCTGTATGATGTTCTCTGTGTGTGCGTGTCTCTCTCTCCAAATTTCCCCTTTTATAAGGACACCAGTCGTACTGGATTAGGGCCCACACTAATGACAGCATTTTAACTTGCTTGCCTTTGTAAACACTCTATCTCCAAAAAAGGTCACAGAATGTGACCTTAGGTACTGGAGGTTAAAACCCCAATATATCTTTTTGGGGTTCTTGGTTGAACCGAGAGTAATAAAAATCTGTATACTTCTGGTAGTGACATTCTCCAAAACAGCTTACCAGAAGCACTGGATTCTTCAGGTAGTACATCCCATGTCTCCAGAAACACTGATTCATTCTCTAATCCGGAGATGTAAAAATCTGGGTATAAGCATGATATAGCTGCTCAGTTCACACAAACAAGGCCAATGTTTGGGATTTATCAGAAAATTATTATTGTTAGAATTCTGGGACATCTCAGCCAGTTAGACTCTATGGGTATTTGAACTGGAAAGTGGAGTATTTTAACCATAACCTGGCTTTCCATTAGCAGCTGTTTACCGCCCAATAAGAATGAACAACTTGAGAAGCCAGTAACTGGCTTTGTAGGATTTGGACAGAGTGCTCATGGGGTGTGAGAGCTTGGAAGGAAGCTGTGTCTTCACGTGTCTAGGGACTGGGGGTTGGTGAAGATATTTCACATTTCTGAGCCTCTCTATGTGACACACACACACACACACACACACACACACACACACACACACTCTCTCTCTCTCTCTCTCTCTCTCTCTTGCTTGTGGCCCAATACACATCATCTGATTTAAGCCTCACTACATCTTTACCAGGCATGTATTATTCTCCCGTTGTAAGACTGAGGAGGATGAATCCTAGATGACACTTAGATCACACTTCTAGTAAGGACAGGCCAAGATTCAGACATACAGCTGATCTTCATTCTTCACGGATTCTGTATTTTTGAATTCACCTACTCGCTAACACTTGTTAACTCAAAACCAATACTCATGGTGCTTTCACGGTCATTCATGGACATATGCAGAGCAGTGGAAAATTTGAGTCACCTGATCACGTGTCCTGGCTGAGGTCTCGTGAGGCCACACTCTGCCGTCTTGTTTCAGCTCTCACACTATAAACAAGCGTCCTTCCTGCGGTCTGTTAGCGCCACTTTTTGTTTTGCTTTTTACATTTTGGGGCTTTTTGCTGGCGATTTTGCTGTTCGCAATGGCCCTAAACATAGTGCTGAAGTGCCATCTAGTGTTCCTAAGGGCAAAAAGTCTGGGCTGTGCCTTAGAGAAAATACACGTGATGGACCAGCTCCGTGCAGGCGTGAGTTATAGTGGTATTGACCATGAGTTCAGTGTTAATGAATCAGCAATGTATATTAAATAAGGTGACTTGAAACAGAAACCCACATAAAAGCAGAGGCTGAGAGGCCCCCAACTCTGTATTTCCCCAAGCAGTGGTTCAGGATTCACACATTCAGTGAATCATGATTTGATTATATCCATGCTGGTCTCTAAATGCTGCCCTTTTTACCACAGCAGGAGGATGAGACTTGAGACCTGAGGAGTTGGGGCCTCAATCTTCTTACCTGTTTGAGGAACGAAGGAGACTGTAGCCCGGAAGCCTCTGAAGGTCATGTTTTCATCGGACTGGAAGCTGACGGACATCACCCTGGAGATGCTCACCACAGGGGCGGGGACCACAAAGCCACACGGTCGAGCTGGTTCAAGCCCAGCCCCGGCATGACATGGTCAAGGGCCCAGCAAACAGACGTGGCACTGGATAGAAGAAAACAATTGTCCTTCAGGTAAGTGTTAAGAAATAAACCTTTCCAGTGTATGTCACAATTCATTTCCAAAATAGAAAGGCAGAGTGCTCCTTTGTACTGTGTATTTAACCCCGTCAACATTTCAATTCTGTTTATCTCCCAAACACTCCCACTGGGAATGCCACTAAGGGAAGTTGTTCCAGCCACAGGGCTTATTTCAATGTCACTTTGCCCTCTGACCCCTAGTTCATTGTGAGCCTTCCACATTTTCTGATCAAATCGTTTTTCTTCGATTCTCCCTGAAGCTCTTCCCGCCCCTGATGGTGGAGAAGGAGAGGTGGTGAGAGCATAGGAAGTGATGGAGATGGTGCAGCGGAATGAAGGAACATTGAGCCACATTCCCTAAAAGGAGTCCCAAGAAGGACTGGGTCCAAATGCAAACCAGGGAAGCCGAGGCTCCCAGGGAACACAAACCTATTTCTTTCTTCCTTTCTACATCCCTGTGCATGCTCACATAGTCGGAAGTGCAATCTCCACTTTCTTCTGCTTCCAGGTTCTGAAAGGAAAGCTGAGAAGACTCCATGTTACATCCAGAGTAAACAATATGAACGCATTACCTCACTTTGATCAAGGAGAGGAATTTGGACTGTTCAACCTGTTCTACAGCATGACCTTAGATGAGAAATGTAACGGGGCATTCATGAGTGGGTTATGTGACTTAGGAAATGATGCTAAACCCCAGGCTGCCAAACCCTCTGAAACATCCAAGCACCCAATCACAGGCTGAACAGAAGGGTGGGGAAACGTGCAAATATTTGAGCTCCCCAGTTCCCTCCTTGGAGGAGCAAAGAAACAGCAAAGAACAACATTTGAGCAATCTGATAGCCCTGACTAACTGAGAGGAGCAGTGGGAGATAGAAACGATGAGGTAGCAGCTTAGATTGTTTATACACAAATGATGCGGATTCAATGGAGCCCGAGCACTTGGCAAAAGACGCAGGCCTGCGCGGCTAGGACAGAAGTGGAGGGAAAGGATGATTCATGGTGAACGAGACATGGGGAGAAGGAGACGTGTCAGAAACAGGATCCGTTCAAACATTTCTTAAACCCCTACTGGGATACTTTCTGGAAATAGACCCTTTTTGGTTACTCTGACCATTGTGTCTTATGGAAAGGGTTTTAAGAAAAGGAGGAAAATTACATAAATCTTCTTTTTTGTTTGTTTGGTTTTTTTTGTGGTACGCGGGCCTCTCACTGTTGCGGCCTCTCCCATTGCGGAGCACAGGCTCCGGACGCGCAGGCTCAGCGGCCATGGCTCACGGGCCCAGCCACTCCGCGGCATGTGGGATCTTCCTGGACCGGGGCACGAACCCGTGTCTCCTGCATCGGCAGGCAGACTCTCAACCACTGCGTCACCAGGGAAGCCCCCATAAATCTTTTTTAAACCAGAAATTTCCATCACAGGGGATCTAGAATGCCTATAATAAATAACTTATAAGAAAACTTAAAATATTTCTAAAAGTCAGATATACCTGTTCCTTTAATATCAATAATATTTAGAATTTAAAATGTTTGAAGTTGGTAAACAGAACTTGTAGAGCAATAAAATTTATGAATAATAATAATAATTTTAAAAAGACCCTTTTCTCTTCGAGTCAAATGGTGTGCACATAGTTACGACTTGTCCTACCAACTTACAATTGACCGTCCCGGGTGGGTCCTGCAGGCTGATGCTGTCACTGGCCGAGTGTGAGTGCATCTTTTCACGGATGCACAGCACTCAGTGTATTTTATTGCATAGATGCTTTTGAATCACTTCTAGCTCTGATATGTTCAGATTTTCAACTAAATTTTGTCTTCTTCCTCCTTCCAGGCGTACGCTCATACTTAAGATTTTCTCCTCTGTCAGTAACACAGTTTCCCTTAATCCTGCTTCGTCCTGAACTGTCTGCCTTGACTCTGTTTGGGTTTCAGAAACTTTCAGAAAGACAACAGCTACACTTGTCTCACTTACTCCGTGTCTCCTTCTCCTGTGTGATCTTGTTTCTGCACCTAACATCTGATTTCACCTGACCTTTCAGGTGACACCTCCCCCACTTCCTCTCTACTGTTCAATTGTCCATCCCAACTCTTCTACCTTTTTATTGGGGGATGAGGTGGGAACTGTATAACGGGTGCTTAGTCCTCCCTCTCTTTATTTTTTAACAAAGTTTTGTCTTTTTACTTTGTTAACATTTAAAAGCACATTTGAATAGAACAAAAGGTTTCAGAGCTGTACAATGGTTTCTCTGCAGAAGGAAGAGAGAAAGAAGGAAGGAGATCAAGATCTATCAAGAAAGAGAGAGAGAATGGAAGGAAGGGAGGGAGGGAGGGAGGGAGGGAGGGAGTCCTCTTTCTCTTTAAACTCTAACTTGCTGTGGGAAATCCAACCTATTGGCCATAACTTTTTGTTTGTTTGTTTGTTTTGTTTTGTGAATTAAAGGCTTCATTCTCTGGACTGTCATAACACTGCACCAATTTGGTTCTATTCCTGGGTCTCAGATCTATTTTGGCCTCTTAAATATACAAGAACTTTGAGGTCCTTACTCCTTACCCGTTATTTTATAGTTTACTTTGTCTCCATATACTCTCTTGCTTTCAATTATTATTTTAAGAGAAAGACTTCTAAATAATGCCTAATTCCAACGTCACCCTGACTGCAGTGTCATCTACCTGAAGGCATTTCTGCAGATGGCCCACTAGTGTTAACTGAACAAACACACAAATGGCCACAAACACCGCGAATCAAAGGCTGAATACACTCTGTATCCTGACATTCAAAGCCCTCCATGCTTCCATCTCAGCCTCGCCTTCCACCACCCCTCCTGCTATACCTTATGCCAGTCCCTGAAACTGTTCTGCACTACACTTTTGTTATCCACTCTCCACAAACTGTTTTGTTAGCAGTTTAATTAATAAGGAAGAAATGCTTGTTTCTAGAAAGGACTAGACACTGATGAAACAAGTTACCTGGTACAAAGATTAAGGCCACATTTCAACAAAATGTAAAGCACACAGTTGCCACCTAGCGGTAAGTGTGGGTAGTTACAGTAGAGAATAGGCTAGTCTGTTAGTCAATCAGTATCAATAATATTTATCAAGAACCTTGTGTGCCAGGTGCTAGGTTCTATTCTAGGTACTAGGGATACAGCAGCAGATACACCAGATAAAACGTCTGCCCTCATGGTGTTTATGCGAGCGATTCTCTGGAGATCCTCAGCAAAGTAAGGGTAACCAGGGTTAGTACCTTAACGAGGTGATGTTAGGGGGCTTGAAAAACCCAGTTGCAGCTGGCCACGTTGCTGTAGTCTTCAGGATAGTGAAGACTCTGTATGAGGCCTTCTTCAAAAAGGATAGTTAAGGAGCTGCAGCCTGACTCTGCAACACAAGGGAGAACGTCCAAACAATGGCATCACCGCGCACAGAGGGATCCTCTTTGTTTTCCCCCTTGTGTCTCCCACAAGTGATGCCTGAACTGGCTCTTAAGGCAGAGCCATCAAGAAGGGGGAGGTCGCGCACTGGTTCTCGAGAACTCATCAGGCCCTCTCAGCTCACTTGGGTAGGCAACAAACACGCTTTAGCAGGACTGCAGAAGGAGCCCCTGCACCTGCATCTCACTTGCCTTGAGCTCCTCTCTGCTATGGAGCTCAGTGGCCTTGGGTGGGGGGCTCCCTACCCCTCATCTCATTCCTACGGGGCCTCAATTTCTGCAAAAGGAATGCATAGTGTGTGATAAGAGTAAACGGTTTTACCAGGAAGGTCGTTTGGTTTAAGAGCTTTATACGTGAGATTAAACCCAACAGCATAGTCTGTGGCATCAGAGGTGAACCTCAGCCTTATAGCGTTGGAGCCAACGAGAACCGATGAAGCCAGGCTGTTCCCACAGAATTTCCCTGCAACATAAGAATGAAGAGTTCTGGTTCAGAGCCTAGAAAACAGCACCCATGAAAAGACTTATGGGGAACTGAACTTTCATGATAGTGCAGGCTTGTCTAAATCAGGGTTTCTCAACCTCAGCACTACTGACATTTTGAACTGGAACGTTCTTGGTGTTCAGGCTGTCCTGCACATTGTAGGATGTTTTGCAGCAATCCTGGCCTCTACCCCCTGGATGCCAGTAACATTCCCTCTCGTTGTGATAACCAAAAATGCTTCTAAGACATTGCTAAGTGTCTCCTGGGGGAGGGAGGGGGTGGGCAAAATCGCCTGCAGTTTAGAACCACAGAAACACTCCTGCACTTCTGTTTCTTGTATAAGTAACCTTTCTCTCCTCCTTGTGGCTATCTGTTGGTATCTTCCTTCTGAACTGGACGAGGCGGGTAATGGTCATTTTCATGCGTAGGAGAGCAGCGTTCTGCCCGGGAGGCCCCAAGGGGCACTGCTCTATGTCTACATTTTACTCCTGATGGGCTCCAGGTCTGGCAAATGAGTCTAGGAAGCCTGTTTCCATGGGCAGCAGATGCTGTAAGTGAATTGCACTGTGGCCCTTACAGCCCTCACACAGGCTCAGATTTTCTTCCTTTCCACTGTCAATTCTAAGTCTCAAAATTGGAGACAGGAAGTGCGGTACTTACAGATGCCTCAGGGCCAGACGTATTGTAACCAGGCCCCATTAAGTCCTCCTAGCACTAGTGTCCATTCGACAATGTGAAAATCCACTCACCAATCAGTGTGTCTTCTAAAGAACATATGGACAGGTAATTGTGGTGACAAGACTCTGCATCGAAGTGGGAAAAATTGAGGAGCACGTGCATTCCCTCTGGTACAAACAGGGTCCAGACACACAGTCTGAAGGTAGATACATTGAGAGGGTATTATTTCTAGATGGAAAGCGACTGTCACAGTCCAATGAGTGGGGCAGAGTCAAACTCGAGGTGGGAGTCAAGGGCAGGGGAGGCAGCGGGGGCTACTCACTGCTTGCTCTCATAATACAGGAAGGGGCTTTCTGGGAAGTGCAGCTCCCCTTCTGATGCTCTGATCACACGGTCCTGCTCACTGCATGAGGCTGGGAGGGAAAGCCACGCGAATCAGCGCTAACAGTGATGGCTATAGCCACAAGAGCCCTTTTCCCCCAGAACCTGTACAGACACTGCGGCCTCCTGGTTCTTCTTTACACACGCTTCCTTTCGTGGAGACACGAGATCTTTTGCTATCTTGGCTTCTATGATGCCTTACTTTTTGTTTCTTGTAGATCCTGCCTAACCTTGAGATTCTATGATTTCTTCTTCTTTACTTTTCTTTCTTTGGCCCCATAATTCCACTCTATAGATGCAGGTATTTCCTAGGTTCTATTCTTAGTTTTCATTTCTCTCTACACGAGCCCTCTGATCCACTTCATTCACACCATCAGTTTCAACTGTTGTCTCTACCTGAACTTCTGATTTTTCAACCATCTCCTAGATATCTCCCCTGAAACTTAACATGCTACAAAAGGACTTCCTCTCAGTCTGCAAAACTGCTTCCACTTCTGATTTGATTAGCTTATGTGCCCTTTTCTTAGCTTTCCATGCTCAGAACTTTGGTGTCATCCTTCATTCCTTCCCTCCCTCACCGCTCGTAACCTTAATGACTATCCTGGCCTAATTCATCCTGTTTCTATGCCCTCCTTTTCATTCTCTGGCCATTGCCCTTGTTCAAGCATTATATTCTTGTCTCTTGAACTAATGCATAATCTCATAAGCCCACCTTGAATTATTGATATTTTCCTCTCCAATTTATCCCCTATGTGCAGTTCTTATAGCACTAAAGTATAGCTCTAATCTGTTTATCTAATTAGTCAGCTTCCTATTACTCAATAAAGTCTAAATTTTCTTGAGTGGTCTTCAAAGTTTCCATATTTTGTTCTCAGGTTACCTGTTTAATTTTCTCCATCATAAAAACTCATCACATAGCCTACACTTCAACTGACTGACTTACTGGGTCTCTATTACATCCTAAATTTTCATATCTCCATATTTTAGTATCCATCTTCTGATAAGGATGATTCCTTGAGCTGGAATATTTTTCTTTACCTATATCCCATTCCACCTGACAAAATCCTACTCATCCTTTGTTCTTTAAGGTTAAGCTTAAAAGATGTCTGTGCTCCAAAGCCTCCGTTGTCTTTTTTTTTCCTCCCAGCTGGAAGCAGCCACTCACTCCTCTGAGCTCTCAGGGTACTCTTTTTCCACTTTGCTCTTTGGAGATAGCCCCACAGACTCACAGAACCACTGAAGATTTGAGCTAAAGATGCCTTTGAGACCACCTGGTCCAAACTCTTTCCTTTTTGGATGAGGAAACTCAGGTTCAGAGGTAGGAAGGAGCCTGCCCAAAGTCACAGAGTGAAGTCATTTCAACCTGCAATGTAACCCTGGGGGTGAGTCCCCTATTCTTTCAGGACAAGGTGTGTAGCTTCCGGACCACATCTGCCATGCCCCACCTCCTCCCTTGTGTCTTGGATCCAAATCTGGGATTTGCCAACTGTTTGCTGAATTGAACTGGAGCTCTGGATTGACAAGTGAACTCAGAGGGAATGTAATGCTCCTGCTGGGTGAAGGGATGAATTCACCCTCCCTGGCTGGGGATGAATGGCTGTGGGTGCTCCTAGTGATGGTTTTATACCTAGTGATTATGGAGAGCTCTTGCAGAGGAAGACTTTTGATTATAAAGGAACCGATATTCAGAAATCCTAGAGATTAATTCATGCTCCTGGAAGAACAGGCTACAAGAAATACCCACCTCTGGAGTGCTTTCTCAGCTTCCCTGGGAAAGAAAAAGAAAGATGCAATTCGAGGTTGTGATATCCTGAACAATATTTCAAGAAGTTAGCATCTCCCTGGCTCAAAAATGCAGAGGTTGTTAAGTCAATTTGCAACTAATGAAAATATAATCTGTGGAAAGAACAGAAGGGATAAATTGACAAAGCAGCAAAGTGGCCTCTGTGCTTTAAGAAGATGATTTCACTCTTTATTAAGTGGGCTGCTTAGCTTGGGGATTACACAAAGCAAGAAGAGGTCATCTGGTCTACCCCTCTAATTTTTCATGAAAAGGGAGGCTGCAGATGGAAATAACACACCCACAACTGCTGGATAGCTACAAGTTGAACTGAGGACTCCGAAACCTGCTAGTGTACCATATACTTGAACACAAACCCAGGTTCTTCCTGAACCAATTTGAATTAACCCCTTTGGGAAAGAATAGAAGTCCTATTTTAGGCTGGAAGCCACCGGTTAAGAAAACAATTAAGTTGGATTTGGAGGCAGAAATGAAGTTTCAATTAATTCACTGGTGAATCTGGTAGAAGGATGTATATAGACCCTGGCCTTTTCAGACTTATGGTACCTGGCTCTATGCCAGGCCTTCTCAACCACAACACTACTAACATATGGGACTAAATCATTCTTTGCTGTGGGGGGGGCTGTCCCGTGCCCTGTAGGATGTTTAGCAGCATCCACAGCCCCTACCCCCTCGATGCCAGTGGCACCCCTGTCCCCTGCTGTGACAACCAGAAATGTCTCCAGACATTGGCCCGTGGGGCGCAAAATTTCCCCTCCTTGATAACCACTGATCCATGCTATAGCTTGCTGACTCTTGCTAGCAGAGTTGAGAAGTGGTGAGACAGTTTCAATTAAAGGCAAATTTGACAAAGTCTAGGATGGATGTATTCACGTTTCATTGAATATTTGTACACTGTACCACACATCACAGTCTACCCTTGTTTAGACTCAGTAGGCACCACAGTCCTTATGTGAGACGCTAAGAACAGAAGCAGAGGTGGTCTGCTCAGTGGTCCTGACTTGCGTAGACTCTGCTGATGCTCTTTCCCTAGCTTCTTGACCTTATGTTCTGGCTTGATTACCAATTTGGATGTGTTTGTGGATCCAGGGAAGCACTTTAGTAAGATCTGTGAAGATCCCAGGGGATCCTTGATCATCTTTCTGCAGATTATTTCTCCAACCTCGACCACAGCCCAAACCCCAGGAAGTCACACCAGCCAGAGTCCAAGTCCCTTTCTTATTCCGGCACATGAGGGAACCTCCTGAGTCTCCCTGTAGGGAGAAAAGATCTCTGTTACTGTCATTGTCAGTGTCTGTGCCCCACAGAGGTGCTAGATGAGGATTAATGAATTTCTTCACTTCTAATACTTTGGACTCAGGGGCCTGGGAGAATAGGCAAGCGCAATTCACAGTCAATCCTCAAATACCACTGGAGCCTACCAAGTCCATCTCCTTCTTCACCATCCTAAGCTTTCATCAAATATCAGATTGTTTCCTTCTCCTGTCTCATCCTACAGACTCAGAAAAGTCTTGTCCAGTAGTCAAATCAACCTCAAGTTTGGTCAGCAGGACGGATGGAGGGAAAGAGAAAGCTCCCATTATACACAAACTGGAAATCTCTAAGTAGGAAAGCATCACCTATCCTTCAGGGCCGGAGTACCCTAGTTCATTGTTGGCATCATCTCCATTATTTGGTCTTTTGGAAAGAGCAGATCTCCTCTGAAAGCACAGTCTGTGCTAAAAACAGGTTGTTTAAACTGTCCTCTATTTTGACTTGACCTCCCTTTTCAGTCCTGATCCTTCTTTCCCAAGTCCAGGCTTGCCTACAGCCTTCTTTCAGCCCCTCATCTGATGACAAAGCTGAGGGAAGCCCTGCCTGGGACCTGTCAGCCCAACCATTCCTGCCTACCTGACATGCATCTCTTCCTCCATCTGGGAAGCCTGCGCAGAGAAAGGTCCGCCCACTAATGGGTTTCTGTAAGGTCAACAGAGCTGTAATACACTCATCCTGGGTCAAAATGGGCAGGTTCACTTCCTGCAAGACTTGTGGGACGACGCCATCTAGAAAACACAGAAATGAGAACCCCAGCAAGGCGCTCTTTCACCTTTTCTGCGTTGAAGATGCCCCATTCAGGCTTGTGTCTTTTGGAAAGATTTGAATTTCGAAGTACAATGTGATAGTCTCTATTTTAAAAATGTCTACACAACTGTCCTTTTAAAATAGATTAAAAATTCTCTTTTCTGATTACCAAGCAGAAACTTCTGATACGAGCATAGGAGTTCTTACCTTCATTCAAGCGGCCCCAGCCTGTGGTTGTACAAATAAATCCAGGCTCAAATTGTTCCCCTGGCTCTGGAAGACACATGGGTCCCACAGACTGGTCTGCAGAAAAGAGCAAGGCAGGGCTTGTTTCATTCACGGAGGAGAGGATACCATAAGCCACTCACCAACTGGCATCTAGGTGGTTCCCAAAGAACTTGTGATCTCTCTGTCTGGCACCTCCAGGGGTTACTTGTGACAAAGTAACTGACCCCACATGATCCTATATCTAAAGCCACAAGCCAAGAGGGTTTCAGGTAGGGGAGCCTCCAGCTCAAATTCCTGTCTCAAAGTACATGATTCAGAATTCTTGGGCATATGCTGCATAACTTATACTGTAGGGAATGTGCTATGGAACAGAAGTTCTGGAGCACATGGGGTAGACAATTCAGAGTGAGCTTCAAATGTTTACCAAAATGGAAAGCTCCAGCCATCTTCAAAAGAGCAATATCATAATCCATTGGTTTCTTGGTAGAGAAATATGGGTGTATGATGATGCTTTCAATGGTGAGGGTTTGCTCTCCCGGCTCTATATAGCTCAAATCATATTCTCCAGCAGTAACGTTGAAAGTTGATGCAATATTTCTATGAGGAGGAAAGAGTAACATGGATGGATTTCATTGAACCTCTGAGTACAGTTGCAGTGGTTGACAAAATGACTTCTTCAAAATGACATGGATAGGGGCTTCCCTGGTGGCGCAGTGGTTGAGAGTCCGCCTGCCGATGCAGGGGACACGGGTTCGTGCCCCGGTCTGGGAAGATCCCACATGCCGCGGAGCGGCTGGGCCCGTGAGCCATGGCCGCTGAGCCTGCGCGTCCGGAGCCTGTGCTCCGCAACGGGAGAGGCCACAACAGTGAGAGGCCTGCGTACCGCAAAAAAAAACAAAAAGACATGGATAGATAATGTAGGTGTGAAGCTGATGAACAGAGAAAGTGAGAATGATTCCAAATGTAGAGGTTCCCAATGTGAGTGAGGGACTAGTAAAAAGTGGCCTCATATGGAGCCAATAATATGATAAATTGAATACCTTGCAGTGTTACTTGTTAAATGCCTAAGGGTGTATATACAGTATAATTCAGTGGTCTAAAGCTCTATTCAGCTACCCCAGATGGTTGGCCTGGCCTCAATATCAGTGAGATCCTTTGGGAGTTTCTGGTGATTCCCATGAAGTATGCTGCTTTAATGTCAGAGATCTAATGCATAGTGCATACCATGAAAGACGTAATAGCACCGTTAACTCTGATGTTCCAGAGGGTATGCACACTCAGGGCTTTGGGACTGATTAGAGCAATGGGAAGTGGGGATCTTCCCCTACTTCCTTTATGTTTGTAATTTAGAGATCTAGCATGACACGGGAAACACCATTCTATTCCTCTTCTACCCGCAGCAAAGTTATCTGAAAGGAACTTGATAGGATGCATTGAGGTGGATTAAGAGCTTTGGGCTTGCCATCTCTGGGGATCTAGAAGAGATGATTTCATACAAAATTGGAAAAGACATCATTTTCTCTTGGTATATTTCCCTGGCTCTTGGCTATATTAAATACCAAACCTAATACATAGCAACTCTCTAGCCTAACCACCTGCCACATTGCAGTGAAATTATCAGTTGACTCTTTTTTAGACTATCAACTCTCAGGGGGCAGGAATCATATCTTAGTCATCTTTGTATCTTTGATACCCACTAGTGTCCAGCACTGAGTAAATATCCAGGAGACGTTTGTGGAGAAAGAGGGCAAATAGGGGGATATATAATCTTCATTGCAGCTTTATGAACATCAAGAGCACTGGCAACAGTAGAACATTTGGAGCATACAAGAAAATGGATAAGAGACGGAAATTGTTAGAGTGAAGTTCAGAGAGGCAGGGTCAATAGGAAAGAAGACACAGGAGCCTTCTTCGTGTTTTACTGTCCTCCCTTTGTTTTCTTTTATCCATTTATTAAGATGCATAATGAATTGGATGCTTTTTTTCCACTGAAATTTAAGAAAACTAGGAGAGAACTTTCAGAACTCTATCTTTGGGATGCTTTTTTTCTCACTTGGATATTATTCTTTATTAACTTCTAGCCCATTTTAAATAAGGAATGAATGTTTTCTACCAAGTTGTGTACCCTCGGACAATGACCTTGAGCCCTATCTGTATTATGCAATTAACATGTTCTCCCCTAAGGCATACATCACACCATTCCATATTTTAATAGAGTTATTGCTGCTGATTCCCAGGGAGTAGAAGGGTAATCTGACCTTCATCAATGGGCTGGGCTGTCCATACCTGTTTGCAACACAGTGAGCAGCTGTGATCACCCACTCTGGAGAGATGATGGTCCCACCACAGACATGCTTCTGCCTTCGTTTCAAAGACACCTGAATTGCAAAGACCTTAAATAGGAGTAAGTTAATGCCCTGGGATCCCCCCAAACCTGGAGACTGAGCATATTCTGAAAAAGAGACCCAGATATCTTACTCATAAATATCAGAAATCATGGACTGTGAAGTGGTAAACCAATCACACTATAGCTCAGAAAGAAGAGCAATGCTGGAACCAGAAGATTCCTACTGCTGGCCCACAGGAGAGGTAGTTACCGTGAGATGATTGGCTATAAGGTTTTAGTAAGTTGGTAATAAAAATTGTGGGTATTTAGTTATTTACATGATAATGTTTACCGTCTGTTACTCTAACAATATGAATCATATCTGTGAATGAAGAGAAAGAAAAAGAAGCATAAGATACAGAACAGACCAGATGAAGAAGTTTGGGAAAAAGACAAGGTGAGGGCTAAGGGAGTCTTCCAAAGTCCGTTCCAATTCCTCTAAGCCTCTTAGAGAAGGAGTCTGGATTTACAACTGTCTTATAGTTTTTAACTATTTGACCTCTACAACTGCTTCAAGCTTATTTTTAATCTGTCTCTACAACAGATTTTCTATCTTTGGCTTGTCCTGTTCATGATGTTTGGCTTGACTCCAACAAGAATTATAGGGTACAAGCAAATACTTTTAATTCCACTGTTTAAATTAGAAAAGAAGCAATTTATTAGAACGGTCTCCTTTTTGAACAAAAATTATTCAATGAGCAATTGAAAACAAAATTAATACAGAGAAAAGGCTAAGAACAGAATAAAGCACAAGTAAGTAAAAGTCAATGAGTCATCCCTGACTATGATTTGAATACGGACTTCTGAATTGACCCAACTGACCAAGTAAGAATTTGATCAATCAACTCTTCAAACCAGGTAATTGATTCATCAGTTAATCAAATGACAATGATTCAGCCATTCCATCATCTCACTGAACACAGACTCAGTCAACCAATCGTTACCAAATATCCATTGATCTAAAAGTTAATATGACTGACTGACTCAAGAGAAGTAAAAATAAAGAGCTATTGTTCTACCTACAAAATGAAGAGGCAAGAATATAGCATGGCTCCCAGGGTAAAGAAAATTGGGAGACTTTCAAAGACAATAAATGCCTTAGGCTAAGGGCAGAAGCACAAAGGCATTCTATGGCGTAGGAGGAATAGGAAATAGGAAATAGGAAATCTAGGAAACTAGATTGAGACAGAATTCTTAGGACACTAACTACCACGGAGGCAGCACTCTCGATTATTCCCTGAAGGGTCCTATGGTATAGGTATGAATCTTACATCCCAAACATAAAAGTAGACCTATGGCTACACCTTCCTTCATCATCTTTAACTATAACAAGATAAGTATGTTTTAAATATATTTATTGAATCAGAAAATTATTTTTTAAATTATAAATTTGAAGCGGGGTTTTTGTCTTAGGGACTGAAAGTCTGGGATGGCATTTCCAAATTTTGGAGCAAGCCAATAGCGCTTGTAACTATTCTGAACACACCTTTTCTAGAAGTCAACTGATGGACATCAGGAACGTCTTGGATCCTTGTACTAACTCATGAGATCTCTGGTGATGAACTAAGCAGAAGAGAGCATACTGATGAGCAGCATGGGTTCTGAGAGATCCAATCCTGAGACAGCTCATAATCCAACCACAGGAGGATGTTCCCTGAGACTCACCTGCCAAGGGTAGGAACCCTTTTCCACTTGTCTTCCCCCAACAATGCGACTGAAAATGTTAAGGTAATTCAAAGGCCGTGACTTAACCAGACTCTGCCCACAAGTGGGAGCTAGGGGGAAAAAAGGCAATAATTTAGTGATTAGATATATCTCTTAGGACTGAGGGGTACAGGAAAGTCTTCTGAGCAAGAAATACTATAAGACATGGAGCATGTGGCAATACTATAAAATGGCTTTAAGTTATTTGTGGAATTTGCTGTGATTTGCGGTACAAGGGGTTGTTCCACTTTTTCACATAGGACGTGCATATCATGAAGAGATCTACTTTTCTGACATGAAGATTTAGGGCCTCAGAGGTAGATCTCTGCTGGGTTAGCGTGAATACAGTCCTCTTTTGATACTGAGCCATCTGACCCCTTAGAGGCTCCTCACAGCACTCTGTGCTTCTGTGACATTTATCACATGCTGTTATGGTAATCTTTCAACCCCACCAGACTGTGAGCTCCTCGGAAATAGGAACTTAATCTTGAAATACCTGTATCTACGGTATTTAGTGCAGTTCCCGATTCATAGAAGTTGCTCAATTAATTGGTTGAATGGTTAATACTATAGTCTGCCTTAGACTGTAATTTTGTTTGC
Source organism: Leucopleurus acutus (assembly GCF_964270905.1). Lineage (NCBI taxonomy): Eukaryota > Metazoa > Chordata > Mammalia > Artiodactyla > Delphinidae > Leucopleurus > Leucopleurus acutus. The sequence continues at coordinate 62,355,973 of NC_139151.1, forward strand.
ATCTTTTCCTCTGCTTCACCCGAGACTAAGTCTAAGATCATGATCAGTGGTGCCTGGCACACAGTCAAATATTGGATTTAATTTGCTGTAAGAGTGGAAAGTATCAGGTTGTTCAATGATAGTGGAGTAGAGGGAAGACAGTGTCCTGATTGACACACCGGAATGGCGTTAGGGTAGAAGGGTTGCTAGGTAATGGGAGAAAGAACTCTTTCCTTTTTGTGGAAAAGATCTTATCCTTGAAAAAGTTGCATTTACTTATTCTCAATATTTGTTCTGTTTTTTGTTTGTTTTGTTTTGTTTGTTTGTTTTTGACTCTTCAGCTAAGAGAGGGGCTAGATTAAGATGCTGGAGACTGCCTGGTAATTTAAGGATGGTCCATGCTCTGTCCCTACTGCAGGTCCTTCTTTTCCACATGTTGTCTAGGAGGGCCTAGCATGCCCTGTCTCATAATCACCCCACTTCTTTACATAGTTGAATTCTCTAATCCCTATTCTTCAGCTTGGAGATCACTTCAACTGAGAACTCTTCCTTGATTTCCTCAAACTGCGTTAAGTGTTTCTCCCCTGTAGTTCCTCTCCCCTCTTATAGTTTCTGCCATGCAGTATTATGATAATGAATTGTTTGTCTCCTTCACTGTACTATGAAGTACTTAAGGAAAAAAAAAAACCTATGTTTTATTCATCTCTGTATTTCCAAGGTTTAGCACATTCCTAGCATACAGTAGACACTTATAAAAGTTGGAAGAACAAATGATTTTTCTTGAAAATATATCCTTGAAAGCATAGCTATTTAGATTAATATGTTAAAATATACAAAACTCTTTCAAATAACTTCTCATTTAAGCCCCATTCTCTGCCTGTGAATCAAGCACTATGACCCCCACATTACTGATGGGAAAATGAAGAATCAAAGAAATACACAGCTAATTAATGACAAAGCATGGATGTAACATTGTCTTTTGATTCTGAACCCAATACAGGTATAATATTGAATCAAAGCTTATTTTCTAGCTGTTTCTGTTGACTGAATCATAAATACCTTAGACACAAAATTTAGTATTTCCTGAACTAATTGAAGCAAAGATAGAAAACATGATAATTCTTGAGGTTAGTACAAATCTGACTGTGAAGAAGCCTGCCAAGAACTGTTCTCAGATTATGTTACTTGAGGGAAAAAAGACCATTTATATATATATATATATATAATAGACTACAGGAAACATGCTTCATATTTCCCAGCAATATAATTTTTTAAAAGATTACAAATGCTTCCAAATTTATGCTGATTTCCAGAATTTGCTACATGAAAGGAGATGGGATTGTGGAATGTGTCCAAATAAGTGAACAATTCCAGTTTTCTCCAGATCAGTGCAACTTGTCCAAGTTGTATTCCATGAATGTTCTATTCAGTTTAATATGATGATTGCAGGAGAGAAATCCAAATTAATTACATGAAAACTAATTAGATCTCCAAAATATATTTGTCTCTCCTGTTCTCCCAAAGGAATACGGAGTGGAACTGTGAAAGCCATTGCCGGCAAAGTTTATTTCTTCAGATAAAGGTAGTTACAGAGATCATTTGGAACTTACCTTTGGGGAGAGAGAGAGTTGCAGATTTACTCTGTTCCAAACAGATCATTCCAAGCAGTAAAATGAGCTTATTCTTGCTCATATGCATTTTGAAACTCAAGAGTTTTCCCCTGGAATTTTAGAGAGACTAAAGAGAACCAAAACAGAAAGCCTTGTGAGAGCAGCAATATACCAACTTAAAACAAAGTTACTCATTAACCAAGACACGAGGCATTCAACCATGTCCGTATCATGTTTCTGAATGTGGTTTCTTGCAAAGATCTCTGCAAGATGTGGGGAGTCAACCACAGAAGCATAGTCTTGCTCAAGCAATAGTACATGTCCCATTACACCCACATCCATTCATGGCTTCCCCCAGAGTCTATCTGGCTAGCCAAGTGGTTGGTGCCGAAGGCTTCCATTTGCAAACATTACTTGCTTCTTACGACAGGTTTCCACTTTCTACAAGAGGATTGAATATCAAAGTTGTCCCTGTTGGCAAGCATAGGCTTTCCTACATGCTTGCAAACATCCCATCAGAATATGCTAAAACATTTATCTTTCTCTTGTTTTCCAAATGTAAATGGATGGTTACAGCCAGGTGTTAGAGGGAAGATAATTTGGTAGCACAGTCGGGAACTCAATTTAGGATACTGTCCATTGAGGCATTTCTGAATCTACATTCTTTCACCATTTTTTGGTGTTTCTGGAAGGCAAAACCTAAATCACTTTTGCTTCTAAACCTGGTAGATGATGTGGCATGGGGGAAGTGGCTCTGATTATATTCATCTTCCTTTTCCTTGGCTGAGTTTTGGGGACGTGGTCAGTGTGTAAGAAACACTTGTGGATTGGCCATTGCCATGTGTGAGCACACCGGAATGTGAGGTTTTTTCTGTCACCTTTTACAAATTACCTGCCCAAAACAGCCATTGTCAAACCAGAAATCCCTTTCTTGTAGCAAATTTTGCCCTTTTACAAAATAAATCTATAAAAACATAACACATACAACTAATATACATGCAAAACAAATAAGTTTTAAAACCTAAAATTTGGTGAGAACTGCAAATTTAGGGAACAGTCAAGACTACAACCTTATGAAAAGAAGGACACGCAAACACCAATTGAGGATTTATCCACAAATATTCAGTAAGAAAATAATATCTTCAAAGTGCTGAGCAAAAATAACTATCAACTTAGAATTTTATGCCCAGCTAAGTGATCATCTAAGAATAAGAGTGAAATAAAGATATTTTTAGGAAAAAAAAAACACTTGAAAGGATTTACTAACAGCATACCATTGCTAAGAGAGCCACTAATGCAGAAAGTACATCAGAAGACAGAAATTAAGTCCAGGAGGAAGGAGAGGGATATAAGAGGAAATGATGAATAAAGAAAAAATGGGTAAACTGTATGTGAATCTAATCAAGCATAAAGTAACAATAGTAATGACTAATTTGAGATTATATGGTGAAGGTATCTAGTTGTCTACCCAATATACAGTCTCCCTTTTTTTTCTTGGAAACAACCCTGATTTTGTTGGGTTCTTCAAAGTGCCCAATTTAAAAACAAAACAAAACACATTTTCCAGCTTCCCTTGCATATGATGAGGCCTTGTTACTCAGTTCTTGTTGTTGATTTAGGGTTCATGGAATGTTCTATAAAAAGGTTAGATGGACTCAGCTGACATAAACATTTTGGCTCTGGACTTTTCCCCTTCCTCCTTCCTGAAAAATGAACAAAATGGTTAAAGCTGGAGCAACCATTCTGTAGCCCCAAAGCAAGAAGCATAAGGTAAAGATGGCTGAGTGGGAAGATAGAAGTCTAGGAACCTAATATTTTGTGGAGCTGCTGCATCAAATTTCTCATTATGTGCACAAATAAGCCACAGTTGTTAATTTTTAGTTTGCCTAATTATCGGTGACATCAAATGTATTTAATAGTAATTAGTGTTTATTTTTCCATGTATTGCAGTTTTGTATCCTTTGCTCATATTTCTACTTGGTTGGTTATCCTTTCACCTTTTTGTGATGGAAAACTTAAAATCTCTAAAAAGTAGAGAGAATAGTATAATTAACCTCCATGTACCTATCACTCTGCTTCAACAACAACCCACATTTGGCCCATTTTATTTCTTTTACAACTTTCTCACAACTCTATAATCTTATACATATCTTTGAAGTATAGTTAACTTACAATATTACATTAGTTTCAGACGTACAACATAGTGATTCAAAGTTTTTATAGATTATACTCCATTTAAAGTTGTTATAAAATATTGGCTATATTCTTTGTGCTGTACAATATATCCTTCCAGCTCATTTATTTTATACATAGTAGTTTGTACCCCTTAATCCCCTACTCTTATCCTGCCTCTACCCTTTTCCATCTCCTCACTCGTAACCACTAGTTTCTTCTCCGTATCTGTGAGTCTGTTTCTGTTTTGTTATATTCATCTTATTTTTTAGGTTCCACATATAGGTGATAACACAAAGTATTTGTCTTTCTCTGTCTGACGTATTTCACTAAACATAGTATCCTCCAAGTCCATTCATGCTGTTGCAAATGGCAAAATTTCATTCTTTTTATGGCTGAGTAATGTTCCATTATATGTATATGTATATATATATATATTCCACAACTTCGATGGTTTCCTTTGCAGTTCAAAAGCTTTTTGGTTTACTTAGGTCCCCTTTGTTTATTTTTGCTTTGTTTCCTTTGCCTTAGGAGACAGATCCAAAAAATATTACTACAATATATGTAAAAGAGTGTTCTGCCTATGTTTTCCTCTAGCAGTTTTATGTTTTTTTAGTCTTACATTTAGGTCTTTAGTCCATTTGAGTTTATTTTTGTATATAGTGTGAGAAAATGTTCTAATTTCATTCTTTTACATGCAGCTGTCCAGTTTTTCCAGCATCATTTATTGAAGAGACTGTCTCTTCCCTGTATATAGTATTGCCTCCTTTGTTGTAGATTAATTGACCATAAGTGGCCATATTTCTGGGCTCTCTATTCTGTTCCATTGATCTATGTGTGTGTTTTGGTGCCAGCACCATACTGTTTTGATGACTGTAGCTTTGTAGTACAGTTTGAAATCAAGGAGCATTGATACCTCCAGCTTTGTTGTTCTTTCTAAACATTGTTTTGGCTATTTGGGGGTTTTGTATTTCCATACAAATTTTAGAACTATTTTTTCCCTAAATAGTTCTGTGAAAAATGCCATGTTTATAGGGATTGCATTCAATCTGTATATTACCTTGGTAGTATGATCATTTTAAAAATAATAATTATTCCGGTCCATGAACAAGTTGTATCTTCCATCTGTATTGTCTTCAGTTTCTTGGTCAGTGTATTATAGTTTTTAGAGTACAGGTCTTTTAACTCCTTAATTAGATTTCTTTCTAGTTTTATTTTATTCTTTTTGATGCAATGGTAAATGGGAATGTTCTCTTAATTTCTCTTTCTAATAGTTCATTGTTAGCATATAGAAATGAAACAGATTTCTGTATACTGATTTTGTGTCCGGCAACTTTACCAAATTCATTGATGAGATCTAGTAGTATTTTGGTTGTGTCTTTAGCATTTTCCATCTATAACCTTCTTTTGAAACAAATCCCAGGCATTATTTTATTTCATCTATAAACAATTCAGTATATCTCTCTCTTTTTTTTTTTTTTTGCAGTACGCAGGCCTCTCACTGTTGTGGCCTCTCCCGTTGTGGAGCACAGGCTCTGGACGCGCAGGCTCAGCAGCCATGGCTCACGGGCCCAGCTGCTCCGTGGCATGTGGGATCTTCCCAGACCGGGGCACGAACCCGCGTCCCCTGTATCGGCAGGCGGGTTCTCAACCACTGCGCCACCAGGGAAGCCCAGTATATATCTCTTATATATAAGGACTCATTAAAAACATAACCACAATAGCATTAGTACATCAAAAAAATGATAATTCTTTAATATCAAATATTTGGTGTTTGAATTTTTCCAATTGTCTTACAATATATATATTTTTTACAACTGCAGTGAGTTAAAATCTAAAGGTCTACCCATTTCATTCAGTTGCTGTATCTAATTGTTAAGCTATAGCTTCCTTCTCTCTTGTTTTTGCAATTATTTTTGTTGAAGAAATTGGTTATTTAGTCCTATAGAATTTTCTACATTATGTGCTTCGCAGATTACATAGCTATTGCCTTTATGACCTCTGTGTGAACTGTGAACTGACAGGTACATCTAGATAGTCTTAATTAGATTGAGGTTAGATTTTTGGCAAGAAATTTTATAGTAGGGCTGTATATTTCCTATTGCATCATATCATGAGGCACATAATATCTGGCTGTCTTTTCTATGATTTTAAAATTAGTAAGTAGGTTCAGATTAATTCAGTATAAAGTCCTTCATATTTTTTTCATTTAATGACTTTAAACAGCCCTTGAAAATCATTGCCTAGATCCATTATTTCATTAGTGGTTAAAAAATGATGATATTGTAATTTTATCACTCCTGTGTTTATCAACTAGAACTATTTTATAAAGGTTTTCCTTTCATCAGTTATATAAGCACCTTAGAGTATATTTGATATTTGAAAACAAATCCTTGGTTTTCTTTTTTCTCTATGAATCATTTTGAAAAATAATGAGTTCATTTCCTGGCATCCTCCAAAGATGATCAACTAATATTTCTAGCATCATTGTGAAGTAACGTACATATTACAATCTAAATAATCCCATAGAATATCATTCCACTAGATATTCAAGAAAATCCCAATCTTTGTTTATGTTTGGATAAATATGTTTTTATCCATATTTTCAATTATGGAATATAAGATTCAAATAGACTTTCATGGACTTTCCCAAGGCTACACAACTAGTAAATGCTAGAGTGCTGATTCACCTTTTTTTTTTTTTAACATCTTTATTGGAGTATAATTGCTTTACAATGGTGTGTTAGTTTCTGCTTTATAACAAAGTGAATCAGCTGTACATATAAATATATCACCATATCTCCTCCCTCTTGCGTCTCCCTCCCTATCCCACCCCTCTAGGTGTTCACAAAGTACTGAGCTGATCTCCCTGTGCTACGTGGCTACTTCCCACCAGCTATCAACTTTACATTTCATAGTGTATATATGTCCATGCTACTCTCTCACTTAGTCTCACCTTACCCTACCCCCTCCCCGTGTTCTCAAGTCCATTCTCTACATCTGCATCTTTATTTCTGTCCTGCCCCTAGGTTCTTTAGAACTATATACATATATATATATATATTTAGATTCCATATGTATGTATTTGCATACGGTTATTTGTTTTTCTCTTTCTGACTTACTTCACTCTGTATGACAGACTCTATGTCCATCCACCTCACTACAAATAACTCAATTTCGTTTCTTTTTATGGCTGAGTAATATTCCATTGTATATATGAGCTATAACTTCTTTATCCATTCATTTGTCGATGGACACTTAGGTTGCTTCCATGTCCTGGCTATTGTAAACAGAGCTGCAATGAACATTGTGGTACACGACTCTTTTTGAATTATGGTTTTCTCAGGGTATATGCCCAGTAGTGGGACTGCTGGGCCATATAACAGTTCTATTTTTAGTTGTTTAAGGAACCTCCATACTGTTCTCCATAGTGGCTGTATCAATTTACATTCCCACCAACAGTGCTAGAGGGTACCTTTTTCTCCACACCCTCTTCAGCATATATTGTTTGTACATTTTTTGATAATGGCTATTCTGACAGGTGTGAGGTGATATCTCATTGTAGTTTTGATTTGCATTTCTTTAATGGGGTTTAGAGACCATTTCACTAATGGGTCTGATTAGTGATGTTGAGCATCCTTTCATGTGTTTGTTGGAAATCCGTATGCCTTCTTTGGAGAAATGTCTATTTAGATCTTCCTCCAACTTTTGGATTGGGTTGTTTGTTTTTTTGATATTGAGTTGCATGAGCTGCTTGTAAATTTTGGAGATTAATCCTTTGTCAGTTGCTTCATTTGCAGATATTTTCTCCCGTTCTGAGGGCTGTCTTTTCATCTTGTTTTTGTTTTCCATCACTGTGCAAAAGGTTTTAAGTTACATTAGGTCCCATTTGTTTCTGTTTTTATTTCCATTTCTCTAGGAGGTGGGTCAAAAATGATCTTGCTGTGATATATGTCATAGACTGTTCTTCCTATGTTTTCCTCTAAGAGTTTTATAGTGTCTGGCCTTACATTTAGGTCTTTAATCCATTTTGAGTTTATTTTTGTGTATGCTAGGGAGTGTTCTAATTTCTTTCATGTTAGCTGTCCAGTTTTCCCAGCACCACTTACTGAAGAGGCTGTCTTTTCTCCATTGTATATTCTTGCCTCCTTTATCAAAAATAAGGTGACCATATGTGTGTGGGTTTATCTCTGGGCTTTCTATCCTGTCCCATTGATCTATATTTCTGTTTTTGTGCCAGTATGATACTGTCTTGATTACTGTAGCTTTGTAGTATAGTCTGAAGTCAGGGAGCCTGATTCCTCCAGCTCCGCTTTTCTTTCTCAAGATTGCTTTGGCTATTCGGGGTCTTTTGTGTTTCCATACAAAATGTGAATTTTTTTGTACTAGTTATGTGAAAAATGCCACTGGTAGTTTGAAAGGGATTGCATTGAATCTGTAGATTGCTATGGGTAGTAGAATCATTTTCACAATGTTGATTCTTCCAATCCAAGAACATGGTATATCTCTCCATCTGTCCTATCATCTTTAATTTCTTTCATCAGTGTCTTATATTGTTCTGCATACAGGTCTTTTGTCTCCTTACGTAGGTTTATTCCTGGTATTTTATTCCTTTTGTTGCAATCGTCAATGGGAGTGTTTCCTTAATTTCTCTTTCTGATGTTTCATAGTTAGTGTATAGGAATGCCAGAGATTTCTGTGCATTAATTTTGTATCCTGCAACCTTACCCAATTCATTAATTAGTTCTAGTAGTTTTCTGGTGGCATCTTTAGGATTCTCTATGTATAGTATCATGTCATCTGCAAACAGTGACAGCTTTACTTCTTCTTTTCTGATTTGGATTCCTTTTATTTCTTTTTCTTCTCTGATTGCTGTGGCTAAAACTTCCAAAACTATGTTGAACATAGTGGTGAGAGTGGGCAACCTAGTCTTGTTCCTGATCTTAGAGGAAATGGTTTCAGCTTTTCACCATTGAGAACAATGTCGGCTGTAGGTTTGGCAGGTGTGGACTTTATTATGTTGAGGTAAGTTCCCTCTATGCCTACTTTCTGGAGAGTTTTTGGAATTTTGTCCAAAGCTTTTTCTGCATCTATTGAGATGATCGTATGGTTTTTCTCCTTCAATTTGTTAATATAGTGTATTACATTGATTGATTTACATATACTGAAGAATCCTTGCATTCCTGGGATAAACTCCACTTGATCATGGTGTATGATCCTTTTAATGTGCTGTTGGATTCTGTTTGCTAGTATTTTGTTGGGGATGTTGCATCTATGTTCATCAGTGATACTGGCCTATAGTTTTCTTTCTTTGTGACATCTTTGTCTGGTTTTGGTATCAGAGTGATGGTGGCCTCGTAGAATGTGTTTGGGAGTGTTCCTCCCTCTGCTACATTTTGGAAGAGTTTGAGAAGGATACGTGTTAGCTCTTCTCTAAATGTTTGATAGAATTCGCCTGTGAAGCCATCTGGTCCTAGGCTTTTGTTTGTTGGAAAAAATTTTTATTTTTTATTATTATTTTTTGTGGTACGCGGGCCTCTCACTGTTGTGGCCTCTCCCATTGTGGAGCACAGGCTCCGGACGCACAGGCTCAGCGGCCATGGCTCACACACCTAGCCGCTCCACGGCATGTGGAATCTTCCCAGACCTGGGTGTGAATCTGTGTCTCCTGTACTGGAAGGCGGACTCTCAACCACTGCGCCACCAGGGAAGCCCCAATTTTTGCATTTTTATGATTAAAACTACTCATTAATTTTTTGTTAGGTGAAAAGACTTCTTGATATTTTTTACATTTGTATATTACTCTTTTGCTCTCATGTGGCTGGTATAATATACACATGTAGGCATTTTGTCAACATATTCTAATATATACCTTACTCATGTATGACTATGAAATGTATTCTTTTGTTAGGTCTATACAGTACCTAAAGTATAATTAATAATACAATTGCTGTAAGTGTTCATTCAACAACCTGAATTGATCAAATGATACAAACGTGAGTGCTGTGTTCTGATCTGAGTCATTGGTCCCTTTGTGAGTATCTCTGGCCTTAAGGTAATGGACATTAATATTCTCAAATCATGCATAATGTAAATACATTTGGAAACATTTTGTAAAGTGAAAGCATTAGACAACAGTGAGGTCGATGTTTTGATTTTCTGATAGGTTGGCTGGTAAAGTAAATATATTAATTATGAGATCATTCAATTCATTTTAATATCCACTGGGTTTTATTTCAACAGGCATCATTTCAAATAAGATAGAGCTTGGAAACCACACAATGATGACAGAATTCATTATTTTAGGGTTAACAGAGAATCCTATACTTTATTCCATCTTCTTTGTGGTTTTTCTTGGAATCTATGTTGCTACCATGTTGGGCAATACCAGCATAATCATGTTAATCCAAAGAAGCCCTCAGCTCCACACCCCAATGTACCTTTTCCTCAGCCATTTGGTCTCTGTGGACCTTGGGTACTCCATCAGTCACACCTATTATGATTGTGAGTTCCCTAAAAGAAAGAACTACTATCCTGTCACTGGCTGCATAGCTTAGCTTGGCTCTGATGTTATCTCTGGAACAGCTGAGTGCTTCCTGTTGGCTGCCATGGCCTATGATCGTTATGTGGCCATCTGCTTCCCACTTCTCTACTCTACACACATGTCTCCCAGGGTCTGCATCATCTTATTGATTGCTTCCTATCTGGGAGGATGTGTGAATGCTTCATCATTTATCGGATGTTTATTGAGTCTGAGTTTCTGTGGACCAAATAAAATCAACCATTTCTTCCGTGACCTGCCACCACTAGAGAAGCTTTCTTGTACCCATGTTTATGTTGCTGAAATATCTCCTGCCATCTCAGCTGGGTCAATCACTGTAATCACACTGTTCACCAAAAGAGTTTCATATCTGTACATCCTCCACTCAATCCTGAAGATACACTCTACAGAGGGAAGGCACAAGTCCTTCTCTACTTGCACTTCCCACCTCACTGCAGTTACTTTGTTTTATGGGACAGTCACGTTTGTTTACATCATACCGAAGTCGAGCCACTCACCTGAACATATTAAAGTGGTGTCTGTCTTCCACACAGTGGTGATCCTCATGTTGAACCCTCTGATCTACAGTCTGAGGAACAAAGAGGTGAAAGAGGCCATGAGAAAATTGATAGCTAGAATACATCAGTCATTTTGAAATGAATACAATGTGAATCCAGAAACTACAAAACAATAATTTCAGGAACATATGTGATAGGCGTTTATGTTGTCCATTAGTCTTATTTTATGTGAAGAACTATCTTAAATATAAAATACCTGAATGTCGATTAATGCCAGCTTTAATTTATAATTTTCTAGAGTCACAAAGTGTAGCATTTTCACAAAAATCTGCTGGGTTCAAATTAGGTGTGTATATTTCAGGATGAAGCTACCTGGAGAAACATAGTTTCACTTTTTCCTCTCCTCTGTTCATTATTTAGGGAGTCTGATTAGAGGGTGTTTTCTTTTTCTTCTGTTAAATTATACATTTAAAAAAATATCACCTTGTAAATTAACATCTCAGAAGGTATCATGAACTCAATTGGAAATGCAATTGATGGTGGTGTTGACAGGCCAGGTTACTTTCTATGGAAAACTTGGTGTCTCTTATACAGGGTTATCATTATCTTTGGAAATAGTGATGCTGGGATCTAGAAAAGTTTCATTCCCACCTAATGTAAGCCAGACCAAAATAATTCCACAGTATTGCCACCAGGAGACTAGGTCCAGATAACAAAGAAGGAACTCTGAAGGCTTAGCCTTTGAGAGTTCCGTTAAGTTTTCCCTACTACTCAAAGGTTTGTTTGCAAAGGTTGGCTTGCAAAGGTTTGTCTTTGAACCTTTGCAGACAAGCCTTTGAGTAGTAGGAAAAACTACTGGGGAGTGGTGGTGCGGAGGGGGCTGAGGCAGAGTGGAGCTTTCTTTCAGCAAGCTAGCTGGTATTTCCAGGGCATAAAATTACAGATTAAGATGCTTAGGCTGATGCAGGCATGAAATATGCATGCCATCCTTCTTTGTACTATCTCTCAAGAAGGTGTTTATTGCTACCACTTCTGTCACTGCCTTATTCTAGGTGTGCAGCATAAGCCCTGACGGCTCGTTTTATTTGTTTGTTTGTTTTGGTAAAAGGCAAGTGTCAGATTCAAGCTTTAGTGACTGAGGCAGCCATTTCAGATATTTTGAATAAACATTGCCAGCCACACAACTAAAGAACCAGGCTGACCCCCACTCCCAAGCTCCTTAGATAACTGACCATTTGGACTAGTATTTTCTCTTCACTTGCTTTACATTCCTGCTCTTACGTTTCAAAGTCACCAATAAAGAGTGAGCCCGTTAAACCCTAGGCTCCCATTCTCTACCCCAATAAAAGCAGAACCCTAAGATCTCTCTCTCTCTCACTCTATCCCATGACCCTGTGCGATGCCAGGTGTGCTACATGATTTCCAGGACTTGTAAGTAACAAGCTTTGTCTCTTTCGAAGTTTGCTGATGGTTATTGCTGAAGGCATCTTGTAATAAGAACCACAAGGTCGTCACAGAGCACCGAGCTGAGCTCCCTGTGCTATACAGCAGGTTCCCACTAGCTATACATTTTACACTTTAACATATTTATGTCAAACCTAATCTCCCAATTCGTGACGACCTAGATGGGTGGGGTGGGAAGGATGGGAGGGAGGTGCAAGAGGGAGGGGATATAGGTATACATATAGTTGATTCACTTCATTGTACAGCAGAAACTAACACAACATTGTAAAGCAATTTTACTCCAAAAAAAAAAAAAAAAGAACGACAAGGGCCGGTCCAACCACAAGGGTCAGGGATATGAAGACAATCTATGGAAAGAGCTGGCTTAAAGGAGTCCCAGTAACTCAGCACTTTGGTAGACAAAAAGTTATGTATCCACAGTTGTTAAAAAGAATAACATCAGGACTTCCCCTGTGGCACAGTGGTGAAGACTCCACGCTCCCAATGCAGGGGGCCCGGGTTCAAACCCGGGTCAGGGAACTAGATCCCACACGCATGCTTCAACTAGGAGCCCACTTGCCGTAACTAAGGAGTCAGCCAGCTGCGACTAAGGAGCCCTAGAGCCGTGACTAAGGAGCCCACATGCTGCAACAAAGACCCAGCACAACCAAGTAAATAAATAAATTTCTTTTTTAGAAAAAAGGATATCACCATAAAATCCAGGGATAGACACAATTTTTCATAAACAAGTACGCAGTGTTCACTCTCATCTCCCTGGGCCTCTTATGTTAAGCATTTTAAAATATATATATTTATCAGCTATTTGTATGTCCTTTTTTGTATAATGTATCGTCAGGTCTTTTACCAATTTTATTCTCAGATTGAACTTTTGTTATTTATTTGTTCTTATAATCTGTCTACAAATCCTTTTGTCAGATTTATACATAAAAGTTATACTCTTATTTTGAAGCATGCCTTGTCACTCTCTTAGCTGTATGTTTTGATGAACAGAAGTTTTAATTTTAATGGTCTAATTTATCAATTTTTTTAAATGTTTAATGTTTTAGTGACAAGTTCAAGAAATCTTTGCCTAATCCAAGGTCATAAAGATAGTCTCTCATGTTATCTTCTAGAGGCTTTATACTTCTGAAACTAAGCATTGAACAGCAATTTTAGATTTTTTTTTTCATCTATGAATGCAATAACATCTATTTGCTGTGAAGCTGTGTGGGACTATATGATTTCTCTCTTATTATCAGCTCCTCCTCTGTTGCTGCTTTAGGTAACATGCTTGGAGCATAAGGGAAGGGAATTTTGGGGTGAAATGATTTGTCTTTGCATTTGGCTTTCTTCTAAATTTCTATCTGTCCAGACAGTTTACACTGTCACCCAAGAATTGGCTGATGCCTTCTCATCCCTTCAAATTGTCTCTCTATGACAGACAAGACTATGCACTTGTCCTTAGGTGTGCAACCTGCTCACCTATATGGATGTCAATTCATCAGGTGTTTTTTTGGTTTTTTTGTTTGGTTTTTTTTTTGCGGTACGTGGGCCTCTCACTGCTGTGGCCTCTCCCATTGAGGAGCACAGGCTCCGGACGCGCAGACTAAATGGCCATGGCTCACGGGCCCAGCCGCTCCACAGCATGTGGGATCTTCCCGGACCGGGGCACGAACCCGCGTCCCCTGCATCAGCAGGTGGACTCTCAACCACTGCGCCACCAGGGAAGCCCCATCATTAAGGCTTTCTTGAATCCTCTACTGGTTCATCGAATATATGGGTATGATTTTCATTTCATCAAGGTTTATCTTGTTACCATATGCTCAAATGTTTTTCACATCTTTGTATATCCTAATTCAGAGATGCAAGTACAACTTTGATTGATTTATGAATACTAAATCAATCTAGAATTCCTGGAATAAACCCAACTTTGGTTGCTTTTTTATCCATTTTATTATCGTTGGATTTGATTTGCTAATACTTGGTTTAGGATGCTTGCATCTATGTTCATGAGAGAATTTGGCCTATCATTTTCCATTCTTGAAATGAAATTTTCAGGTGGGGATATCAAAATATAAAAATGATTTGGAAAGGGTTTCTTTGTTGTCTGTTCTCAAAAGAACTTTTACAGGATAAGTGATATTTATTCCTGTAATATTTGTAAGACTTCAATGCTGAAGCCATCTGGGCTTTCCATTTTTGTGGAAAAGTTTTTCACTGTAAGGCTCATTTTCATTAAAGAATACAGAAATATTTAGTTTCTCAGTTTATTTCTTTGTCATTTTTGTTAACACATTCTTCAAATTAGTTTTCCAATTCCTCTATATTTTAAAATTATATCTTATTTTTATTTTCTGTAAGATTTGTAATGTTGCTCCTTTTCATCTCAATATTGTATTTTCTATATATATTAATAAATCTTGCTAGTGGTTTATCAATTTTATTAGCATTTTCAAAGGATGAACTTTTTTTTTTTTTTTTTTTGCGGTACGCGGGCCTCTCACTGCTGTGGCCTCTCCCGTCGTGGAGCACAGGCTCCGGATGCGCAGGCTCAGCGGCCATGGCTCACGGGCCCAGCCGCTCCGCGGCACGTGGGATCTTCCCGGACCGGGGCACGAACCCGTGTCCCCTGCATCGGCAGGCGGACTCTCAACCACTGCGCCACCAGGGGAGCCCCAAAGGATGAACTTTTGATTTGTGCCTTTCTGTATTGTACATTAATTTTCTATTTCATAAATTTATATTCATCTTTATTATTTTATTCTTTACTTCTTTGGGTTTCATTTAAAGTTCTTTATTTAAATACTTGAGAAGGCTTGAGAAAGACATTTTCACAATTTTCAGTCTTTTTTTGCAGTATAGCATTTATGGTTATAAATTTCCTTATAGTTGCTGTTTTAGTGGTGTCCAGTAAGATTTAACGTGTTGTATTTTAGTTATCTAACTGAACACATCTAATTTTTACCATGATTTCTTTCTTAAATTTTGTATTATTTACAAATATATTGTTTGTTTTCCAAAATTTTGGCTATATTCATTCAAGTTATATATATTGTTGACAAAGGATGTATAATGAAAGATTTAAGTACCTGAAAAAAAAATTGAGACTAGATTTGTGATCAACTTTTGTAGTAAAGTTGTTATCAGCTTAAAATAGATCATTATAACTGTAAGATATTTTATGTAAACTCCTTAGTTACCACAAAGAAAATACATACAGAAGTTACACAAAAGAAAAAGAGAAAGGAATCAAAACATATCAATTTAAAAACACACACACAACGAGATGAAGAAAGACAGCAAGAGAGAAAAAGTGGGATACAATAACTATCAGATAAACTGAAAATAGTTAACAAATGGCAACAGTAAATCCTCCATCAATAATCACTTTAAATGTAAATGGATTAAACTCCCCAATAAAAAGACACAGAATAGCTGAATGAATAAAAAATCAAGATCCAAATAAAAATCAAAAGATTCACTTTAGTGGCTCTGCTAATATCAAAGTAGACTTTAGGTCAAAAAGCCTTTTGTCTCTAGAAACAAGAAGGATGATTACATAATGATAGAAGGATCACTTCAACGGGAAAATATAACAATTATAAATATATATGAACTCAACATCAAAACACCTAATTATATGAAACAAATATTGATAAATCTGAAAGAAGAAATTGACAATACAATCATAGTATTTTTTTTTTTTTTTTTTTTTTTTGCGGTACGTGGGCCTCTCACTGTTGTGGCCTCTCCCGTTGTGGAGCCCAGGCTCCGGACATGCAGGCTCAGCGGCCATGGCTCACGGGCCCAGCCGCTCCGCGGCATGTGGGATCTTCCCGGACCGGGGCACGAACCCGTGTCCCCTGCATCGGCAGGCGGACTCTCAACCACTGCGCCACCAGGGAAGCCCAATCATAGTATTTTTAAATACTTCAATTTCAATAATGGATAGAACATCTTGACAGAAGATCAGTAAGAAACAGTGTATTTGAACAATACTATAGACCAAATGGGCCTAACAGACACATGCAGGACTTTTCATCCAACAGCAGAAGAAAACACATTCTTCTCAAGCAGACGGAATATGCTTCAGGAATGATCACATATTAGGTCACAAAAAGTTTTAACAAATTTAAGAAAATCGAAATTATACTAAGTATATTTTCCAACCACAGTGGAATGAAACTTGAAATCAATGACAGCAAGAAAAGGGGAAAACTCACAAATACATAGAAATGAAATAACACACTGTTGAACAACCACTGAGTCAAAGAGGATATCAAAAGAAAATATAAAAATATTTTGAGGTCAAGATGGTGGACTAGGAGGACACAGAATTCACGTCTCCACACAACTAGGGCACCTACCAGGCACCGGTGACAAACCACGGACACCTAAGGGGACGGGAGGAAACGCCAGTGACCAGGTAGGACGTGGGGTGTTAGGGGGAGAAGGGAGGAAAAGTGGAGGCGGGAGGGGACTGGTGTCCCTGAGGGGCAGTTGGAGGAGGGGAAGGGATCCCACACCCGAAGGGGGAAATTGGGGGACCACTGGGGGGGCAGAGGATTAAAAGGGAGTGTGGCCAAGTTTCCCCTGACCACTTGGGCCCCCAGGAGCCTGCCAAGATCCCAGATCTGATCCTCTGCCCACCAAGGCCCACTCCAGGCGTGTGGGTCCTGAGGGAGTGGGAGGGAGGGATCTGGGAGCAAAACTAAAGGCCAGACCTCTGGGACCAGCAGCCCTGAGGGGCGCTGGGGGAGGGGAGGAGTTCCTACACCCACTGGGACACACCTATGGTTAGGGGTCCAGGGGGGATGGGGGAGACCCGGGGGTGGGGCACAGAGGAATGCGAGGGAAAGTGGCCAGCGCGTTCCCTGTCCACTTAGGCACCGGGGAGCCTGTTGGGCTCCCAAGCCTAATCCTCTGCCCTCGGAGCCTCCCTCCTTCTGTGCAGAGCCGAAGCCCCGCTCCCACCCCCACCCAGGGCCCTACATCTACACTCAGAGACCCCATCTGGGACCCCCTCCAACCTTGCTGGGCCTAAACCCCACCCACACACCCTCATCTAGGACCTTCCCTCCAAACTCTGGAACACCACATTCTGGAGGCCCCCCTTTGGACGTGCTGCCTCTCCCCTTCCACACAGGTCCTAAGCAGAGGTCTCGCCCCACCCTAAACCCCGCCTCTGCCTAAGTTCCACCTCCCCGCCTAAACTCTGCCCCCATAGCCAAGGCTTTTTTTTTTCTTTTTTCCTCTTAGATTGGGGTTCTGTTTTACCTTGCTGTTGATTCATTTATATTTGTATTTATTCTAATAAATCTTTTATTTTTCTAATTTTATTTTATTCTTTACACTTTGTTACTGTTCTGCTCCTTTTGGCTTGTTCCCTATTTTTTTTTTCCTCTTTTTTCTGTTCAGGTTTTGTTTTACCTTGTTACAGTTGTTTCAATTATATTTTTATTTTTCCTAATATATTTTTTATCTCTCTAATTTTATTTTATTTTTTATCCTTTATTATTGTACTGCTCCTTTTTTTCCTTTTATCTTTCTTTTGGCCACAACACATGGCTTGCAGGATCTTGGTTCCCAGGTTGGAGGTCAGGCACGAGCTCCTGTGGTGGGAGTGCTGAGTCCGAACCACTGGACTAACAGAGAACCTCAGACCTCAGGGAATATTAATCAGAGTGAAACCTCCTGGAGGTCCTCATCTTGGCACCAAGACCTGGCTCTACCCAACTGCCTGCAAACTCCAGTGCTGTACACCTCAGGCCAAGTAAACAGTAAGACAGGAATATAGACGCACCCATCAAAAAAAAAATGAAACTACAAAACAATATGTTACAGATGAAGGAGCAAGGTAAAACCCTACAAGACCAAATAAATGAAGATGAAATAGACAACTTACCTGGAAAAGAATTCATAACAATAGTAAAGATAATCCAAAATCATGGAAACAGAATGGAGAAAATACAAGAAACGTTTAACAAGGACCTAGAAGAACTAAAGAGCAAATAAACAATGATGAACAACACAGTAACTGAAATTTAAAATACTCTAGAAGGAATCAATAGCAGAATAACTGAGGCAGAAGAAAGGATAAGTGAGCTGGAAGATAGAATGGTGGAAATAACTACCAGGGAGCAGAATAAAGAAAAAGGAATGAAAAGAATTGAGGACAGTCTCAGAGACCTGTGGACACACTAAACACACCAACATTTGAATTATAGGGATCCCAGAAGAAGAACAGAAAAAGAAAGGGTCTGAGAAAATATTTGAAGAGATTATAGTCAAAAACTCCCCTAATATGGGAAAGGAAATAGTCAATCAAGTCCAGGAAGCACAAAGAGTCCCATACAGGATAAACCCAAAGAGAAACATGATGAAACACATATTAATCAAATTTTAAAAAATTAAATACAAAGAAAAAATATTAAAAGCAGCAAGGGAAAAGCAACAAACAACATACAAGGGAATCCCCATAAGGTTAACAGCTGATCTTTCAGCAGAAACCCTGCAAGACACAGGAAGCAGCAGGACATATTTAAAGAGATGAAAGGGAAAAACCTACAACTAAGATTACTCTACCTGGCAAGGATCTCATTCAGATTCAATAAAGAAATCAAAAGCTTTACAGACAAGCAAAAGCTAAGAGAATTCAGTGTCACCAAACCAGATCTACAAAAAATGCTAGAGGAACTTCTCTAAGTGGGAAACACAAGAGAAGAAAAGGACCTACAAAAACAAACCCAAAACAATTAAGAAAATGGTCATAGGAACATACATATCGATAATCACCTTGAATGTAAATGTATTAAATGCTCCAACCAAAAGACAGAGACTGGCTGAATGGATACAAAAACAAGACCTGTACATATGCTGTATGTACAGAGGATTAACTGACAGAGGATTAATCTCCAAAAGTGGGTCTACATGAGACCCACTTCAGACTTAGGGACACATACAGACTGAAAGTGAGGGGATGGAAAAATATATTCCATGCAAATGGAAATCAAAAGAAAGCTGGAGTAGCAATACTCATATATCAGATAAAACAGACTTTAAAATAAAGAATGTTACAAGAGATAAGGACACTACATAATGATCAAAGGATCAATCCAAGAAGAAAACATAACAATTATAAATATTTATGCACCCAAAATAGGAGCATCTCAATACATAAGGCAAATACTAACAGCTATAAAAGAGGAAATCGACAGTAACACAATAGTGGGGGACTTTAACACCTCATTTACACCAATGGACAGATTATCCAAACAGAAAATGAATAAGGAAACACAAGCTTTAAATGACACAACAGACCAGCTAGATTTAATTGATACATATAGGAAATTCCATCCCAAAACAGCAGATTACACCTTCTTCTCAAGTGCGCATGGAACATTCTCCAGGATAGATAACATCCTGGGTCACAAATCAAGCCTCAGTAAATTTAAGAAAATTGAAATCCTATCAAGCATCTTTTCTGACCACAACGCTATGAGGTTAGAAATCAATTACAGGGGGAAAACACAAACACATGGAGTTTACACAATACATTACTAAATAACCAAGAGATCACTGAAGAAGTCAAAAAGGAAATAAAAAAATACGTAGAGAAAAATGACAATGAAAACACGATGATCCAAAACCTATGGGTTGCAGCAACAGCAGTTCTAAGAGGGAAGTTTATAGCAATACAAGCCTACCTCAAGAAACAAGAAACATCTCAAATAAACAATCTAACCTTACACCTAAAGGAACCAGAGAAAGAAGAACAAAACTCAAAGTTAGCAGAAGGAAAGAAATCATAAAGATCAGAGCAGAAATAAATGAAATAGAAACAAAGAAAACAACAGCAAAGATCAATAAAACTAAAAGCTCGTTCTTTGAGAAGAAAAACAAAATTGATAAACCATTAGCCAAACTCATCAAGAAAAAGAGACACAGGACTCAAATCAATAAAATTAGAAATGAAAAAGCAGAAGTTACAACAGACACTGCAGAGATACAAAGCATCCTAAGAGACTACTACAAGCAACCCTATGCCAATAAAATGGACAACATGAAAGAAATGGACAAATTCTTAGAGAAGTATAACCTTCTAAGACTGAACCAGGAAGAAACAGAAAATATGAACAGACCAATCACAAGTAATGAAATTGAAACTGTGATTAAAAATCTTCCAACAAACAAAAGTCCAGGACCAGATGGCTTCACAGGTGAATTCTATCAAACATTTAGAGAAGAGCTAACACCCATCCTTCTCAAACTCTTCCAAAAACTGCAGAGGAAGGAACACTCCCAAACTCATTCTATGAGGCCACCATCACCCTGATACCAAAACCAGACAGAGATACTACAAAAAAATAAAATTACAGACCAATATCACTCATGAATATAGATGCAAAAATCCTCAACACAATACTAACAAACAGAATCCAACAACACATTAAAAGGATCATACACCATGATCAAGTGGGATTTATCCCAGGGATGCAATGATTCTTCAATATATGCATATCAATCGATGTGATACACCATATTAACAAACTGAAGGATAAAAACCATATGATCATCTCAACAGATGCAGAAAAAGCTTCTGACAAAATTCAACACGCATTTATGATAAAAACTCTCCAGTAAGTGAGCATAGAGGGAACCTACTTCAACATAATAAAAGAAATATATGACAAACCCACAGCAAACATCACTCTCAATGGTGAAAAACTGAAAGCATTTCCTCTAAGATCAGGAACAAGACAAGGATGTCCACTCTTGCCACTATTATTCAACATAGTATTGGAAGTCCTAGCCATGGCAATCCGAGACAAAAAAGAAATAAAAGGAATACAAATAGGAAAACAAGTAAAACTGTCACTGTTTGACAATGACATTATACTATACATAGAAAATCCTAAAGATATCACCAGAAAACTACTAGAACTAATCAATGAATTTAGTAAGGTTGCAGGATACAATATTAATGCACAGAAATCTCTTGCATTCTTATACACTACCAACAAAAGATCAGAAAGAGAAATGAAGGGAACAATCCCATTTACCATCGCAACAAAAAGAATAAATACCTAGGAATAAACCTACCTAAGGAAGGAAAAGACCTGTCCTCAGAAAACTATAAAATACTGGTGAAAGAAATCAAAGATAACATAAATAGATGGAGAGATATACCATGCTCCTGGATTGGAAGAATCAGTATTGTGAAAATGACTATACTACCCAAAGCAATCTACAGGCTCAATGCAATCCCTGTCAAATTACCCATGGCATTTTTCACAGAACTAGAACAAGAAATTTTGCAATTTGTATGGAAACACAAAAGACCCCACATAGCCAAAGCACTCTTAAAAAAGAAAAGCAGAGATGGAGGAATCAGGCTCCCTGACTTCAGACTATACTACAAAGCTACAGTAATCAAGACAGTATGGTACTGGCACAAAAATATAGATCAATGGAACAGGATAGAAAGCCCTAAGATAAACCCACGCACATATGGTCACCTTTGATAAAGAAGGCAAGAGTATACAATGGAGAAAATACAGCCTCTTCAATAACAGGATAGTGGTGTGGTGCTGGGAAAACTGGACAGCTACATGTAAAAGAATGAAATTAGAACACTCCCTAACACCATACACAAAAATAAACTCAAAATGGATTTAAGACCTAAATGTAAGGCCAGACACTATAAAACTCTTAGATGAAGACATAGGCAGAACACTCTATGACATAAAACACAGCAAGATCCTTTTTGATCCACCTCCTAGAGTAAGGGAAATAGAAACAAAAATAAACAAATGGGACCTAATGTAACTTAAAAGCTTTTGCACAGCAAAGGAAACCATGAACAAGACAAAAAGACAACCCTCAGAATGGGAGAAAATATCTGCAAATGAAGCAACTGACAAAGGATTAATCTCCAAAATACACAAGCAGTTCATGCAGCTCAATATCAAAAAAAACAAACAATCCAATCCAAAAATGGTAGGAAGATCTAAATAGACATTTCTCCAAAGAAGACATACAGATGGCCAAAAGGCACATGAAAAGATGCTCAACATCACTAATCATTAGAGAAATGCATACCAAATCCACAACGAGGTATCACCTCACACCAGTCAGAATGGCCATCATCAAAAAATCTACAAATAAATGCTGGAGAGAGTGTGGAGAAAAGAGAACCCTCCTGCACTGTTGGTGGGAATGTAAATTGATACGGCCACTGTGGAGAACAGTATGGAGGTTCCTTAAAAAACTAAAAATAGAACTATCATATGACCCAGCAATCTCACTACTGAGAATATACCCTGAGAAAACCATAATTCAAAAAGATACATGCACCCCAATGTTCATTGCAGCACTATTTATAATAGCCAGGACATAAAAGCAACCTAAATGTCCATCAACAGATGAATGGATAAAGAAGATGTGGCACATATATGCAATGGAATATTACTCAACCATAAAAAGGAATGAAATTGAGTTATTTGTAGTGAGGTGGATGGACCTAGAATTTGTCATACAGAATGAAGTAAGTCAGAAAGAGAAAGACAAATACTGTATGCTAACACATATACATGGAATTTTAAAAAACGGTACTGACAAACCTAGTGGCTGGGCAGGAATAAAGATGCAGACGTAGAGAACGGACTTGAGGGCACAGCAGGGGAAGGGGAAGCTGGGATGAAGTGAGAGAGTAGCACTGACATATATACACTACCCAGTGTAAAATAGATGGCTAGTGGGAAGCTGCTGCATAGCACAAGGAGATCAACTTTATGCTTTCTGACGACCTAGAGGGATGGGAGAGGGAGGGTGGGAGGAGGCTCATGAGGGAGGGGATATGGGGAGATATATATATATACACACACACATACATACATACATACATATAGCTGATTCACTTTGTTGTACAGGAGAAACTAACAGAACAGTGTAAAGCATTTATACTCCAATAAAGATGTGAAAAAAAAACCTTGAGACAAATGAAAAGGGAAATGCAACTTAGGATATGCAGCTGAAGCAGTACCAAAAAGGAAGTTTAGAGTGATAAATATCACATTAAAAAAGAAGAAAAATTTAAAATAAACAACCTGACTTTACATCCCATGGAACTAGAAAAAGAAGAAAAAACTAAACCCAAGCAGAAGGCAGGAAAAGATAAAAATTATAGCAGATGACTTTCAATACTCCCTGAAAGGAGTTCAGGGTGGAGAGGAGAAATGAGGCACTCTGTGCTCTGGAAAGAACTGGGTGAACAGGTCTTCAGATAGTTAGATATTTTCAGGAGTCGATTTTATGAGCCCAATTCTTATATCTCCTCATAACTAGAAAAGCACTAAAATCCTTCATGATGACGTCTGCTCCTCATGATTAGCAGAAACCTTCTGCAAAAAAATGTGTGCTTGACTGCATGTACTCCCCCTTCATCAAATTCACATATATACTGACCTTTCCCCCCAGTCTCTTTGGAGCAGTTTCTCAGAGCTATCTGAAATGCTGTCTCCTGGGTCATAGTCCTCACTTTGTCCCAAATAAAACATAACTCAAAAAAATTAATTAATTAAATAAAGATCATAGCAGAAATAGAGAATAGAAAAATAATTTAAAAAATCTACAAAATTAAGAGTTGTATTTTTAAAAATAAACAAAATAGAGAAATCTGTAGCTAGACTAGGGAAAAAAGAGGGCTCAATAAATAAAATCATAAATGAAAGAAGAAACTTCCCTGGTGGTGCAGTGGTTAAGAATCCGCCTGCCGATGCAGGGGACACGGGTTTGATCCCTGGTCCAGGAAGATCCCACATGCAGCAGAGCAACTAAGCCCGTGCACCACAACTACTGAGCCTGTGCTCTAGAGCCCACAAGCCACAACTACTGAAGCCCACACGCCTAGAGCCCATGCTCCACAACAAGAGAAGCCACTGCAATGAGAAGCCCACACACCGCAACTAAGAGTAGCCCCGCTCGCCGAACTAGAGAAAGCCCATGCACAGCAACGAAGACCCAATGCAGCCAAAAATAAATAAATTTATTTAAAAAAAAGTGGACTCCTCAGAAATAAAAAGTATTATAAGGGATTACACAAACAATTATGTGTGAACAAATTGGATAACCTAGAAAAAATACATAAATGCTAGAAACATACAACTTATCAAGACTGAATCAAGAATAAAGTTAAAATAGAACTATCATATGATCTAGCAATCCCATTTCTGGATATATACCTGAAGGAAATGAAAACATCATCTCAAAGAGATACGTGCACTCCCATGGTTATTGCAGCATTATTCACAATATCCAAGACATGGAAATAACCTAAGTGTCCATCAACAGATGAATAGATAAAGAAAATATTATATATATATATATATATATATACACACACACATATATATCATAATGTATACACACACAAACACAATGGAATATTATTCAGCCATAAAAAAGCTATCCTGCCTTATGTGACAACATGGATGGACTTTGAGGGCATTAAGCTAAGTGAAATAAGTCAGACAGAGAAAGGCAAGTACTGTATGTTCTCACTTATATGTGGAATCTTAAAAATCCAAAATCATAGAAATAGAGGGTACAATAGAGGCTGTCAGGCTCTGCGGGTGGGGAAACAGTGAGATGTTTGTCAAAGGGTACAAACTTCCACCTATAAGATGAATAAGTTCTGGGGATCTAATGTGGAGCATAGTGACTTTAGTAAACAATACTGTATTATATACTTGAAAGTTGTCAAGAAGGCAGATTTTAAATGTTCTCATCACATACACACACAAAAAGATAATTATGTACGGGGAGGGAGGTGCTAATTAACCATATTGTGGTAATCATTTTGCAATATATATGTGCATCAAAACATCACATTGTATTCCTTAAAGTTAATTATGTTACAGGTCAATAATACCTCAATAAATTTGGGGGAAAAAAAAGAGAAAAAGAAAGCCTGAACAGACCAATGACATATAAAGAGATTAAATCAGTAATCAAGAACCTTCCAACAAAGAAAAGCCAAAGATAATTTGGCTTCATGGGTGAATTCTACCACACATTCAAAGAAGAATTATACTAATTCTTCTTAAACTCTTCCAAAAATAGAAGCAGTGTGACCACCTTCAAACTCATTTTATAAGTTCAGCATCACCTCAATAGCAAAGCCATACAAAGACACTACAGGAGTCATCTTCTTCATGATCATCCTAATGACCATATCTGGAAATCTCAGAGTAAGCTTGTCCTTAGCCAGGGCAATTAGGCAAGGAAAAAAAAAAAAAAGGTGTACAAATCAGGAAAAATTGTCCCTGTTTGCAGACAACATAATTTTATATAGAGAAAACTGGAAAGTCCATCAAAAAAATGTTTGGACTAATAAACAAATTCAATAAAGTTGCAAGATACAAAATCAACACATAAAAATCATTTTCATTACTCTACAATAACAGTGAACTATCTGAAAAGGAAATGAGGAAACAATCTCATTTACTATAATACCAAAAAGAAGAAAATACCTAGGAATAAACTTAACTAAGGAAATGAAAGACATGTATACTGAAAACTGCAAAATATTGGTAAAAGAAATTAAACAAGACTCAAACATTAAAACATCCTGTGTTCTTGGGCTGGAAGACTTAATATTGCTAAAATATCCATTCTACCCAAAGCAGATTCAATACATCCGTATCAAAGTCCCAATAGAATTTTTTACAGAAATAGAAAAAACAATTCTAAAATTCATATGGAACCACAAAGAACTCCAAATAGCCAAAATAATCTTGAGAAAAAGGGACAAAGCTGTAGTCCTCACACTTCCTGATTCCAAAATATATTACAAAGTTACAGTAATTAAAACAGTATGGTACTGGCATAAAGACACAATACAGACCAATGAATAGAATAGTGAACCAAAAATAAACGCATGCATATACAGTCAACTAATTTTTGACAAGGGCTTCAAGAATACCCAGTGGGCAAAGGATAGTCTCTTCAATAAATAGTGCTGGGAATACTGGATATCCCTAGAGAATAAAATTGACAATTATCTTACACTATACAAAAAAATCAACTCAAAATGGATTAAAGACTTAAACGTAAGACCTAAAACTGTAAGAGTAAAACTCCTGGAAGAAAACATAGGGAAAAGGATTCATGTCATTGGTTTTGGCAATGATTTCTTTGATACCAAACCAAAAGCACAGGCAACAAAACCAAAAATAGACTCGTGAGACTGCATCGAACTAAAAAGCTTCTGCACAGCATGGAAATAATCAACAGAGTGAAAAGGCAACTATAGACTAGGAGAAAATATTTGCAAACTATATATCTGATAAGGGGTTAATTTCCAAAATATATAAGGAACTCATAAAACTCTACAGCATAAAAACTAATAACTTGATTAAAAAATGAGCTAAAGACTTAAATAGACTTTTTCCCTAAGAATACACAGAAATGGCCAACAGGGATATGAAAAGGTGCTCAACATCACTAATCAGCAAGTAAATGCAAATCAAAACCACAATGAGATATCACCTCACATGTGTCTGGATGGCTATTACCAAAAAAATAAAAAAGACAAGTATGGGCCAGGATGTAGAGAAAGAGGAAGCTCTTGTACAGTTTTGCTGGGAAGGCAAAATGGTGCAGTTGTTATGGAAAACTGTAGGGAGGTCCCTCAAATAATTAAAAATAGAACTGCCATATAATTCACTAATCCCAGCTCTAGATATTTACCTAAAAGAACTGAAATTAGTATCTCAAAGAGATATTAGGACTCCCTTGTTCACTGCAGCATTATCCATACTGGCCAAGATATGAAAGCAATGTAAATGTCCATCAACAAAGAAATGGATAAACACATTTTGGTAAACACATACAATGGAATATTATAGTCTTAAAAAAAGAAAGAAATTCTGTAATATGTGACAATATAGATGAACCTGGAGAACACTATGCTAAGTGAAATAAGCTGGTCACAGAAGGACAGTACTGCATGATTCTACTTTATAAGATATTTAAAAAAGTCAAGTTCATAGAATCAAGAGTGGAATGATGGTTGCCAGGGGCTGAGGTTGGAGTGAAATGAGGAGTAGCTAATCAATACATATAAAGTTTGAGTTAAGCAAGATGAGTAAGTTCTAGGGATCTGCTGTAGAACACTGTACCTATAGTTAACAATACTGTACTATATACTTAAAAACCTACTAAGAGGATAAGTCTCATGCTAAGTTTTTTTTTTTTTTTTTTAAAGCAAAGGCTTTTTTTTCCTTTAAACATTTTATTTTACTTTTGTGCTGCGCTGTGTGTTAGTTGCAGCACGTGGGCTCTAGTTGAGGCATGTGAGCTCAGCAGTTGTGGCTCACGGGCTTAGTTGCCCCATGGCATGTGAGATCTTAGTTCCCTGACCAGGGATCAAACCTGCATCCCCTGCACTGGACGGCAGATTCTTTACCACTGGACCACCAGCGAAGTCCCTCAGGCTAAGTATTCTTACCACAACAGAATAAACATGAAAAAGATCATTAATTTATTCACTTACCCATTCATTCATTTAGTACTGCTATGTACCAGGCACTCTGCAATGTTCTAAGAATAAACTGTTGAACAAGGCAGACATGACCCCCTCCCTCATGGGAGTTGTAGGATAGTAGATAAAAAAGACAAATGCAATTATTTGCTCCAGTACCTATATAATTAAAAGTGTGTAAGTGCAAAACATATTTCAGGATTCTTTGAAATTGTTTGCCAGGAGAATATGACTTAGTCTACGGTGTCAGGGGAGGCTTCAACAGTGAAATTTAAACCTGAGAGCATAAAGGTGACTAGAAGTTACTCTTCCATTAGAAGGGGTTGTTGAGTGATGAATACAATTATAAAATGGTTTGTAGTTGGGTAAAGATAGAGATGTGGGAGTATCTATTTATCTTTAGGTCATAACACAATGTCTGATACATAGAAAGACTTTTTAAAAATTGTTTAACACTAATTTAACAAACATCTATTTACTGCCATCTATATTCCCAATATTGCACCATTTAAAAAGGGATACAGAATAATTTGTCATGGACACTACATCTTCACTCCAGGGAAAGAGCAAGATCTTCAACTATAATGGGTAATAATTAAATGGTGTGAACAAAATGTTAGGAGGAGGGCAGGGGTGAAGGGAATTTAATTCTCCCAGATGTCATCTGGAATGTTCGTTGTATCACTCATCAGCCACAGGTGGGTCTCCTTAAAGCCTAAAGGAGCTGTGTCTTTCCAGGAGAGATGGAACCTCGCAGCATGTCCATTTCCTAACTTGTTGGAGTTGAGGTCTTTGAGCTGTCAGAGTCTCATTATGTGGATTATCAGGCTTAACTTTGTTCTGAAGGTTATTAATCTATAGGCTCCTTCAAGCCCAGAATCAAAGGAGCCTGACCTTCAACCTAGAGAGTGTTCTGCTATGTGGCCATGGTCTAAGAACACAGCCAGAATCAACTGTGGCCATGTATCTTGGACAACCTGCTAGTGAACGTGGCAGCTGTGTATGGCAGGGTGATAAGAAAAATGTTAGTGTGAGCTTCATGGTTTTATTAGAATGCATACATGTTGGTAGGTCACTGGGGAGAGGGAAGGCCATGTATGTGAGAAATGTCTACAGCCAACAAGCCCGGTGTGTATCTCAAGTGTCCTAGTACAATTCTATAATACATATGGAAAATTTATACAATTTAACAAAATGTATGTCACTTAGAATGTTGATAATAATACTGCAATTCCATTAGACGCCTATTTGTAAACTAAATTGTACTAGCGAACCCAAATCTAAACGCACGTGATATGAAAACCTGGACCACTGACTACAGCCACATTTCAGAAATGCCACAAATTTTCACAACCATATTAGTCATGTTGATCTAATAATCAACTTCAAGGATAGTAAAATGTTATGTTTTACAATTTAATTAAACCGAAATTTTCACTTTTTTCCATTTAACTAAAAAAATTAATGGAACCTGAGGGTATTTAGAAAATATTTTACTTATACACTTTTACATAATCACGTTTACATGCTATTTCTCTGCCCCAGTAGATGTACACATGTAATTTCTCTATCCCAAGTGATTCTCAATGAAGTTTTCCAAAACAAGTAAAGTAATTAATTTGTAATTACAAGTGAAATAGGTGATTTGGGCCTTATCCTAAATGACAACCTCACTTAAATATGCCTTTGCTGTACAGCAACAATTCCTTGGAGACTATCACTAGTGTTGCAGTGGATGTATCACTAGTTCATACTTGTTCATTTTTAAGGATACAGACATATTTGATTCTCTTCTATGTACCAGAAATTACAAGTTGGTTATTTCAAGCAAACTATTAGTAATTGAGCATTTATTTGTTGTGTTAACAGTGCTTGGAGTTATCACCCACATCATGTAATTTAACCCAAGAATCACATGAGGTATGTATTATCTCCTTTTTACCGGTAAGGAAAAAGAAGAGCAAACATTTCTTGTAACTTGCCTATGATTTCATAGACAGCAAGAAGCAGAGCTAGAAACTGATCCTAGGTCTGCATGGCTCCAAAGTCCATGGTATTCTGCATGTCACTTTGCCTTCCACGCTGGTACTCATATCCAACTTTGAAAACATTTGTGTGTTTCATACATCTATTTTCTTTAAAGATATAAAATTAGTTTCAGGTTTGGGTCTTTGTCTAGTTAAAAAAGCCAGAACTTGATAATTCATATACATAATCCTAGTACCATTCATACTATAACATACCATTGTCATGATTCACATGTAACACTGAGTAGAATGTGCATGGTCGCTGACAGTATGTATGTATGTTTTCTTAATTCTTAAGATAGAGTTTCTTGAAAAAACAAATTATTCATAAGAATATGTTGATCTTTAAATTAGAGGAGTCATAGGAATGACTGATGGTAATTAACACATTCTCACCTGCCCCTGATCATGTGATCTATTTTGAAGTAAGGGAGCATTATTCTGAAATACTAATCTTTCTTTCAGTCTAATTTCCTAGCTTTCCTTGCTGGCCACCTCTATTCCTACCTCCATAACTACCCCTTCCTCCCATCCTCATCATATGCCCCTACTTCTTATTTCTATATAGTTGCTTAATAGAACTGAAGAAACCAAAACTTAACTAACCCAAGTCCCAAAATATTTCAGTTCACTTTGCATTTAATCCTCGCCCATAAAAATATGCAGACTCTTCTTCTTGTTTCATACAGTCCCGTAAGTATGAAAAGGTATGGTATAGAAGGTAAGTCCTGGAAGATTCTGCAAAATATCCATGAAGTTTATCTCATCAAAACAGTAAAAATTCGATTTCCCTTCCACCTTGAACATGGACACCTTCTTGCCCTCGCTATCAAATATTATAACTAAGGATGTGATATTTTTTATTCCAGGAAAAAGATCAAGTAAGAAAGAGATGTCAAAGTCAACATCATATTTTTTGGCCCAATCAGTTGCATAAATGGAGATAGCATTTACTAAGGCAGACATTACTGAATAGAGGCACATTTGGGATAGGGCTGGAAAATCAAGAGCTGGTCTTTCTTTGAAAATGTAGGTTATTTACAGTTCATGTTATTACAATCGATACTGCTGTAAACATTCTTTTACATATCGCCCATGCACATGAGTAAGATTTATACAGCTTCTTCTGTGTTATCTGGGTTGGATCTTCTAATTGTCAAACAGAGGAATCATAATCTTTGCTTTGGCTTAAATAAAGTAAAAATAAATAAAGAGTATATAAACAGGAGTGAAATAGCTGAGTCCTAAGGTAATCAAGTCTTCAGTTTCAATATTTTCATGGAAATTGAAAAGAAAATTTATATGCACAAAGTATTCTATAAGTGAGGCAAATTTACCATTTAACTTATTTATAAGGTTATAGTCAGGTTATGTTTAGTATATAAATGCGGGGTCATTTCAGTCAATTTAGTCTCCTCTGGTTCTGATTTCAGTAGGCACTGTTAAATGAATAGATGGAGACTGCAAACCATACAACAGTGACAGAGTTCATTATTTTGGGATTAACAGATAATCCCACACTATGTGCCATCTTTTCTGAGATTTTTCTAGGAGTTTATACAGTTACCGTAGTGGGAAATATTAGCATAATCATCTTAATCCGAAGTAGCCCACAGCTTCCCATGCCTATGTACCTTTTCCTCAGCCATTTGGCCTTTGTAGACATTGGGTACTCCACATCAGTCACACCAATCATGCTGATGAGTTTCTGAAGAGAGAGAACTGCCATCCCAGTCACTGGCTGTATAGCTCAGCTTGGCTCTGATGTCACCTCTGGGACTACAGAGTGCTTCCTGCTGGCCACCATTGCCTACAATCACTATGGGTCCATTTGCTCTCGCCTGCTCTACTCCACCCACATGTCCCCAGTGGTCTGCTTCTTCCTGTTGGAGGCCTCCTACTTGGGTGGATGCATAAATGCTTCTTCATTTACAGGCTGTTTGATGAATCTCTCCTTCTGAGGACCAAATAAAACGAACCATTTTTTCTGTGACCTCTTCCCACTCTTGAAGCTTTCTTGTGGCCATGTTTCTATTGCTGAAATATCTCCTTGCCATCTCTTCTGCATCAGTCCTCATAAGCACACTATTAACCATAATCGCGTCCTACAGCTACATCCTCCACTCAATCCTGAAGATGCACTCTACTGAGGGGAGGAAGAAGGCCTTCTCTACCTGCATTTCCCACCACACTGCAGTCACTTTGTTTCACGGGACAGTTTTGTTTGTTTACGTAATGCCCAAATCGAGCTATTCAGCTGATCAGGTCAAAGTGGCATCTGTAATCTACATAGTGGTGGTTCCCATGCTGAACCCCCTCATCTGCAGTCTGAGGAACAAGGAGGTGAAAGAGGCTATGAGAAACTAATGGCTAGAGCATATTGGTTTTCCTGAATTAAATCAGATATAAATCTATAAATAACAAACCATTAATTTGGGGAACATTTTTGATGGATATTTTAATGATATTTATCATTAACTTTATCACTTTTATAGTGATAAGCTCCCGTAAATATAAAAATCCAATGTTTACTTCTATTTATAAAGTTAAGTGTATCATTAACATGGATGTCTGCTTGGTTCAAATTAAACATAGAATTTTCAAGTTAAGAACACCTTTGGAGGGCTTCCCTGGTGGCGCAGTGGTTGAGAGTCCACCTGCCGATGCAGGGGACACGGGTTCGTGCCCCGGTCCGGGAGGATCCCACATGCCGCGGAGCGGCTGGGCCCGTGAGCCATGGCCGCTGAGCCTGCGCGTCCGGAGCCTGTGCTCCACAACGGGAGAGGCCACAATAGTGAGAGGCCCGCGTACCGGAAAAAAAAAAAAAAAAAAAGAATACCTTTGGAAAATAATTTCTACTTAAAATTCCATTTACCAATGATAGAGTCCTATTTAAATGGAGAGAGATCTCAACCAAAGATCAAATTTACTTGAATACCATCTTGTAAAATAATATTCAGGAAAGAAACTTCTCCCCAACAATGTATAATAGGTGACGATATTGACAAGTCAGCAGTTAAGGGTACTTCCTTTAAAGGTATTGCCCTCCCTTGGTCAATGGATATTTCAACTTTTGGAAACATAGATGTTAGTGTCAGAAAAGCTTTTATTTATTTTTACTTTATTTAAGCCAAAGCAAAGATTATGATTCCTCTGTTTGACAATTAAAAGATCCAACACAGATAACACAGAAGAAGCTGTATAAATTTCAGCTGACTCCTCTCACAGGTGGTCTTACCAGATGAATACTAGAGTAGGATTTTGGACGCTGACATTTCTTTGGAGTGGGAGGCTGAGATGTTGGGACTTTCTTTTAACAACAGTCGAAAGGTAGGAAATATGAAATTTTGTTTTAGGCAAAGAATATCCACCACACACTTTGTACTGCTTCTCAAGGAGTTGTCCACTGTCACTACTTCTTCCACTGTCCTTTTTGAAGGTGCTTATGATCCAATTTGGTTATAGCAATTGTCTCTAAATTGATTCCCTTCCTCCTGTACTCCGTTCACAATGCTTATGATTAATATTTTAGCTAGTATATTTTATTTCTAGCATATTAATAATGTCAGACAAATTCTGAGACAGTTTGGAGGGATCACTTTACAAGCTGACTTCCTATTCCTGGGCTCTTCACTGACCAGATCAAGGAAATTTTCTGCCTGGAAGCCTCTTTGTGGGATTTCTCTGGTCCTGTTTCCCCAATCATACTTCTTACATCAATTACAGGCCTATAACCCCACCAGTGCAATAATTCTGGGGCAACAGCCAGCACAGACATTGTCCCCTGCAAAGAGAAGGAACTCAAAGGTATGACTTCAGTCTTGGAAAGGGCCATCTTAGAGTTGTGGTGGGTGCTCTGCACTCTGGTGGTTGATGTTTTTTATTGACTGTTTCTAGCAGTCTTCCTCTTTACATTTCCCACTATTTCTTGCTTTTCACGAGTTTATCCTTAGCCCTCTGCCTTTCTCTCCATCCCCCATGGTCTTCTTGGGTGAGCTCATCTTCTCCCATGAGCTCAGCTGCCACTTGTGTGGTGACAGTATCCCTATCTCCAAATACAACCTTCCTTGGAGGACAGATGAACTTCTTCACTGGCCTTTTCCTCAAGACTCTCAAACTCGTTGTGCCCTCAATGGAGTTTTTATATTTCTCCCCAAACTATTCCTTCCCTTCTGTTCATTTCTCAATAAATGGCAACTCTTTTTTAAAAAATTTAATTTATTTTTATTTATTTATTTTTGGCTGTGTTGGGTCTTTGTTGCTGTGCGTGGACTTTCTTTAGTTGTGGCGAGCGGGGGCTACTCTTTGTTGTGGTGCGTGTGCTTCTCATTGCGGTGTCTTCTCTTATTGTGGAGCACGGGCTCTGGAGCACAGGCTCAGTACTTGTGGTGCACGGGCTTAGTTGCTTCGTGGCATGTGGTATCTTCCCGGACCAGGGATTGAACCCATGTCTCCTGCACTGGCAGACAGATTCTTAACCACTGCACCACCAGGGAAGTCCCAATAAATGGCAAATCTTTGTGAGGTTTAGTACTCCAACAAATTTGGGGTAACCCTCACTGCACACCCATCAAAATGGTCTACTCCCCTCCATCCCTTTCCTTCTCTCAGATGAAATACATGTCACATGTTGACCTCTTCCTTATCTATTTTGTGTAGGTACATAAATAGTCCCCGACTGATTGTGATAAATCTACGCATTTTTCCTTTTTATTTCCACTCTAAGGGAATTCAAATAATTCAATCAGCCAGATGTAGGGAGTGAGGTGTGGCACTATTACGGTCTTTATTGGAGAGGATATACATTGCCATTCTTTTTCTAGAACTTCCAAGATTGCCAGCAAACCACCAGAATCTAAGCAAGAAGCATAGAGCAGATCCCACAGCCCTCAGAGAGAACCAACCAGCCGACAACTTCATCTTAACTTTTAGCCTCCAGAACTGCGAGACAATACATTTCTGTTGTTTAAGCCACCTACTTTGTGGTACTTTTGTTACAGCTGCCCTCACAAACTAATACAATTGCATAGCTAGTTCTCCCTTCAAAATCTACCATCAGCTAATTTAATCCTAGAGGAAGAGGAAGTGCAAGTTTAGAAATATGTCAGGAATGTTATGCTAACGGATGTCGCTCCAAAAGGGGAAAAAAGAATATTAGGAGTGGTACAAAGCATCTTCCCTAAACAGTGTGTCAAAAACTAAGGATCAAGAACACCCCTGTGGGGACAATAAAAAACTCCCTTTGTAAGATTTTTTTGGGGGAAGTTCCCTACTTACTATGGATTATAGATTGTTACATAGAAGGTAGGATTTGATTGGGGAAATTTTAAAAGATCCTGAACTGTTGTGATATTAAAAGATTCTTAGTCTATATAAATTTCAGGAAGATTTTCTTCTTCTGAAATGGACTGGGACTTATGAAGTCATTGACATTTCCCAGATTCTCTAAAATACTCACTCTGTAGTGGAGTGCTGGAGAAGACTGAAAGCAAAGGGGCAAGAGGTAATTTCTTGGGGGCGAGGAAATCATTGTATATTGTGATTCGGTTGGTGGTTATACTTGTCAAAAGTCATCAACCTGTATATTTAAATTGTTCATATGTAAATTATACTTCAATAAAGTTGCTATTTTAGAAGGTATTACAAGAGAGTACTCTTTCCTTTTCGCATTTTAATCTGAGTCTATAGGAAGTGGTGATAGTATCATCATCTACCTACCCATGTAAGCCAACTGAGTTTCTTAATTATTTCTCAAAGATGTTCCCTTACCTAGTGTACCTTCTCTAGTTTCCTATATATTTATTCTTTTTGGTGACCTTCATTCCTTTCTTTAAACCTTATACCTATATCAGCATTAATTTTACTTCTGCTTTAAAAAACACTTTATTACTTCTTCTTTTAATGCAGGTTTGCTTGTGATGCATTTTAACAGATTTTTTTAATCATAAAAAAGGTCTTGGGCTTCCCTGGTGGCGCAGTGGTTGAGTCCACCTGCCAATGCAGGGGACGCGGGTTCGTGCCCCGGTCCGGGAAGATCCCACACGACGCGGAGCGTCTGGGCCCGTGAGCCATGGCCGCTGAGCCTGCGCGTCCGGAGCCTGTGCTCCGCAACGGGAGAGGCCACAGCGGTGAGAGGCCCGCGTACCGCAAAAAAAAAAAAAAAAAAAAGTCTTTATTTATTTTTAACATCTTTATTGGAGTATAATTGCTTTACAATGGTGTGTTAGTTTCTGCTTTATAACAAAGTGAATCAGGTATACATATACATATGTTCCCATATCTCTTCCCTCTTGCGTCTCCCTCCCTCCCACCCTCCCTATCCCACCTCTCTAGGTGGTCACAAAGCATCGAGCTGATCTCCCTGTGCTATGCGGCTGCTTCCCACTAGCTTATCTATTCTATGTTTGGTAGTGTATATCTGTCCATGCCACTCTCTCACTTTGTCACAGTCTACCCTTCCCCCTCCCCACATCCTCAAGTCCATTCTCTAGTAGGTCTGCGTCTCCATTCCCGTCTTACCCCTAGGTTCTTTAAAAAAGGTCTTTATTGCACCTTCATTTTTGAGAGATATTTCTATTTTAGGTAGAATTCTAGGTTACTAGTAAAAAAAAATCTTTGAGCACTTTTAAGATTTAATTTTCTTGCTTCCATCAATACTTTCCAAAACTCAGCTATTAGTCATTTGATTGTTTTTGAACGGAATATGTCTTTTACTTCTCCTCTGGAAGCTTTTAACATTTTTCTTTTGTTTTGGGCTTCCTGTAGTCTTTTTATGATTTCCTTGAGTGTGGTTTTTCTTATACTTATCATGTTTGGAATCTGCAAAGTTTCTTGAATTTGTAGCTCATGGTCCTTCATCAGTTTGGAAAATTATCATTGAATATTTCTTCAGAAATTTCTCTACTTTTTCCTAGAAGTTCATTACACATATGTTAGATCTTTTCATAATTTCTTATACAGCTCTCACACTCTTTTTGTATTTTTGATGATTTTTTCTTTGTCTTGTAATGTGTATGTTTTCTACTAACCTACCTTTCAGTTTACTAATCATCTTTTCTGCTGTGTCCAATCTACTATTAACCCAACAGCTGAATTCCTAATTTATTTTGTTTTTCATTTTTAGGATTTAAACTTGATTCCTTTTCTTTTTGTATTCTTTTCTGTGGTGTGACTCTTCATATTATTCCCCTATTTTTCTTAGATGTATTATTAATATTTATTTAAGTACCTGGTTTTTATGCATTTGGTTCTATCTTGTGGCATATCTTATCTTTTTTTTAATTGATGAGCAATGTGGATAAAAAATTTTAGAGGTTCTAGATGAGATTATCTTCTTCCGCACTGTCTTCAATTTTATTCTAGCAGAAAAATAAAGCACTGGCTTGATCCCTTTGAGGAAATGAAAATAGAGTGCCCAAAGGAGTCATTCACATAAAAAGAGAACTGATGCCTCCCTGTACAGTATAACTCCTAAACTTACATCCTAATAGAATGTGGTGGTTGGGTGTTGTACTTCGTTGGGGATAATCTATTTCTGGTTTGACCTTATTTCTAGGATGCAGCAATTCCTCCTAAGGTGTAGTACTGCAGGACTCTCAAATAAAAGCATAGGTGTTGCGGGGCCCTCTACCTTAAACAGCCTATCTATCAAACCAGCAATGCAAAATGCCAAAATCTCTGCTAAGATCGTCAGGCTCTCATAGGCTGATTTCCACTTGGTGTTTGATATCTCAACAGCCCAAGTGCAACTTGGGAGTAGTCAAATTCC
Organism: Leucopleurus acutus; assembly: GCF_964270905.1. NCBI lineage: Eukaryota > Metazoa > Chordata > Mammalia > Artiodactyla > Delphinidae > Leucopleurus > Leucopleurus acutus. The sequence goes on from NC_139151.1 coordinate 62,393,575, forward strand.
ATAATGAGGAATTATATGTAGAATTTCAGGCTCACTTCTCTATAGCTTTTTCCTCTACAGGATCTTGGCCTCACAAGTCTTAGGTATCTTTGACCTCAAAGTTCTATGTACTTACCCTACCTCACTGCCAAAAGCCCCAGGCTGTGTCTTTTTGCTCAGTCTCTATTCCTCATAACATCATTTGGCAAATGCATTTATTTGTGAGGCTCAAGAAAAGCTTTGCCAGAGAAATGACATTTAAACTGAGACATAAGGAAAAAAAGAGTTAACTGGTCATTGAGAGCTGGTAATGCAGCTGCAGAAACTTTGGTGGGTGGGTAAAAGTAGTGATGTGGGAGGTTGAACTAATTATCCTGAGCTCAAAGTACAGTGTCTGGTACACAGCAAGCATTCAACAAATGTCTGTTGGTTAAACATTAACTCTAATTCAATGAATATTTATTTAGTGTCTCTTTTATTTCTAGCACGAGGTTATGAACTGAGGAAACAAAGTTAAATAGGTTATGTGCTTTTCTTTCAAGAAGTTCACAACAAAGAAACGTTTCTTAAAAATACAATGGTTTCCATTCAAGCGGTATGAATAAAGTGCTAGTTGACATGTTCTTTAACCTTTAAAACAATTTTAAGATGTTTTTATTTTTTTAATAAAATTTATGATTTAAAGTGTTCAGCATGATTTTTTTTTTTTTCGGTACGCGGGCCTCTCACTGTTGTGGCCTCTCCCGTTGCGGAGCACAGGCTCCAGACGCGCAGGCTCAGTGGCCATGGCTCACGGGCCCAGCCGCTCCGCGGCATGTGGGATCTTCCCGGACCGGGTCACGAACCCGTGTCCCCTGCATCAGGAGGCGGACTCTCAACCACTGCGCCACCAGGGAAGCCCCAGCATGATGTTTTGGCATACATATACATAGTGAAGTGATAAATAGAACCAAGCTAACATACCCATCTACTCACATCTCTATCATTTTTAGGTGTGATAAGAGTAACTTAAGTTCACTCTTAGAAAATATCCAGTATAAAATACAGTATTATTAACTACAGTTATAATGCTCTACATTCGATCTCTAGAACTTATTAGTCCTATATAACTAACTTTGTGCCCTTTGACCAGCATCTCCCCATTCCCTCCATTTCCCCAACTCTGGTAACCACCATTCTATTCTCTGCTTCTATGAATCTGACTTTCTTAGATTTCACTTATAAGTGAGCTCATGCAGTATTTTTCCTTCTGTGTCTGGCTTATTTCATTTAGCACAATGTCTCCAGGTGCACCTACGATGTCACAAATGGCAAGAGTGCCTTCTTTCTTAATGGCTGAATAATATTTCATAGTGTATATAGTCTACATCTATTGACACAATCATGTGGTTGTTATTTTTCATTCTATTAATATGGTGTATCACACTGATTGATTTTCATATGTTAAACCAACCTTGCATCGTAGGGATAAATACCATTTGGTCAAAATTTTGAGTCTTAAAATAATGAATGAAATTAAAAGTTTAGACAATTACATGAGGAGGCAGAGACTTTTACACTAAACAAGGACATTTGTGAAGATGGAATGGTGAAGTTTATGAAATGGTTGGTCAGAGAACCTCTAGCCAAACTTTAATTCAATGTTGAGCAAAGAATGAGAACTGTAGACCCAATAGGCTCCGACACCACCTATAGTCAATGGAGCTATGATCTGAATCTCAGCTGCAAGCCTTTTGGGAGCTCTCTTCACCACTATTCACTTATTCACAACTCTCGGCTTCATCTCTTTGAAATTCTCTTTGTTTGCTGGGGTTTCTCCTATATGTTTTACGTTCATTCTGGAAATCTCCTTTCTATTCCACCCATCAACTTTTCCCAGAGTACACGCTCCACCTCTCCATCTTAACTAAACCTAGTTGTCCGAGGAGGGCACATAGGCTTCTCAGCAATATTGAAGAGAAGCTGCTCACTCCTATTCTACAGACATCTGCACACAATGTCGACATTCTCCTAGCTCCTTACCATATTTCTAAATCATTTACTGGCAATCTGCATGACAAAACATTTTACTCCTTGACACAAATACTATCCAGATATGAAACAATATACTATTGTTTTCAGAGTCTTTTACTGACCACCCAGTTTCTTCTCATTTATTAAAGACTTTGCCACCAGCCCCTTGATTCTTTCTCCCATCTCAGCCCCTCACTCCTGCCACAGCATTGGTAACATCACTCACCATACGGATTTGCCATTAGACAATGTGACCTCAAAATGCCAAGCCCTCCTTACAGCATCTCCCTAAGTATCCACGTGAGAACCTTACGACAATGGCCTCGATTAGCTTCAGTTATTTATAGCACCTTCCACCTCTGTGGTTTTCATAAATTCTAAGCTATTTATCTTTGTCTATGCTGTAACTCAAACAGCATTTGAATTATTTGCTTTTTGTGGAAGTTCATTTTGAAACCATCTAGTCTACTCCTTTGTTGGGGGTTGGAAAGAATAGCTCTTTGACAGACGTCTATATTATTCCTGGAATTTGGTATGTTAAAAATGCATATTTCTTCTGCAGTAACTTTCATCTTTTTTTTTTTCAGAAATTCATCCATTCCCATCTAGTTTCCATGTTTCTTTGAATAGAGTTAAACAGGTATTTTCTTAAAATGTTTTGAGGGTGGGATAGGGAGGGTGGGAGGGAGGGAGACGCAAGAGGGAAGAGATATGGGAACATATGTATATGTGTAGCTGATTCACTTTGTTATAAAGCAGAAACTAACACACCATTGTAAAGCAATTATACTCCAATAAAGATGTTAAAAAAATTTTTTTAATTAAAAAATAAAAAACGTTTTGAAATTTCTCTGCATTGTGGTCTTTCACTCATTTCAACGCTAAATTTGTGTTTGTGCTTTCTCTTTTTTTGATTAAGTAAATCAGTGACCTTTCCCCTCCTTCTCTCTCTCTGTCTCTCTCTCCCTCTCTTTCCTTCTTTCTTCTTTTCCTTTTTAATATAATTTTCTTCCTTCTCCAAAGGAAACCAAAATTATGAAAATAGAGTATTCTAAAACATTTTTGATACATTTACTACATACATACGTGCATGTGTGCATGCATGTATGTGTATATCTGTATATGTACGTATATATGTAATAATATTTTAGAATATTTTATTTCCTTTTAAAATATTTTAAAACTACATCTGGTTTCATAGTAAGAAAGAAGTGAGACCAGAGCATAGCAGGCAGTTAGAACACACTTTAATTGCTTTGTATACAAAGTGATGATTTTTATTGGAAGTACTCCACTTTCTCCACTTTAATTTATCAATGCTCTGTAAAAATTTTAAAAAGTGTTCAGAGCTCTTTTATTTACCATCTAGGGGAAAACCTACATATATTGCCTAGTACTTTCTCTAGGGATATTTTCATTTCTTTGTTTCTTAGACTGTAAACGATGGGATTAAGCAGAGGTGTCAGTACTGTATATGTCACAGGCATCAGCATATCTTCACGGAATGAGTCACTGTCCTTGGGTCTCAGATAGACAAAGCCAGCAAATCCATAGTGTATGCACACCACAGTGAGGTGGAAGGAGCAAGCTGAGAAGGCCTTATACCTCCCCTGCGCAGAGGGCATCCTCATGACTATGGACCCAATGAAGACACAGGAAATCATCATGAAAATAAAGCTGCCCACCAACACAAAGGCAGAGAAGGCAAGAAGAACCATTTTCTGAAAAAAGGTGTAATCCCAGCAAGGGAGACTACAGATGTAATGTCACAAAAAAAGTGCTTGACGGTGCTGGAGTCACAGAATGACAAGTTGAATACTACAAGGACAATGCACAGTGACACCACAATCCCAGTAACACAAGAAGCTGTCATGAGCTGAAAGCAGATCTTTTGGGTCATCAAGATGGTGTAGTGCAGCGGGTTGTGAATAGCAGTGTAATGGTCATAGGACATGGCAGCCAAGAGTAAGCAGTTGTTAGCTCCCAAGCCAAAGAAGAAACACATCTGTGTGGCACGCTCAGGAAGAGAAACGGTCTTGCTTTCTGATAGCAAGTCCACTAGCATGCGGGGGGTGATTACCATAGTGGTACAGGTTTCTGAAAAGGACAAACCACAGAGGAAAAAGTACGTGGGGGTGTGAAGATTGTGATTGAGCTTGATGGCCACCATTATGGACACACTTGCAACTAGGATGGTCACATGGGAGAAGAAAATCATCACGAAGGAGAGATCTTGCCCGTCTGGGAAACTGGAAAATCCCCACAGAAGGAATGTGCTCACTGCGGTATGATTGTCTATCCTCCTGGTGCACATAACAACTCTCCTCCAAAGGTGCAGAGGTTCTTGGGGTCAAGACTCTGATAAGATTGTAGAAAGCACTGACGTCACCTGGCCTTTAATCGAGGACACTGACAGACAACTCTTAATGAGAAAGCCTGAGAAATGGAAGTTAAATGTACCTGGCTGAATTCCAGGTCAGGACTCAGAGTGATGAAGAAAAAGATTCTCATAGGAGAATGTATGTAAATGCCATAGAGTAGCCCCAAATATATTCTGGGAACCCCCTAATTTATCACCCCTTTCTATCTTCTACAGTCAGAATCTGAATGAATGAGGGAAATATGGAAAAAAAAAAGTTCATTTTCTCACCTACAGGAGTATGAGGAGTAAAGGGTATACAATGTTTACGTGTGGTCTAATCACAGCCTGGCAAACATAAGTACTTAACAATGTTGAATGAATCAATACTAACTTAAGGAGAAGTAAGGAAAATTTTTCGAATGGCTTCCAAACATTCTTGGAAAATAATTCTATCCTCAGAGGTGCTCTCCAGAAGGCAGTGGCTGCTTGGCTGACAATTATGCCAATGACTTAATAAGAGAATTTACCATTTTGAAATTTGTACTATTTTCTGTACATAACAATGAGTTGAAGTGGAGTTTTTCAATAATTGTCTGTCATTCAGGCAGATCTTGGAAGCAAAATGGTTATGGACAGACTATTCTCATCCTGGATGGCTCATCTGGTTCATGATGTTCTGATCAATTCTTGAGCTTTTCAGGAAAACTTCCAGGATAAATCTAGCTGATATACTGGTGGACAGGACTTCTTTGTAGCACAGCTCTTTTAAGAACTCAACTTCCTCAGGTCGTTTTCATCCACTGTTAAAATTATCCACTCTGTGTTTGAGATGACAGCATGAAAGTAACATACAGAGTTTCCAAACAATACATAGCTTGGTTTCAGGCACTAGGGAATGAAAGGAAAACAGTGAGAAGACATTGGTGTGGAGTTGTAGGGTGGGGAAAGACTGGTAGAGACAACACTGGAAAGTATTTTGTAGGATCCACAAAGCTTGAAGAAAAGAGAAAATATACCTTTATCTGGAAAGTCTGTGTGTTCTTTATGTACTGAAACACTGGAAAAAATTTACAAGGCGGTGATGCAGGTAACCAGTATTTATTCAAAATCTGAAATATACTGGGCAATACGCTGTGTGTTTGATAGAATTTTCTCACTAGGTTTCTCCCAACAATTCTGTGTGGTAGGTATTTCAATCCTGATGCTACAAACATTGAAACCAAGGTACAGGGTGCTTAACTGACTATGCAAAGTCAATGAATTAATTCCAAAAATATTTATTTAATGTCTATGATGTATTAGTCAATTCTCTGATGGGAAATATAACATGTGATAAGACACATATGACCTTTCCTATCTCAGACTGAGAAAAATGCCATGAAGAGAATTAAAGGAAAGTGATATGAGAGTGTGGGACTAGGTGGCTACTTCCAATTGTAGAGTCAGGAAAGCCTTTTCTATGGAACTGATACTTACTTTGCGACTAGAATTGATAAGAATGCACCATATAAGATCTAGGGGTAAAACATGACACTTGCAGGAAACACTACTGCAAAGACCCCATGGTGGGAATGAGCTTGACATACTTACAGAATATCGAGATAGCCAATGTAATCAGACCATCTCTCTCATTTATTCTCTTAAATACCTTACGAGATAAATAGTAGTATTGTGTTCATGTTTGAAATAAGGAAACTATGGCTTAGGGAGTTACTTAATTTGTGAAGGTGATAAAGTTTGTTAAAGGAGGAGCTGGTATTTATACCCAGGCAGAGTCACTTGGGAGAAGACCTTCTTAACTAGTAAAGTTAAAGTGTCCCTGTAAGTGCCCTAGCATGGCATTCAAGGTTTACCTGTCCGTCTCATCTTCTGCCACCAACCTCTACATGGAAAGCATCCCATCATCTCCCAAGCATGGAAGGCCCCTTGGTGGCTCTCCTACTGTGCACACATTGTTTCTCTATTTGCAGTGTTCTTCCCCCCTGCTTCTTAAACCACAGTCTTTGTTTCAAACCCAGTTTAAATGTCACCTCCCTAAATGTAAATTGGTGCAACCACTGGGGAAAACAGTATAGAAGTTTCTCAAAAAACTAAAGCTAGAACAGCCATATGACCCAACAATTCCACTGCTGGGTATAAAACCCAAAAAACCCCAAAAACGCTAATTCAAAAAGACACATGCACTCCAGTGTTCATAGTATTATTTACTATTCCCAAGGTATGGAAGAAAGCTAAGTATCCATCAACAGATGAATGGAAACACACATGTATACACACCATACACACACACACACACACACACACAAATGGAATACTACTCATCCACAAAAAAGAATGAAATTTTGCCATCTGCAGCAACATGGATGGATTTTGAGAACGTTATATTAACTGAAATAAGTCAAACAGAGAAAGACAAATACTGTATATTACTTATATGTGGAATCTGAAAATACAACAAAGTAGTGAATAAAGCAAAAAAGAAGCTGACTTACAGATACAGAGAACAAACTAGTGGTTACCAGTGCAGAGAGGGAAGGGAGGCGGGGCAATAAAGGGTAAGGGGGGAAAAAGGCTTATTATGGGATTATACAAAATCACGTGTGTGAAACTTTTAAAATTGAAAAGCACCATAGAATTTAAAGAATCTTCCATTCAATAAAATAATTTCATTACACATATATGTTACAGAAAAAATACAGTTTCATCTTGATTGCTTTTGAATTTTATTAAAATGGAATTCTACAAAAAAAAAGTCATCTTCCTAAAAAATCATCTTCAATCACTCTGACTGAGTTAATGAGTTCTGTGTTCATATCTGATTGTATTAGGATGACATTTTAACATATCTATCTGACTTCTATACTAGTCAGAGCAGAGTGCTATTTTACCATTTCGTATCCTACCTGCAGCAAAATACGGTAAATATAAAGGTTTATGTCGTGAGAGTTCAGTGAGTAAATGGAGTGCCATCTTCCCCCAGGAAGCTTCCCTTGTTTTCTTTCTAGATGCACTGACTAATTATTTCCAATTAAATTGTTTTCTCTGTCATTTAGTTAAATGGGACATGTACTAAATGTTGTTCACTGTCTCTTTCAATACATTTCAAGACCCATTAAGATATAGCCACATCACCTAGCAATGTGATAGTATCAATACATACCAATAGCACTTACAACAAACCCACAGCTAATATAATACTCAAGGCTGAAAAGCTTGAAAGCCTTCCCACTAAATTCTATAACAAAACAACGATGCCCACTCTCATCTCTTCTATTCAACACAGTATTGGAAGTTCTAACCACAGCAATTAGAAAAAGAAATAAAAGGTACCCCAATTGGAAGGGAAGAGGTAAAATTGTCATTGTATGCAGATGACATGATACTCTATAGAAACCCTAAAGACTCCACATAAAAACTATTAGAACTAATAAATGAATTCAGCAAGGTAGCAGGACACAAGATTAATATGCAGAAAACTGTTGCATTTCTTTATACTAACAATGAAATATCAGAAAGTAAAAAAAAAAAATCCCATTTAAAATTGCGTCAAAAAAAAATACTTAGGAATAAACCTAACCAAGGATATGAAAGACCTATATGCTGAGAACTAAAACACTGATAAAGGAAATTGAAGATGATACAAAGAAATGGAAAGATATCTCATGCTCTTGGATTGCAATAATTAATATTGTTAAAATGGCCATACTACCAAGGCAATCTACAGATTTAATGTGATCCCTATCAAATTACCCATGACATTTTTCACAGAGCTAGAACAAATAATCGTAAAATTTATACGGAACCACAAAAGACCCAGAATTAACATAGCAACTCTGAGGAAAAAGAACAAACCTGGAGGCACATCCCTCCCAGACTTTAGACAATACTTAGACTTAGACAATACTACAAAGCTGCAGTAATGATCAATGGAACAAAGAAAGACAGCCCAAAAATGGATCAATGGAACAAACATGATCAATGGAACAAACAAAGACAGCCCAAAAATAAACCCACACACCTACAGTCAATTAATCTTTGACAAAGGAGGCAAGATGGTACAATGGAGAAAAGACAGTCTCTTCAGCAAGTGGTATTGGGAAAGCTGGGCAGCCCCACGTAAATCACTGAAGTTAGAACACTCTCTCACACCATACACACACACACAAACTCAAAATGGCTTAAAGATTTAAATATAAGACATGACACCATAAAAATCCTAGATAGAACAAAGGCAAAGCATTCTCAGACATAAACTGCAGTAATATTTTCTTAGTTCAGTCTCCCAAGGTAATAGAAATAAAAGCAAAAAAAAAACAAATGGCACGTAATCAAAATTATGCTTTTGTACAGCAAGAAACCAAACAAAATGAAAAGACAACCTATGGAATGGGAGAAAATATTTGCAAATGATGCTACCAACAAGAGCTTAATTTCCAAAATATACAGACAGCTTACGCAACTCAATATCAAAAAACCAAATAACCCAATCAAAAATGGGTAGAAGACCCAAATAGACATTTCTCCAAAGAAGACATACAGACGGCCTACAGGCACATGAAAAATAGCTCCACATTAGCTAATAATTAAAGAAATGCAAATCAAAACTACAATGAGATATCATCTCACGGCAATCAGAATGGCTGTCATTAAAAAGTCCACAAATAATAAACACTGGAGAGGTGGTGGAGAAAAGGGGACCCTCCTACACTGTTGGTGGGAATGTAAATTGCTGCAGCCACTATGGAAAATAGCTGGGAAGTTCCTTAAAAAACTAAAAATTGAATTACCAAATGATCCAGAAATTCCAGTCCTGTGCAATATTGGGAAAAGATGAAAACTCTAATTCAAAAAGATACATGCACCCTTATGTTCACAGCAGCACTATTCACAACAGCCAAGACATGGAAGCAACCTAAATGTCCACTGACAGATGAATGGATAAGGAAAATGTGATATATATATATATATATATGTGTGTGTGTATATATATATTATACACACACACACACATACACACACAATGGAATATTACTCAGACATAAAAAAGAAAAAATAGCACCATTTGCAGCAACATGGATGGACCTAGAGATTATCATACTAAGTGAAGTAGGTCAGAAAGAGAAAGACAAATTATATGATATCACATATTTAGAATCTAAAAAAAATACAAATCAACTTATTTACAAAACAGAAGCAGACTCACAGGCATAGAAAACAAACTTATGGTTACCAAAGGGGAAAGGGGAAGGGAAGGGATAAATTAGGAGTATGAGGTTAAAAGATACATACTACTATATATAAAATAGAAAACAACAAGGATTTACCTTATAGCACATGGAACTATATTCAATATCTTGTAATAACCTATAATGGAAAAGAATCTGAAACTGTACACCTGAAACTAACATAATGTTGTAAATCAACTATAGTTTAACAGTAAAAAACAGGCAAAAGACTAGGAAACTAGGGATGAAATTAGTTAAAATAAATAAATAAATGCATGACTCAGCAAAGAAAAAAAGTAAATACATACCAGTATTTAATACATGTTTGTTTAATGAATAAAGTGTATTTCCCCTCTCCCCCTCTAAACTTGGAACAAAGAAAAGAGGACTATTACCTTCCGGCCTGGACAATATGCTTCACTTTCTGTGGCATCAAATAAGACACAATTGCCATAACTGCTCCTATAATAGGGAGCATAGAGGAGGAACCAAGATGGTGGAGTAGAAGGACGTGCTCTCACTCCCTCTTGCAAGAACACCAGAATCACAACTAGCTGCTGGACAATCATTGACAGGAAGACACTGGAACTCACCAAAAAAGATACCCCACATCCAAAGACAAAGGAGAAACCACAATGAGATGGTAGGAGGGGCGCAATCACATTAAAATCAAACCCCATAACTGCTGGGTGGGTGACTCACAGACTGGAGAACGCTTATACCACAGAAGTCCACCCACTGGAGGGAAGGTTCTGAAGCCCACATCAGGCTTCCCAACCTGGGGGTCCGGCAACGAGAGGAGGAATGCCTAGAGAATCAGACTTCGAAGCCTAGTGGGAACTGATTGCAGGACTTTCACAGGACTGGGGGAAACAGAGACTCCACTCTTGGAGGGCACACACAAAGTAGTGTGCGCATCGGGACCCAGGGGAAGGAGCAGTGACCCCAGGGGAGAGTGAAACAGACCTACCTGCTAGTGTTGGAGGGTCTCCTGCAGAGGCGGGGGCGGGGGGGCACTGTGGCTCACCATGGGGACAAGGACACCGGCAGCAGAAGTTCTGGGAAGTACTCCTTGGCATAAGCACTCCCAGAGTCTGTCATTAGCCCCACCAAAGAGCCCAGATAGGCTCCAGTGTTGGGTTGCCTCAGGCCAAACAACCAACGGGAAGGGAACCCATCCCCACCCATCAAGAGTCAAGTGGATTAAAGTTTTACCGAGCTCTGCCCACCAGAGCAACACTCAGCTCTACCCACTACCAGTCCCTCCCATCAAGCCTCTTAGATAGCCTCATCCACCAGAGGGCAGAGAGTAGAAGCAAGAAGAGCTACAATCCTGCAGCCTGTGGAACAAAAACCACATTCACAGAAAGACAGACAAGATGAAAAGGCAGAGGGCTATGTACCAGATGAAGGAACAAGATAATACCCCAGAAAAACAACAAAATGAAGTGGAGATAGGGAACCTTCCAGAAAAAGAATTCAGAGTAATGATAGTGAAGATGATCCAGGACCTCAGAAAAAGAATGGAGGCAAAGATCGAGAAGATGCAGAAATGTTTAACAAAGAACTAGAAGAATTAAAGAACAAACAGAGATGAAGAATACAATAACTGAAATGAAAACTACACTCGAAGGAATCAATAGCAGAATAACTGAGGCAAAAGAATGGATAAGTGACCTAAAAGACAGAATGGTGGAATTCACTGCTGCAGAACAGAATAAAGAAAAAAGAATGAAAAGAAATGAAGACAGCCTAAGAGACCTCTGAGACAACATTAAACGCAACAACATTCACATTATAAGGGTCCCGGAAGGAGAAGAGACAGAGAAAGGACCTGAGAAAATATTTGAAGAGATTATAGTCGAAAACTTCCCTAATATGGGAAAGGAAATAGCCACACAAGTCCAGGAAGCGCAGTGAGTCTCATATAGGATAAACCCAAGAAGAAACACGCCAAGACACATAATAATCGAATTGTCAAAAATTAAAGACAAACAAAAATTATTGAAAGCAGCAAGGGAAAAATGACAAATAACATACAAGGGAACTCCCATAAGGTTAACAGCTGATTTCTCAGCAGAAACTCTACAAGCCAGAAGGGAGTGGCATGATATAATTAAAGTGATGAAAGGGAAGAACCTACAACCAAGAGTACTCTACCTGGCAAGGATCTCATTCAGATTCAATGGAGAAATCAAAAGCTTTACAAAAAAAAAAAAAAAAAAACTTTACAGACAAGCAAAGGCTAAGAGAATCCAGCACCACCAAACCAGCTCTACAGCAAATGCTAAAGGAACTTCTCTAAGTGGGAAACACTAGAGAAGAAAAGGATCTATAAAAACAAACACAAAACAATTAAGAAAATGGTCACAGGAGCATACATATCGTTAATTACCTTAAACGTGAATGGATTAAACATTCCAACCAAAAGCCACAGGCTTGCTGAATGGATACAAAAACAAGATCCATATATATGCTGTCTACAAGAGACCCACTTCAGACCTAGGGACACATACAGACTGAAAGTGAGGGGATTGAAAAAGATTCCATGGAAATGGAAATAAAAATAAAGCTGGAGTAGCAATACTCATATCAGATAAAATAGACTTTAAAAGAAAGAATGTTACAAGAGACAAGGAAGGACACTAGATAATGATCAAAGGATCAATCCAAGAAGAAGATATAGCAATTATAAATATATATGCACCCAACATAGGAGCACCTCAATACATAAGGCAGCTGCTAACAGCTAAAAAAGAGGAAATTGACAGTAACACAATAATAGTGGGGGACTTTAACACCTCACTTACACCAATGGACAGATCATCCAAAATGAAAATAAATAAGGAAAGAGAAGCTTTAAATGACACAATAGACCAGACAGATTTAATTGATAGTTATAGGACATTCCATCCAAAAACAGCAGATTACACTTTCTTCTCAAGTGCACACGGAACATTCTCCAGGATAGATCAAATCTTGGGTCACAAATCAAGCCTCAGTAAATTTAAGAAAATTGAAATCATATCAAGCATCTTTTCTGACCACAATGCTATGAGATTAGAAATGAAATACAGGGGAAAAAATGTAAAAAACACAAACACATGGAGGCTAACAATACGTTACTAAAAAACCAAGGTAACACTAAAGAAATCAAAAAGGAAATCAAAAAATACCTAAAGACAAATGACAATGAAAACATTACAATCCAAAACCTATGGGATGCAGCAAAAGCAGTTCTAAGAAGAAAGTTTACAGCTATACAAGCCTGCCTCAAGAAACAAGAAAAATCTCAAATAAATAATCTAAAATTACACCTAAAGGAACCAGAGAAAGAACAACAAACAAAACCCAAAGTTAGCAGAAGGAAAGAAATCATAAAGATCAGAGCAGAAATAACTGAAATAGAAACAAAGAAAACAATAGCAAAATCAATAAAACTAAAAGCTGGCTCTTTCAGAAGATAAACAAAATTGATAAACGGTTAGCCAAACTCATGAAGAAAAAGAGGGAGAGGACTCAAATCAATAAAATTAGAAAAGAAAAAGGAGAAGTTACAACAGACACCGCAGAAATACAAAGCATCATAAGAGACTACTACAAGCAACTCTATGCCAATAAAATGGACAACCTGGAAGAAATGGACAAATTCTTAGAAAGGTATAACCTTCAAAGACTGAACCACGAAGAAACAGAAAATATAAACAGACCAATCACAAGTAATGAAATTGAAACTGATTAAAAATCTTCCAACAGGGCTTCCCTGGTGGCACAGTGGTTGAGAGTCCACCTGCCAATGCAGGGGACACAGGTTCGTGCCCCGGTATGGGAAGATCCCACATGCCATGGAGCGGATAGGCCCGTGAGCCATCGCCACTGAACCTGCATGTCTGGAGCCTGTGCTCCACAACGGGAGAGGCCAAAACAGTGAGAGGCCCGTATACCGCAAAAAAAAAAAAAAATCTTCCAACAAACAAAAGTCCAGGACCAGATGGCTTCACAGGTGAATTCTATCAAACTTTTAGAGAAGAGCTAAAACCCATCCTTCTCAAACTCTTCCAAAAAATGGCAGAGGAAGGAACACTCCCAAACTCATTCTATGAGGCCACCATCACCCTGATACCAAAACCAGACAGAGATACTACAAAAAAATAAAATTACAGACCACTATCACTCATGAATATAGATGCAAAAATCCTCAACACAATACTAGCAAACAGAATCCAACAACATATTAAAAGGATCATACACCATGATCAAGTGGGATTTATCCCAGGGATGCAAGGATCCTTCAATATACGCAAATCAATCAATGTGATACACCATATTAACAAATTGAAGGAGAAAAACTATATGATCATCTCAATAGATGCAGAAAAAGCTTCTGAGAAAATTCATCACCCATTTATCATAAAAACTATCTAGAAAGTGGACAGAGAGGGAACCTACCTCAACATAATAAAGGCCATATATGACAAACCCACAGCAAACATCATTCTCAATGGTGAAAAACTGATAGCATTTCCTCTAAGATCAGGAAAAAGACAAGGATGTCCACTCTCACCACTATTATTCAACAGAGTTTTGGAAGTCCTAGCCACGGCAATCAGAGAAGATAAACAAATAAAAGGAATACAATTTGGAAAAGGAGAAGTAAAACTGTCACTGTTTGCAGATGACATGATACTATACATAGAGAATCCTAAAGATGCCACCAGAAAACTACTAGAGCTAATCAATGAATTTGGTAAAGTGGCAGGATACAAAATTAATGCAAAGAAATCTCTTGCATTCCTATACACTAATGATGAAAAATCTGAAAATGAAATTAAGGAAACACTCCCATTTACCACTGCAACAAAAAGAATACAATACCTAGGAATAAACCTACCTAGGGAGAAAAAAGACCTGTATGCAGAAAACTATAAGACACTGATGAAAGAAATTAAAGATGATATCAAGAGATGGAGAGATACACCATGTTCTTGGATAGGAAGAATCAATATTGTGAAAATGACTATATTACCCAAAGCAATCTACAGATTCAATGCAATCCCTATCAAATTATCAATGGCATTTTTTACGGAACTAGAACAAAAAATCTTAAAAATTGTGTGGAGACACAAAAGACCCCAAATGGCCAAAGCAGTCTTGAGGGAAAAAAACAGAGCTGGAGGAATCAGACTCCCTGACTTCAGACTATACCACAAAGCTACAGTAATCAAGACAATATGGTACTGGCACAAAAACAGAAACATAGATCAATGGAACAAGTTAGAAAGCCCAGAGGTAAACCCATGCACCTATGGTCAACTAATCTATGACAAAGGAAGCAAAGATATACAATGGAGAAAAGACAGTCTCTTCAATATGTGGTGCTCAGAAAACTGGACAGCTACATGTAAAAGAATGAAATTAGAACACTCCCTAACACCATACACAAAAATAAACTCAACATGGATTTGAGACCTAAATGTAAGACTGGACACTATAAAACTCTTAGAGGAAAACATAGGAAGAACACTCTTTGACATAAATCACAGCAAGATCTTTTTTGATCTACCTCCTAGAGTAATGGAAATAAAAACAAAAATAAACAAATGGGACCTAATGAAACTTCAAAGCTTTTGCACAGCAAAGGAAACCATAAATAAGACGAAAAGACAACCCTCAGAATGGGAGAACGAATCAACGGACAAAGGATTAATCTCCAAAATATATAAACAGCTCATGCAGCTCAATATTAAAGAAACAAACAACCCAATCCAAAAATGGGAGAAGACCTAAATAGACATTTCTCCAAAGAAGACATACAGATGGCCAAGAAGCACATGAAAAGATGCTCAACATCACTAATTATTAGAGAAATGCAAATGAAAACTACAATGAGGTATCACCTCACACCAGTCAGAATGGGCATTCAGAAAATCTACAAACAACAAATGCTGGTGAGGGTGTGGAGAAAAGGGAACCCTCTTGCACTGTTAGTGGGAATGTAAACTGATACATCCACTATGGAGAACAGTATGGAGGTTCCTTAAAAAACTAAAAATAGAATTACTATATGATCCAGCAATCCCACGACTGGGCATATACCCAGAGATAACCGTAATTCAAAAAGATACATGTACCCCAATGTTCAATGCAACACTATTTACAATAGCCAGGTCATGGAAGCAACCTAAATGCCCATCGACAGACTAATGGATAAAGAAGTTGTGGTACATATATACAATGGAATATTACTCAGCCATAAAAAGGAACAAAATTGAGTCATTTGTTGAGACGTGGATGGATCTAGAGACTGTCATACAGAGTGAAGTAAGTCCAAAAGAGAAAAACAAATATCGTATATTAATGCATATATGTGGAACTTAGAAAAATGGTACAGATGAACTGGTTTGCAGGGCAGAAATTGAGACACAGATGTAGAGAACAAACGTATAGACACCAAGGGGTGAAAACCACGGCGGGGTGGGGGATGTGTGTGATTAATTGGGCGATTGGGATTGACATGTATACACTGATGTGTATAAAATTGATGACTAATAAGAACCTGCTGTATAAAAAAATAAATAATAAATAAAATAAAAAACAAACAACCCAATCCAAAAATGGGCAAAAAACCTAAGTAGACATCTCTCCAAAAAGACATACATATGTCCAAGAAGCACATGAAAAGCTGCTCAACATCACTGATTATTAGAGAAATGCAAATCAAACCTACAATGAGGTGTCACCTCACACCAGTTAGAATGGGCAGCATCAGAAAATCTACAAACAACAAATGCTGGAGTGGGTGTGGAGAAGAGGGAACCCTCTTGCACTGTTGGTGGGAACATAAACTGATATAGCCACTATGGAGAACAGTATGGAGGTTCCTTAAAAAACTAAAAATAGAATTACCATATGACCCAGCAATCCCACTACTGGGCATATACCCAGAGAAAACCATAATTCAAAAAGACACATGTACCCCAATGTTCATTGCAGCACTATTTACAATAGCCAGGTCATGGAAGCAACCTAAATGCTCATCGACAGACGAATGGATTGAGAAGTTGTGGTACATATACATGATGGAATATTACTCAGCCATAAAAAGAAATAAAATTGGGTCATTTGTTGAGAGGTGGATGAATCTAGAGACTGTCATACAGAGGGAAGTAAGAAAGAGAAAAGCAAATATCGTATATTAATGCATATATGTGGAACCTAGAAAAATGGTACAGATGAACCGGTTTGCAGGGAGAAATTGAGACACAGATGTAGAGAACAAACGTATGGACACCAAGGTGGGAAAGCAGCGGTGGGGGTGTGTGTGTGTGATGAATTGGGAGATTGGGATTGACATGTATACACGAATATGTATAAAATGGATAACTAATAAGAACCTGCTATATTAAAAAAAATAAATTCAAAAAAATTTTTTTTAATAAAAAGGAATGTAGAAAGCATCTATACATGCGTTGGCAATGCTACGTGACATTATTCTTAAAACTATTTAGAGAGAAACCAACTATGTTTAGTACACATCAAACAAAATAAATACTAAGGAGAACAAGTGGCATATTGAAGAGGGGTTAACAAATGCACTGAAGTATAAGCATGGACGCTTTCTGGAGAATATGGATTTTTTCCCTATAGCCTTTCAACTAACCTTAGTAAAAATTCTACCATCACTAGGCTCAGGATGCAAGTTGGGGCATACAAAATTTTTAAAAAGTCTCTGCTCTGTGTAGTACAGGAGTCAAGCACACACTCACACACACACACACACACACACACACACACACACACACCAACCCAAACAACAACAACAAAAACCCAACCTCCTGGGAATTCCCTGGCAGTCCAGTGGTTAGGACTCCACGCTTTCACTGCAGGGGGAACGGGTTCGATCCGTGGTTTGGGAACTAACATCCCACATGCCACATGGCAGGAAAAAAAAAAAAAAAAACCCAACCTCCTCACAATAAAATGATGTAAACCTAAAAGAAGAAATGACTAACACACATAGGGAGGTTTGAGGAGAATTCCGAGGGACAAGACATTTGAATTGTCTTTCTAAGAATGCTGTTTTTAGCAGTCATAAAAGGGCAAGAAGAACACTACAACTTATAGAAAACAACATGTACAAAGTAGAAGAGTCACAAAGGATAAACTGTTTTTTGCAAACAGTGGGATGGTCCCCATATAGGGGAGGTTTGAGGCAGGAAATGCGGTTAGTGCAGTTGCACTGAGGGAAGCCTTATAATCAACTAGCCAAGCAACTGGCTCTCTAGACTCTGACTGCCTTGCTGTGTATATGTTATACATGTACACTTACCAGCTATATCACTTCTGGCAGATTAAGTAACTCTCCAGGCCATAGGTTCCTCACTACAAACATGGTCGTGATAATGGCACTTATCTCTTGGGACAGCCATGAGGATATATGAGATGGTGTAACTGAAGCATGCGATGAAGCCTAGAAGTTATGAGAATTATCTACTTTGTAAGCAAAAGGTACCTAAAAATCTAAAATGGAATGTACAGTGATTGTAGATTGGACGTAGAAAAGCTGGTAGCAGGTAAAGGAAAGGACTGGGAGAGGGAAAAAGTAGAGGCTGTGGCAAAAATCCACGAGTGAGGAAGCAGAATGCGGGAGACATTTCTTATTCAGGATCCTGGAATCTAGAAAATGTGGACAACAAGAGAGGATGAGGAATCAAAGTAATCCAAGCTGGGTCCTGAAAAATGAGTAAAAGTCTATAGGAAACAAAATGGAGGAGGAGAAGTTGTGGCAGAGGGAACCCCACATGCAAGGGCACAGCAACATGAAGGATCATGATGTGTTTGGAAAAGAGAGCGCACTACTGTCTGCTTTGAGTGTAGGGTTACTTAGAGGGATGTGGTGGAAACTGAGCCAGGAGCAGCGTCTAGGGATTCATTTGCGATGAGCATCAAATATCATGCTGGGGTATTTGGATTTCCTCCTATAAGCAGTGTATAGTCATTCACTGTTTTTGACACTATTAGTGACTTAACTGTTTAGGAATCCAATATCTGGTCACCATGTAGTGAATAAAAATGCAACAGATTTGTGACTAATAGAAAACTACAGAGGCACCATATTCACCCTATCGGATAGGTCAAGGACAATGGCAGAGAGAAAAAAACAAACAACAAAAAAGGTGATGGCAAAAGGACATCTGGAATTTTGGAAGTGAATTTATGTGTATAAAGGTGAGGAAGAAATCAAAATTGGGGTCTGACGGTAGCTCTCTAATGACTGCAACTGACTCCAATAGGAAGTACAGGAGAAAAGTCTGACATGTGGGGGAAATATGACCAATTCTGTTCTGAAAATCTTACATTCAATACCAGGAGGACATTTTGGCCCGGAAATGTGCCAAAGAAAATTGGAGATTCCTTTATGGTAGAAGTTAGGATCGCAGAGTTACACAAGGTGAGTGATAGCTAAAGCAGTAAGAATGGAAAAATGTTTCCTTTAGAGGAAATAGACTGGAAAACCTCCAGAGGAAAGAGAGTGGCATGGTCTCAAAGACAAGCCATTTGGGTCTAGCCTGAAGACTGCTTAGGCAGATGAGTGTCCCACCTTAGGGTCTTCGAGTTAGCTGTGAAACATGCCAGTAATGCTCTCTCCCCTGATCTTCACCTGTTGGTTGCTTTCACCATTGTTTTCCATTTAAGCACATCGCCTCCTCAGAAAGGGCTTCCTTGACTCCACAAACCAAAGTAGTCATTCACTCTTTCGTCACAGAGATCCTATGTGTCTGGTTACATTTTGTGTCTCCCGTGTATAAAATTGCCTGGCCCATCACATGCATTTAGTCAGTATGTGTTGAATAAATTCACGACTTCTAGAGTCACTTAAGCACTCTATAACTCACTTTATGTTTTATAAAATTGAAATGAAATTCCAAGCACATAGACTTGTGAGGATGACATGAGACATCTCTGTCTAACCCCAGCATATTGTCTGGCACATTATAGGTATTAGGTGGGTGCTGGTTACCTGGCCTGAATCCTCTTGTATTCTTTGCCCATAACTACAATGCAAAGAGAAAACAGCAACCCTTCACATCACAATATATTTGTTAGTCCTACAGAATAATTTCCAGCCTATGTTTCTTTCTCTTGCATACTCCTTCATTTTCCACTGCTGATTCCTTACTATTTTTCTTCCCCTTCACTTTTAACAATGACTGAAGTTAAAATCAAAATTCCATGGAATGTCTTCATGTCATTTTTCCATCCTTACCTCTTCAAGATTGGAATAATAAATAGTTGAAATAAAAATATGATTTACAAAACTGATCTGAGGAATTGGAGTTTATTCCATTCAGGTCTGCACTTCAAAGCAAACCACATAACAAGTATACCTACTAGAAAATGTCCTGGAGGTTTTGCTAAAAAATCCAAAATTTGATTAGAACATCATGACCAGAATATGCCACTCTAAATGAGACAGTGCCTTCAAAATCATTTTGACGCCAAGCTAATCCATTAACATTATATTAGGCATCTGAAAAGACCTTCAATGAGAAATTATTAAGAACTTAAGATTATTGACATGTATTAAGAACTAATGATATTTTAAATCTCAAGCTTTAATTATTACCATGAATAGGAACCCAGTATAAGTTACAACAAGTTAAATTCATTTATGTGGTCAGGTCACTGTCACAATTATTACTTTTAGAGCCAGTACATGGTGAAACACTGATGGAGAGAGTATTTCATTGAAGGAAAGTTAAAGTTCTTTTGGAAAATTTCACTGATCTCCCTAATTTTTTAAAAAAATGTTATTTTCATTTTAAGTGATTTAAATGATTTGATTGTTTTATTCATTCAGTCAATAGTTTATGAAGCACTCCTGAGGACCAAGTTACCATTATATCTAAAAGAGCATTTGAAAAATGCAGCATCACAATATCCGGTGGATGAGAACAAAGCAATTTTATTCATATTTCCCTCTTACATGCAGATCCAGGTTGGAAAAAGAGAGAGATAAGAATGCTTTCGTGAGTATAATCCAAGAAGATGCTTGGGCCCACTCCATGTCATTTATACAGATTTTCATGCCAGAATTAATTCTCATCACTCGGACTCCCGAACTTTACTTCAGGCAAATGCATTTAGCATCACTTTCTCAGGCTCTCCCATGAAGAGGTGCCTGGTAGCTCAGGTCCCCCTGATTAAAGTCCAGGTGACATTGGTGCACAAGGATATTTTACAATCATCTCAGAGTCTTGACTTCAATAACCCTGCACCTTTGGAAGAGAGCTGCTACCAAGAAGTGCACCAAGGAGATAGGCAATTATACCACAGTGAGCACATTCCTTCTGTGGGGATTTTCCAGTTTCCCAGACCTACAGAGTCTCCTCTTTGTGAAGATTTTCTTCTCCCAAGCTACCATCCTAGCTGCAAATGTGTCCATAGTGGTGGCCATCAACCTCAGTCACAATCTTCACACCCCCACGTACTTTTTCCTCTGTGGTTTGTCCTTTTCAGAAACCTGTACCACTATGGTCATCATCCCCCACGTATTGGTGGACTTGCTATCAGACAGTAAGACCATTTCTCTTCTTGAGTGTGCCACACAGATGTTTTTCTTCTTTGGCTTGGCAGGCAATAACTGCTTCATCATGGCTGCCATGTCCTATGACCGTGACACTGCTATTCACAACCCACTGCACTACTCCATCCTGATGACCCATAAGATCTGCTTTCAGCGGATGATGGCCGCTCGGGTGGCTGGGTTCCTGGTTCCTGTGTGCACTGTCCTCATAGTATTCAACTTGTCTTTCTGTGACCCCAACCCCTTCCAACACTTCTTTTGTGACATCTCACCTGTGGTCTGCCTGACTTGTGTCTGGTCTGCTTGTGACTATACTCCCTAGCACGAAACGGCTATTTTTCTGTTCTCTGCCATTGTGTTGGTGGGCAGCTTTATTTTCATGATGATTTCCTGTGTCTTCAATGGGTCCATAGTCATGAGGATGCCCTCTGCCCAGGGGAGGTATAAGGCCTTCTCAGCTTGCTCCTTCCACCTCACTGTGGTGTGCATACACTATTGGATTTGCTCGCTATGTCTATTTGACGCCCAAGCACAGCGACTCACTCCCTGAAGATATGCTGATGGCTGTGACACATACGGTGCCAACACCTCTGCTTAATCCCATTGTTTCTTTTGAACTTCAGTGATTATATTTTTCAGATCTAGAAATGTCCCTTGGTTATACTTCATAATTCTGTTTCTTTGCTGAAACTTTTCTATTTCAAAGATACAGAATTTCAATGATTGCTCATTGAAGCATTTGTTTGATGGCTGCCTTAAAATCCTTACCAGATAATTTTAACATCCTTTTCAGCTTGATCTACACATATATTGTCTTTTCTCATTGAATTGTAATTTTTCTGGTTCTCGGTATGACAGCGATTTTTACTGCAGCAGAGACATTTAGGATATTTTGAGACTCTGGATCAGATTCAATCCTTTTTTAGGAGGATGTCCCCTGTCACTGCAACTACTAGGTGTATGTGTATCTCTTCAGCTTCCTGCTGAGCACTAGTGACACAGCTCTGGGAAAATGGAGTGCTGACACCCACTGCCTCCTTGCAGATGAACGAGATGCAAATGCAGCTCCCGCCACCACCTTGTCATCTCCTTCCCAGTTATAGTGTGATGCCAATTAGCACACCTCCTTTCTTCCAAGTAAGGTCAGTTCCTTGTTGGGTTCCACTGCCACTAGGGAGCTGGCTCACACTGCTCTGTTGTTGCAGGTGGAGGTGGAAGCTCAGGTCCCCACTGGACCCCTACTCACAAGGGGGGTGCGGTTACAGGGGAGCAGAGCACCAACTAGTACCACCTCACACTTCCTCATTGTCTCATTGCTGCCAGATGACAGAGGAGGTTCATTTCCCTGCTGGACCCCACTGACAATACCCTGGCAGGGGAATCAAAGGGTGGGTGGGGTGAAGAATACCTCCCTGCTTGGCCCCAATGAATCCTGCCAGTGGGAGACAGGTACGATTTTTCCACTGGTATTTGTCTGGAGTAGGACAGGTATTGCAAAAATGTCTTCTATTCTGTTAAGGTCACCCTCTTCCCAGTTCTTTGGCTAGCAAGAACAGACTTTTCTTAAAGCTTTTTTTGGTCTGTGTCTCTGGATGGTTCTGAGTTAGAGGTTCGTGCAGCAATCTGTACAGGATATATGGAAGCAATAAGAAAATGCAGGGATTCAGCACTATGTGATTTCCTCAGGTCCAAAGTCCCTCGGGGTTTGCCTTCTTCTCTGTCCCATTTAGAATCTTCCTATGCTTGTCTGTTGCTTCATCTAGGAATGTTTTTAGTAATAGGAGGGAGGCCCTGAAGGGTATGGCGCAACTTCATCTTCAATGAAACCAGAAGTCTATGCCTTCAAACATTTAACAGTATTTTTCCTGCTTCTTATTTACTTTGTGACAGAAAGTTGATCTAATACAAGTTTGCCTGACATATCCAGATGTAGGAGTCTGCATACTTACTCTGAACAGAAAGGGCTGGCTAGAAAGAAATGTGTCACAGACAAATGAAAGTCCTCAGGTGGCGAAGTATGAAAGAGACCCTCATTCTGCCCCTCCACAGAGAGTATGTGCCTTAAAAGAAGTCAGAGTATTAAGAGGATATTTGTGACCTTGAACTTTTGCTTAACCTTTATATGCCTCAGTTACATCTTCTGTAAAGTACGAATTACAAAACACCTTCTGGGGTTATTCTGAGGATTAATTGGGTCACTACTTGTAATTACTGGGAACAGTAACTGGAAGGTAGTAAACTATCTCCTATTGTTAGCTCCTTTGCTAATTCTCTTGCTACTGCTACTACTACTCTTACTAACATTTGACTTGTACATGTTCTAACGCTCCAACCATTCCAAGGCATAAGGGACACATTATTCAGCAGAGAGTGATTACATAGCTTTTACTAAACCAGGCTGAGATGCTATTTACCAATCTGAGTTAAACAGTGTCATGGCAGTGGTGTGACTGTGGTGAGCATGGGTTTGTGTAAAAGCCTATCACAGGTGTAGCAGGATCTGACACAAACGCTCCACCACTTGAATCAGGCTGACATTCAACAGATTCAAAGGCCGCCAAGTCAGTGGTTCATGCTAGAGCAAAACCTTCATGCATCCATTCATTTATTAATTTTTCATTCACACGTTTTAAATATACATTTATGCTTACTGTGTTGCAGGAAGTGTGTAAAAATTAGACACACAGGAAAAGAAAGACATTAAACGTGTCTATATGAAGAGCCCAGCATTCTGGAGAAAACAAATACTGAATCTGTAGTTGCAAGTGCACTGAGTATTCTGAAAAATAATGTGTTTGGGGGGGTGTCTACGGGGGATAACAGGTGTGCTTAATTTGGTCTGGCGCCTGAAGAAGGCTTCCAAGAGGATGGGAAACAACATTTAAGTGCATACATATAGCATAAGTTGGTGTTACAAAGGTGAGAGGGAAAATGCATTCAGGCAGAGGTACTGCATGTGAGAGTGTCCTAAGGTGGCAAAGAATATGGACATACTGTGGTTTTAAAATAATACCAATGATACCTAGAGTTTGAATGTTTGGGGAATGAGGGAAGAGTGCTGAGAGACAGAAACATAATAGGGACACATTCAGGACTCTGTAAACATGTTAAGAATTGTTGCCTTTATTCAAAGTCTGGGGGATATTAACAAAGCAATTAATCTATTTAGATTTTTTTGTTTGTTTTGTTTTGTTTATTCAAGACCTATTTATTCTCTAGTTCTGCCCACATGGAGACACCCTCCTTGAAAAGGCGTCCATTCACTTTAACACCTTGTGCTGAAAACACGTGTTCCGAGGTTTCAACTATGAGATCCACATTCTTAAAGCACTAATTCTTTTTTTCTTTTTTTTTTTCTTTTTTTTTTTGAGGTACGCGGGCCTCTCACTGTTGTGGCCTCTCCCGTTGCAGAGCACAGGCTCCGGACGCGCAGGCTCCGCGGCATGTGGGATCTTCCCAGACCGGGGCACGAACCCATGTCCTCTGCATCAGCAGGCGTACTCTCAACCACTGTGCCACCAGGGAAGCCCTAAAGCACTAATTCTTAAACCTCATCTAGATTTCTCCCCTTGGATGGGGGGAGAGGACCCAAACACAGCGAAGAACCGCTCAGGACTGTGGGCTCTGCTCGCGCAGAAGACCTTGCAGCTGCCCTGACCACCCGGCTGGAGCCAGGATTAGGGACCTGAGAAGAGGGGCGCCTACTGGGCTGCCGCCAGCGCCACCGCCCCCAGCTCCTGTCCTGTTCACTGGCTTGCTGCCACCTCTAGTTTCCCTGGAGTTTGGTGATTCCAGGCGGTCTCTGCTCACACTTCCGTATCACGCCTGCTGCCTCAGCACTGCTGATCCACACCAAGGGGGAAAAGCACACACAACTGCTTTTCAACACACCAACGTTCCACACAAAAGTTATTTTATAAGCCTGCGGGTTCTTTTTTCATCAGAGGACATTCCCAAGGCCATGACTTCCCCCGGCTTCCCACTGCCCTCGCAGGCACACTAGACATGCGTGGCCGCCATGCTGAGTCGGGCACACCCCGCTGGCTCCACTCAGGCGCACTTTCCTGGAGGACTAAGGGCGCTGCCCTGGGCTCATAAGCAGAATCTGTCCTGAAGCCAGGAGTGAAAAGAGCCACACCTGCAGGTTGATTCCACTGACCAGCCGCCCAGGACCGAGCTGGGCCCACGGACCTTGGTCTGGATTGTGTTGGCTGGTCCTTCTTGCCTAGGTTCACAGGCCAACAGCCAGTGTCCTTCCTTCCTTGCTCATCACTGCACCAGCGGCTCACTCCTACGTGCTGCCGTCACGCGCCTGGCAACCTCGTGTTCCGGGACCAGCCAAGAACTGAGACCCAGCAGGCCCCTAGTTCCCAGCAGGCAAACTCCCCATTAAACTACTGCTGCCTAGCCTTGTTCTCGAGGCTTCAGAGCCGGGAAAGAGCGGAGAGCATAGCAAGCCGCGGCGCCCCCAGCCCCGGACCCGCGATGCTCCGCGGAGGCGTCGGAACCTCCCACTCTGCGCTCGCCTGTCCCGTGTACCCGGGCGCATCTCCGACCACCGCGACCCAGGACGGAGGCACGGGGCGCGGAGCTCGGCCGGCGGCGGGCGCTGGAGTGGGCGGGGACCAGGGCTCCGGCCCCGAGGCCGCTTGGACTCGCCAGGCCCACCTCCGTCCCCGCCGCCCGGAAAGCAATCTATTTAGATTTATGCCATGGTTGGTATATGGAGAATGAGTTGTAAGACAGTAAGAGAGGGGAGAGGAAAGCTGGTTAGAGTTCTATTAGCTAGGATTCTCCAGAGAAACAGAACCACTATAATGTTGTTGTTGTTTTTATTTTAAAGGAATTGGCTCACACATTTATGGGAGCCGGCAATTCCAAAATGCACAGGGCAGCCCAGGAGATTGGAAATTCCAGTAAGAGTTGATGTCACAGTTTTGAGTCCAAAGGCATCCTGGAGACAGAATCCTCCTTTTTAAGGGGACTTAAGTCTTTTCTCCTAAGGCTTTCAACTGATTGGATGAGGGCCACCCACATTATGGACAGTAATCTGCTTTATTCAAAGTCTACCGATTTAAATGTTAATCACATCTAAAAAAAACACCTTCGCAGCAACATCTAGACTCATGTTTGACCAAACACCTGGTCACTGTAGCCTAGCCAAATTGACACATAAAATCAAATATTACAGGAGTAGTACTACTGTAAAATAAATATATAAGGTGGTAGCTGGGGAAAAAAAAGTGCTGACAATGAAAATGAAGAGCAATGGGAGATAAATATTGTACTCAGAATGTACAAGACTTTGTCACTGAGTGCAAGCATGTGGAGGGAGAAAAATAAATTACCCTCAGGTTTCTAATCAATATGTTGATTGAATGATGGTGCCTCTTATTAGGCTATGGAACACCGGAGGGGAGCAAGTTGCGGGTGGAAGGAGATAATTTAGACAATTTGTGCTTGAGACTCAATAGACAAAAATATTTTTGTCTAAAGCACTAAATACAGGACAGGGAAACAAATAAATATGGTAGTCATCAGTGTATACAATTAAATTAAACTTCACAGGGGAAACACAATCTAGTTCCCTCAATCTTCCTTAACAGGCTGCATCTGACCATGAAAAATCACTTAAAGAGCTTGTTTACTCACTCCCTAGGAATTCAGGAGCCCTGCTTATTTCCACAGAGAAGTCACCAGTTTTGACCTGACATAAGCATTCACAGCTGGTTTGGTCAGGGGCCTCTCATTCTGTTCTTTTATGAAGTCTCCTGTAACTAGGCTAGAGCCAGACTAGGAACACAGGCCAGCATTTATGCGTCCAAAAAGCCCATCATCTACAGATAACCATGCAAAAAGAAGGTGTCCAGTAATTTTACTGTCTGGTTCCACTTGGTCATCTCCCCTCAGAACGTACTCAGTCATAACTATAATTATCACACTCATTCCAGGACAAGCTGCTGTTGAAATGGGCACAGTCTCAAAAGTTTGGAGGTCCAAAAACCTTAACTTATAGCAGAGTACAACTTTGGAAAAGATGTGAATAAAATTTTATAGAATTTTCTGCAGATTATTTTTTCATGTTAACCAATTTGTGTTACTAATTAATAATTAAATTTCATTTTATTAATGGTAGCTCACTATGGGCTTCTAATTTACTTTCTCATATCAGAAAATCTAACCCTGACCTTTACTAAGAGCCTTCCCATGGTCTAATAACATACAGACCAATATATTTTGACCACAGACACTCTTTGTCCTTTTATTGTTATTTTATGGTCTATCATTAGATCAAATACTAAAAAAATTACAAATTAATTAAGAAAATATTTTTCTAGCAAGCTCTCTCTTTACTCCCAAGCTGAGGTGAGCAGGTGAAGCTAGACTAAGCACAAAGGAAAAACAAAGCAGCCTTCATCGAATGGGAAGAGGCGATTTTAAAGGTCATTGCAAGATTAGGGAGAGTGGCCAAGACGTCGGAGTACAAGGACACTGAGCTCACCTCCTCTAGGGAGCACACCAAAATCACAACTATATGCACAACAACCATCGATGAAAAAGACTGGAACCTACCAGAAAAGATCTTCTACAACTAAATATACAAAGAAGGAACCACAAAAAAACAGGTGAAAAGGGCGGACTCGCGATATAATCAAACCCTATTACCCCCGGGTGGGCGACCCTCAGACTGGGTCTGAATAATTATAGTGCAGAGGTCCTCCCACAGGAGCGAGAGTTCTGAGCCGCACGACAGGCCCCCAGCCCAGGCGGGGGTTCAGCACCATGAAGACGACCCCCAGAGCATTTGGCATGGAAGGCCAGTGGGGCTTAACTGCAGGAGCCCCTCAGGACCGGGGGAAATAGACACTCCACTCTTAGAGGGCGCACACAAAGTCCCACGCACACCCGGGCAAAAGCAATAATTTGATAGGCGCCTGGGCCAGACCTACCTGCCGGTCTTGGAGAGTCTCCCGGAGAGGCAGGGGGCATGGCTGCGGCTCGCCCTGGGGACAAAGTCACCGGCAGCAGCTTTTCTCAGGAGCTACTTATGCTGCGTGGACGCCGCGGCTGGCGGGCGCCATTTTTAAAGTCTTCCTCCAGCTCATTAGCCCAACAGCCTGCAGGTGCCGGCGCTGGGACGCCTGAGGCCAAGCAACTAACTGGGCGAGGACACAGCCCCAGCCTTCTGCAGACAGGCTGCCTAAAGAGCCCACAGCTGCCTTTAGACGCAGCCCTAGGCAAGGCCCTGCCCACCAGAGGGCCAAACCCCAGCTCTACCCACCAGGGCGCAGACACCAGCAAGCCCCACCAGGAAGCCTGCCTCTAGACCAACCTCACCCACCAGGGGGGAAACACCAGAAGTAGACACCAGAACGGAGGCCAGACCCTACCCTGGGACCAGCTGGGCCCTGGCCCCGCCCACTAGCAGGCCAATGCAACCTTCAGGACCTCCCGGACCCCATACCCAATAGTGTCAGGAACCAGCCCCCACACCGATGATCTGAAACGAGCTCCAGGATCTCTGAGCCCTGCAGCCAGCTCCAGGAATCAGCTCTTCCTGCCAGTATCTGGCACTAACCCCAGGGCTTATCTTCAACTGCCAGTGGGTGGGCAGCAGCCTCAGAATCTTTGGGGCCCTGACTCCACCACTAGCCAGCATGGGTCCCGGGACCCCCTAGAGTTCTGCAACCAGCCACCTCGTGACCAGGGCCCACTAAGCAGCAGCCAGCAGCATCCGCACGAGGGAGGGCCTGGCAGCCAACCAGACTAGGGGCCAACAAAGCCCACCAGACCAGCCACACAGTCAGCCCGCCACAACAGAAGGACCCATGCAGCCCTCTTAGGGGGAACCCCTAGAACATATAGCTTGGGTGATGAGAGGGGAGTGCACTGCTGGGATGCACAGGATGCCTCCTACAGAGGGCCACTTCTCCAAGGTTGAGAAACATAACTAACCTACCACATACATAAAAATACAAACAGCAACTTAGAAAAAACGAGGCTGCAGAGGAACATGTTCCAGAAAAAGGAACAAGGTAAAACCCCAGAAGAACTAAGAGGTATGGAGTTGGCAATCTACCTGAGAAAGAGTTCAGAGTAGTGATCGTAAAGATGATCAAAGAACTTAGGAGGAGAATGGATGCACAGATCAAGAAGTTAAGTTTTTAACAAAGCTCTCTCTTCAGAGCCTCATTAATCTCACTGTTTCTCAGGCTGTAGATGAGGGGGTTCAACATGGGGATCACCACCGTGTAGAACACACACACCACCTTGTTCTGATCAGTGGAGAAGCTGGACTTGGGCATCACATAAATGAATGTGATGGTCCCATAGAACAGAGTGACTGCTGTGAGGTGAGACGTGCAGGTGGAGAAGGCCTTGTGGTGCCCCTCGGTGGAGCGCATCTTCAGAATGGTGATGAGGATGTAGATGTAGGAGATGGCTATGACAATCACCGTGACCACAATGATGGAGCCAGCTGTAAATGAGGGGACAACTACGGGGATACTGATATCAGAACAGGAGAGTTCAACCAAAGGAGCAAAATCACAGAAAAAATGATTGACTCGATTTGGTCCACAGAAAAGTAAATAATAGAAGCAAACAGTAAAAGAGCAAGCATTGAGAAAACCACTTACATAAGCCACTGTGAGTAACTGAACATAAACTCGTGTGGACATTTTGGTGGAATAAAGCAGTGGGCTGCAGATTGCCACGAAGCGATCATATGCCATGGCAGCCAGAAGGAAGCACTCAGTTGACCCAAAGAAAACAACTGAACCAAGTTGAATGGCACATCCAAGATAGGAGATGGTATTTCTCTCCACCAGGTAATTTGCAAGCATATTGGGTGTAACAGAAGATGAATAGCCTATGTCAGCAAAGGCCAGGTGGCTCAGAAAAAAATACATAGGATGATGGAGCTGAGAAGAGATTCTGATAAGAATGACTGTGCTGAGATTGCCACATATGGTCACCAGGTAAATACAAAGGATGATCGTGAAGAGGATGACTCGAAGAATTGGATCATTTGTTAAGCCCAGTAAAATGAACCCTGTCATTGCAGTATTGTTCCAATGCCCCTGGGAATCCATGAGATCGGGTAGCTGCTACCAAAATGAACCTGTGATGAGACATTACATTAAAGAAGTTTTGAATTTGATGGTTTTCTTTTTATTAATACACATAGAGTTTATTATAAACAAGTAAATTATTCAAGTTAGGTTTGGACTAATTTTTTTTACTTTAGAGTAAAAAACTTAAATTCTTTTATTTTTATATTTTATATTTTAGAGTAGAAAATTTTATTTATTTATATAATGAGTATTCTATATTTTAAAAATTGTTTTCAGCACGAACATGGGAAAACCTGCTTCAAATAATGTATATCTTTTCCTCTTTATATTATATAATACCTAACGGTTATTGAATATTTACTAAATGGCAAGCCTTGGGTTAAGAATTTTCTATATAGTTCTATTTTAATTTGTATGAAATAATATTAAGTATTTTATCTCACTTGTAGACAATGAAACTGAATTTGGCAATGTAACTGAGCTAAGTTTACATAGCAAATTATAGAATCAAGATGTGAATCTCAGGTAGTTTGAATACAGTCCATTCCTTTAGTAACTATGCTATAAATGAAATTAAAGAATACTTATGATGAAGTCAAGTCTCTTGGAAACGGGTGGATAACAAATTACATTGCTACTTTCTGACAGCTGAAGTATAAAAGAGGTGCCTAGTTAATCACAAAGGTTACAAATTCTCTCAATAAAACAAGACCATGTTTTTAAAAGGAAAAATACAATTTTCTTAATTGGACAAAGAAGAAAGGGAAAGAAAGTTCGAATTAAGGTTATAAATGAAGTCAGCTATTATAAATGTATTATGTTTATTTAACATTTACAATTAAATATTGTTTTCTCAATTAGTTTGAAATATCAATATAATTACTGTGCAAAATCTTACATGTTTAATATCTAGGACATAATTAAACTACATTCACTCAAATCTGATCATTTCCTAATGTAATTATGTTTTCAAATTGGAGTAATATAGAACAAAATAGTATTCGTTTCAACATAATATACAGCTGAATAAAGTTCCAGCTTAAAAAGTGAAGAAGTGTACCCAGGTTCACCCAGCAAGTTGCCAGGTTGAAACTCATCTCCAAGTTTTCTGGCTTTGTATTCTCAACTTTGCCCAAAAGCCTCTGGTTGCCTGTAAGCCTAAGCCTTCAGAACAATAAACAAAGGAAGTCTTTCCAAGATATTTACAAACAGTAAGTCCCCAAAGCACCTTAAATGTAGCGAATTTTATAGTATAATACTTATTGGCTGAGTACCAAGTTTAATATCGTTGAAAGACCATGTGAGTTTCTGGTCTTATGGGTGGAAAAATGAGAAATCATGGTAACTTGAATTATGCCTATTTATACACTAAGTAGACTATAGAAACAGGTTAATTCAGCTAAGGTTACTTGCTAGCTGACTGCTGGATAGCATCTGCCCTGTTTCTCCTGGCTTGTGAGAACAGATACAACTTTAGAGAGTAAAGTGTTCTCAAATGGTTACTGAAAATCAGGACAACTGATTAACTCACAAAAGCCAAATATCTTACCTCTAAAAATGAGAATTCATTCATCTTACAGTAATAAATTCAAAGTCATTGTTGTAATATAAGAGCTGTGCTATTTTATTGTTTGCCTTTGAGGATAAATCTCTGAAGATTCTTGAGATTCAAATGTGAATTAAAAAGCACCAGGGGTCATCATCACATTCTCAAGTGAATATTGAGCAGTGCACCTCACACAAATATAACTAATATTTAAGGATTCTGTCAATTCTCAAGCGACCAGTTTCTTTCTTTTTCTACTTGTTTGTGCACTTCCATTTGATAATTATTGGAAGTATAATATAATAAATTATCTCATAGCTAAACATTTGTTCTGTTTAATACATCAGGTTAAGGACTACACTACAAATATAAAATGTTAGAAAATGTGCGATCAAGATAGCAGATTAGGAGGACCCTGAGCTCACCTCCTACAAACACATCAAAATTACAAATATATATATAGCAACTTTCTCTGAGGATAACCTGAAAACTAGACAAATGACTCTTCTACAACCAAAGAAAGAACCACACGGAGTCTAGTAGCAGAGGAGAAGTGATCGAGTTGGGACCCACACCGTCAGTGGGCAACCCAGAGGAGGAGAAATCACAGGCTCAGGGATACTCCCTAAGAAGAGAGAGGTTTCAGCCCCACATTGGGCACCCCAACCCTGGGGTCAAGCGCCAGGAAGATAAGCCCCATTTCCTGGTTTTGAAAACCAGTGGGGCTTACCAGAAGGCTGTAGGAAACAGACTCTGCTCTTCAAAAGCACACTCACAGACTTGCTTGCTCTCAATATCAGTGCAGAGGCAGAAGACTGAAAAGTTCCTGGTGCTCTGGCTAACCTTCTGGATTGCCCCAGAACACCCCACCCCAGCCTGCACCAGTCGCCAGCTGCAGCCTCTCTGCCAAAGCCCCACCAAGGTGTGACTGCCAGCATGTCTCAAGACTAGCTGCAGCTTGCTCCAGGCTGTAGTTCAAGCCCCTCTGGCTCCAGCCATACCCCCACCAAGGCAGAAACTGCCATCATGCCACAGGAGAATCCACAGTTTACACCAGGCTCTGTCTCCAGCCCTAATCCCTGCTATGGTGGTGGCTGCCAGCTCAAACCAGGAGAAGTCATGACCCTCACTCATTTCAGATCTAGATCTCCCACCAAAGCCACTGAGCACACACAGACTGCAAAGGGATGCTTCCCCACAAGCACACACACCTTCAAGACCAGGATAGGTAACTGTTTCACCTAATTTCATAGACAAAGAGAGAAAGTCACACAAAATGAGAAGACAGAGGAATATGCTCCAAATGAGAGAATGAGATAAAACACCAGAAAAAAAACTTAATGAAATGCAGGGAAGTAACTACCTGATAAAGAGTTCAAAGCAATGGTTATTAAAATAATCACTGAACTTAGAAAAGAATAGGGGAACATAGTGAGAATTTCAACAAAGGACTAGAAAATATAAAAAGAACTGTTGAGAGTTGAAGAATACAATAACTGAAATGAAAAATACACTAGAAGGAATTAATGGCAGATTAGGTGATACAGAACACATAAACAACCTGGAAGACAGAATGGTTGGAATCAGCCAATCAGAACAAAAAAGGAAAAAACTTTTCAAAACTTTACAGCTGAAGACACGCAAAGGTTGAAAGTGAAAGGATGAAAAAAGATAGTCTATGCAAATAAAAATGAAAAAAAAACTGGGGGAGCAATACTTATATCAGACAAAATAGACTTTAAAATAAAGTCTATAGCAAAAGACAAAGATACAACATTCATAAACATATATGCACCTAATATAGGAACACCTAAACATACAAAGCAAGTATTAAGAGACATGACATAAAGAAAGAAGTTGACAGTAATACAATAGTAGTAGAGGACTTTAATACCCCACTTACATCAATGGATAGATCATCCAGACAGAAAATCAATCGGAAAAGAGTGGCCAAATGATAGGCTAGATCAGATGGACTTGATAGATACCTACAGAACATTTCATCCAAAAATAGCATTCTTCTCAAGTGCACATGGAACTTTCTCCAGAATAGATCACATGCTAGGCTACAAAACGAGTCTCAATATTTTAGAAGACTGAAATCATATCAAGCATCTTTTCCAACAACGACACTATGAGATTAGAAATCAACTATAAGAACAAAACTGCAAAAAACATGAACAAGTGAAGGTTAAACAACATACTACTGAAAAACCAATGGGTCAATGAAGAAATCAAAGAGGACATCAAAAAATACCCTGAGACAAATGAAAATAGACACACAACTTTCCAAAATCTATGGGACACAATAAAAGCAGTTCTAAGAGGGAATTTATAGCGATACAGGCAAACGTCAAGAAACAATAAAAACCTCAAATGAACAATCTAACTTTCTGCCTAAAGAAATTAGAAAAGGCAGAAGAAACAAAGCTCAAAGTAAATGGAAGGAAGGAAACAATTGGAAATAAATAAAATAGAGACAAAAAACAGAAAAGATCAATGAAACTAAGACTTGTTTTTGAAAAGATAAACTAAATTGATAAACCTAATTTAGCCAGGCTCATCAAGAAACAAAAGAGCCAAAATAAATAAAATTGGATTTGAAAAAGAAGTTACAACCAATATTACAGAAATAAACTCATAATAGAATACTACAAACATTTATACACCCAAAATTGGACAACCTAGGAGAAATGGATAAATTCCTAGAAACATACAGTCTTCTAAGAGTGAATCAGGAAGAAACAGAAAATCCAAAAAGAATGATTACTAGTAATGAAATTGAATCAGTAATCAAAAAACTCCCAACAATCGAACATCCAGGACCAGACAACTTAACAGAGGAATTCTACTAAACACTTAATGAAGAGTTAATACCAATCTTACTCAAATTATTCCAAAAAATTGAAAAGGGAACATTTCTAAATTCATTCTACAATGCCAAGATTGCCCTGACACCAAAACCAGACAATGATATTACAAAGAAAGAAAATTACAGGCCAATATCTCTGATGAAGATAGATGCAAAAATTCACAACAAAATATTAGCAAAATGAATTCAACAATACATAAAAAGGATCATGCTTCACGATCAAGTAGGATTTATCCAGGGATGCAAGATTGGCTCAGTATCTGCAAATCAAACAGCATAATACACCACATTAACAAAATGAAGGATAAAAGCACACGATCGTCTCAGATGTAGAAAAAGCATTTGACAAGATTCAACATCCATTCATGATTAAAACTCCCAACAAATTTATTATAGAGGGAACATACCTAAAAACATAAAGGCCATTTATGACAAACCCACAGCTAACATCATACTCAGGAGCAACGCAGTGATGCCCACTCTTGCTACTTCTATTTAACATAGCATTAGAAGTACTAGCCACAGCAATCTGACAAGAAAAAGAAGGGGGGGGGAGGCATCCAAATTGGAAGGGGAAGAAGTAAAACACTCACTGTTTTCAGATGACATGATACTCTATATAGAAAATCCTAAAGAGTCTGCCGAAAAAAACTATTAGAACTAATAAATAAATTCAATAAAGTTGCAGGATACAAAATTAATTTACAGAAATCTGTTATTTTATAAACTTATAATGAACTACCAGAAAGAGAAATCAAGAAAACAATCCAATTTACAATTGCATCAGAAAGAATAAAATACCTGGAATAAACTTAACCAAGGAAGTGAAAGATCTATAGTCTGAAAACTAAAAGACACTGATGAAGGAAAGTGAAGACAACACAAATAAATGGAAAGATATCCCATGTTTATGTACTGCAAGACATTTGGAAAATCCTCTACTCATTTTTTAAGAGGATTGTTTCTGGAGGGTCTTTCTGTTTGTTATTGATTTGTATAAGTTATTTATATTTTTTGGATATTAACCCCTTATCAGATATATGGTTTGCAATTTTTTTTTCCATTTTGTAGGTTGCCTTTTCACTTGTTGTTTCTTTTACTGTGCAGAAGCTTTTTAGTTTGATGTAGTCTCATTTGTTGATTTTTGCTTTTGTTGCTTATGCTTTTGGAGTCATATCCAAAAAATCACCACCAAGACCAGTGTTAAGAAGTTTATTCCCTATGTTTTATTGTAGGAGTTTTACAGCTTCAGATTTTATGTTTAAGTCTTTAATCCACGTTAAGTTAATTTTCTGAGTGGTATAAATTAGGGGTCCAATTTCACTTTTCTGTTTGTGATTATCCAGTTTTCCTAACACAGTTTGTTGAAGAGATCATCCTTTCCCCATTGCATCTTTTTGGCTCCTTTGTCAAATATTAGTTTACCGTATATATGGGGGTTTATTTCTGGGCCTATTCTATTCCATTGGTCTGTGTGTCTATTTTTATGCCAGTACCATACTGTTTCAATTACTATAGATTTGTAGTGTAGTTTGAAATCAGGAAGTGTGATGCATCAGCTTTGTTATTCTTTCTCAGGATTGTTATAGAGAATGAGATAGTTTTCTTTATTTCATTTTCAGATATTTTGATGTTAGTGTATAGAAATACAGCTGATTTCTGTATGTTGATTTTATATCCAGCAACTATACTAAATCCATTTATTAGTTCTAACAGTGTTTTTGTTATTTTTTTAAGAATTTTCTGTATATAAGATCATACAATCTGCAAATGACAATTTTACTTCTTCCTTTCTGATTTGGATGCCTTTTATTTCTTTGTATTGCTTAACTGCTCTAGCTAGGGCTTCCAGTACCATGTTAAATACAAGTGGTGAGAGTGGGCGCCCTTGTCTTATACCTGATTTTAGAGGGAAAGCTTTCAATCTTTCACTGTTGAGTATGATGTTAGTTGTGTGTTTGCCAAATATAGTCTTTATTATGTTGAGGTATATTCTTTCTATAACCAGTTTATTGAGGGTTTTTTTTAATCATGAGAGGATGTTGCGTTTTGTCAAATGCTTTTTCTGCATCTACTGAGATGATTATATATTATTTTTCATTCTATTAATGTGGTGTATCACATTTATTAATTTGCCTATGTTGAAACATCCTTGCATTCCAGGGATAACGCCCACTTGTGCAGGATGTATGATCTTTTAATGCATTGTGGAATTCAATTTGCTAATATTTTTTGAGAATTTTTGCACCTATGTTCATCAGGGATATTGGTCTAAGTTTTCTTTTCTTTCAGTGTCCTTATCCGGCTTTGGTATCAGAGTAAAGCTGACCTCATAAAATGAATTTGAAAGTGTTCCCTCCTCTTAATTTTTGGAGGAAGAGTTTGAAAAAGATTGGCATTAAATCACCTTTAAATATTCGGTAGAATTCACAAATGAAGTCATCTGGTCCTGGGCTTTTCTTTGTTGGCAGGCTTTTGATTACTGATTCAATCTCCTTACACTTGTTTTTGGTCTATTCAGATTTAATATGTCTCCCTGATTAAGTCTTAGCATGTTGGGCTTTTCTAGGAATTTATCCATTTCTTCTAGGTTATCCAATTCGTTGGCATATAATTGTTTCTAGTAAGTCTCTCACGATCCTATGTATTTCTGTGGTATCAGTTGTAATGTTTCCCCTTTAATTTCTGATTTTATTTATTTGAGCCTTCTCTCCTTTTTCTTTGTTGGTCTAGCTAAAGGTTTGTCAATTTTGTTTATCTTTTTGTAAAATCAGCTCTCAGTTTTGTTAATATTTTGTATTGCTTTCCTGTTCTCTATTTCATTTATTTCCAGTCTGATCTTTGTTATTTCCTTTATTCTATTAACTTTTGGTTTAGTTTGCTCTTCTTTTGCTAGTTCCTTGAGGTTTAATGTTAAGTTTTTTATTTGAGAGCTTTCTATTTTCTTTCTTTTTTTAAATTTTTTTTTATTGAGGTATAGTTGTTTTACAATGTTGTGTTAGTTTCTACTGTACAGCGAAGAGAAGTAGAGTTCCCTGTGCTATACAGCAGGTTCTTATTAGTTATCTATTTTATAGAGAGCTTTCTATTTTCTTAAAAATGCATACATTGCTGTAAAATTTCCTCTCAGAACTGTTTTTGCAGTATCCCATTGGTTTGGGTGGGTTGTGTTTCTATTTTCATTTGTTATGAGATTTTAAAATTTCTCTTTGAATTTCTTCTTTGAGCCATTGTTTGTTCTGGAGTATGTTATTTAGTTTTCATATGCTTATAGATTTCCTAGCTTTCCTCTTGTTGATTTCTAGTTTTACACCATTGTAGTCAGAAAAGATACTTGGTATGATCAGTCTTCCTAAATTTTCTGGGAATTGTTTTGTGGCCCAACAACTTATCTATCCTGGAAAATATTCTGTGTGCATTTGAGAAGAATGTTATTCTGCTACTGTAGGATGGAATATTCTATATATGTCTGTTGGTCTATATATGTCTGTTTGGTCTAACATATGGCTCAAGTCCAATGTTTCCTTGTTGATTTTCTGTCTGAATGATCCATCCATTGCTTAAGTGGAGTACTTGTCTTGTACTAGTATTGTATGGTTGTCTATTTCTCCCTTCAGATCGGTTAGTACTTGCTTAATATATTTATGTGCTACAATGCTGGATACATATACACTTATGATTGTTATGTCTTCTTGATGAATTGACCCCATTATCACTATATAATGACTTTCTTTGTCTCTTGTTACCATTTTGGCTTGAAGTCTATTTTGTCTGATATAAGCATAGCTACCCCTGCTTCTTCTTGCATGGAATATCTTTTTTCATCCATTCACTTTGAGCCTATGTGTGTCCTTAAATCTGTAATGTCTCTTATAGGCAGCATATAGTTGGCTCTTGGTTTTTTTTTAATCCATCTAGTCACTCTGTGCCTTTCATTGGTGAATTCAATCCATTTACATTTAGAGCAATTATTGATACATAAGGACTTAGTAATGCCATCTTATTAATTGTTTACTGGCAGTCTTGTAGTTCAGTTATTACTTTTTTCCTTTGTTTCTGCTTACACTTATAAATTGGTGGTTTTCCATGGTGGTATGCTCTATTCCCCCTTTCTTTATCTTTTGTGAACCTACTCTAGGTTTCTGCTTTTTAGGTTATCATGAGGCTTAATAAAACATCTTATAGATATAACAATCCTTTTTAAGCTGTTAGCAACTTAAATTTTTTCACATACATAAGCTCCATCATTTATTCCCTCGTTTGATGTTACAGTTTACCTCTTTTTATATTGTGTATTCACTAACAAATTATAGTGCTATATTTATTATTTTTTTACAAATAATATGATTTTATTCCTAAGGAAAAGTGACACATTCTTTGTTGGGCACATGTACCAATAGAACAGAAATGGAGAAGCTTATAATAGATCTCACCTGTAAATAGTTATATCTTTATAGGTGCATTCCATTATAATAATGTCATACATAAGGATGTATTTAGCATATGGTTGTTTGATAACAAGGAAAGATCCAGTTTCAGCAACACTACAGCTTAAAGCTTTCTACAGTGAGGTGCTTTACTACTGAATGAATGCCTGCGTGCATGTATAGTGCTCATCCACCACGGGCATCCCATAGGATGATGCAGATCTGCTCTTCCACTAGAAAATACCCCAAATATCCAAATATTTAGGTCTTTTCTCTTAGGTCAGTTTCCCTTGAAAGGAACTTTCCAATCTCCTACCAGGGTGTTAGGCAGAGGCCTGGCTTCCAGAAACCCAGGAGCCAATCAAGAGAATGGGGTTGGTGGTAGTACTGTATTTATTTTTAATACTCTTTTCCTTTAGCCTTTATCCTATAGTTGAATGGTTAACACACTATCATATTACAGAGGTAGAGTTTTCTAAGTATGACTGTATATTTACCTTTGTATATTTTCATGTCATTGGTTAATACTTTTTCACTTTAGCTTGAAGAACTCCTCTTGGCATTACTTGCAAGGCACATCTAGTGGTTATGAACTCATTCATCTTCTGTTTGGGGAATCGTCTCTCCTTCATTTCTTTTTTGTTTTTTAAATAAACTTTTAATCTCAGAACAGTTTTTTTTTTTTTTTTGGCTGTGTGGGTCTTTGTTACTGCACGCAGGCTTTCTCTAGTTGCTGCGAGCAGGCGCTACTCTTTGTTGTGGTGCGCGGGCTTCTCATTGCGGTGGCTTCTCTTTGTTGCAGAGCACAGGCTCAGGCACATGGGCTTCAGTAGTTGTGGCACGCGGGCTCAGTAGTTGTGGCTTGCGGGCTCTAGAGCGCAGGCTCAGTCGTATGGTGCGGCGGGTTTAGTTGCTCCGCGGCATGTGGAATCTTACCAGACCAGGACTCGAACCCATGTCCCTTGCATTGACAGGCAGATACTTAACCACTACGCCACCAGGGAAGTCCCTCTCCTTCATTTCTGAAGGATAACTTCAGTGGATAGAGTATTCTTGACTGGCAATTTTTTCAACACCTTGAATATATCATTCCATTCTCTCCTGGACTGTACAGTTTCTGCCGAGAAATCTATTGGAATGAAGGTTCCTTTGTAGGTTACAATCTTTTCTCTCTGTTTTTAGCATTCTCTTTTTATCTTTGATTTTTGACAGTTTCATTATAATATGCCTTGGACAAGGTCTTTTTGCATTGAGATAATAGGGTGATCTATTAGCTTTGTCAACTTGGATGTCCATGTCTCTCCTCAGATTCGGGAAGTTCTTTTTTTTTTGCGGTATGCGGGCCTCTCACTGTTGTGGTCTCTTCCGTTGCGGAGCACAGGCTCCAGATGCGCAAGCTCAGTGGCCATGGCTCACGGGCCCAGCCGCTCCACGGCATGTGGGATCTTCCCGGACCGGGCCACGAACCCGTGTCCCCTGCATCGGCAGGCGGACTCTCAACCACTGCGCCACCAGGGAAGCCCCGGGAAGTTCTTAGCTAACCTTCTGCCCCCTTCTCCCTCTGTTCTCCTTCTGGAACACCAATTATTTTAATATTTGTACATTTGATGACACCCCAAAGATCATATAGTCTTTCTTTGTTCTTTTTCATGCTTTTTTCTTTCTTCTCCTCTGAATGGGTTATTTCAAAGTTCTGTTATCTAGATCACTTATTCTATCTCTCATTTGGTCTACTCTACTACAGGTGCCCTCTATAGCATTTTTCATTTCATTTATTGCATTCTTCAGCTCCGGAATTTCTGTTGGATTCCTTTTTTTTATAATTTCTATCTCTTTGTTAAATTTCTCATCTTTTCATATATTGTCCTTCTGTGTTTTCTTGTAGCTTGCTGAGTTTCCCCAAAACAGCTATTTTGAATTCTTTGTCAGATTGCAATATTTTGTGCCATTGAGTTCAGTTACTGGAGGATTATTGTTATCTTTTGGTGATGGTATATTTTCTTGATTCTTCACATTCCTTGTAATTTTACAGTGATAGTTTTGCATTTGAAGTAGCAGACACCCCCACACACACCTTTACTATTTGCCTTTAAGTGGGGTATAGTCTTCATTGGTCCTATTATATCTGGGATTTTTCCCTGACCTTGTATGGACACACCTGCTCCCAGAGGCTGATGGGTGGACTTCTTGCTGAATTACAGCCAGCTTAATTGCATCCCTTTAATGCCCTTTAACATTCTTATCTGCTTCTTTTCTGATCTTTTCCCTCCCCTGCCCATCATGAAGGTCCTGCCTCAGTAACACTTTTTTAAATGGGCTTCTCCAGCAGTGTCTTGAAATGCCAGGGGACCCAAGCACTCACTCACTGCTATCCTTTTCCTATGCAGGAGAGGACACCACCTGCTAGTTCTGCCCCAGGCAGTGTTTCCTTGGGGAAGCAATGGCACTGGCAAAGTTACAATCTTCACTGCATCCAAACTCATTTTTTATTATTACTATTATTATTATTATTTTGCTCCAACAGCATGCTGGAATCACTTCTCTGGAAGGTTGAATTTCTACAAAGTCTCTCTAATCCATAGGTTTCTGCCCAAGTATGCACCCTCCAGGTTTTCCTTGGCCAGGGCCGAGAGGAATTGGGACAGGTTCACTGGTTCCTGCTGATTTTGATGCCCATACTAAGGTCTTTCTGCCTATTACTAGATCCACAGGTGGGCAAGACTCCTCCTGGATCCCTTAGTGTATGGTCTGGATCCCACAATTCCCACTGAGGCACTTTTGTTCATGTATGGATGCCTAATTAGTTGTTTAAAAGCGGGAACAGAAAGGAGAGATGTCTCACACTGCCATGAAGTTAATCTCACTCTGGACTTAATATTGTGGACAGTAGAATCATTGCTGATGACGAAATAGAAAGATCACATGATATAATTATATTAAGATTAATCTGGTATTTACATTTATTAAAGGAAAAACGAGATCCTTAAAAATATTATCGCATTGTATTAAAAAATATCCACTCAGAATAAAACAACTGGGAGAAAAAACACAAATGGGGTCTATAAGAATACAAATAATTTTAAATTCTGTAAGTGAAACCGTCTGGTTTAAAGAGAGAGTTTTCAGGGCTAATACAGAAGTTCCAGTGAAATCATGTGCAAGAAATCTGAGAATTTCAGTATCAGAGGCAACAGGAACAGGAGGGAAAGAAATGGTTTAACACACATTACAGAAATATGTAGCGCATATTTGATAAGATTGAAATAACCTTTAAAAAAGGAACCTTACTGGGCTTCCCTGCTGGTGCAGTGGTTGAGAGTCCGCCTGCCGATGCAGGGGACACGGGTTCGTGCCCCTGTCCGGGAAGATCCCACATGCCACGGAGCGGCTAGGCCGTGAGCCATGGACGCTGAGCCTGTGCGTCTGGAGCCTGTGCTCCGCAATGGGAGAGGCCACAACAGTGAGAGGCCCATGTACCGCAAAAAAAAAAAAAAAAAAAAAAAAAAGGAACCTTACTTTTCTGATCTAGAAAGGAGCCAGCTCATGCCAATTAGCCCCCAGTAGTCTTTCTTCTGGAAACTCTTGAACGTATTTTGTAGAACAGATCCCTGAAAGGGAAGAGCTAAGATAAATGGAGCTTTCAGGTATCTTCTGATTTGGCTTGCTGAGGCTCACCTGCAGAAGTATTGTGGGAGGAATCCTGTTGCTCAGCCTCAGACCACAAGGCAGCAGAAGCTTTACAACTACCAGCATCACTGATTTCAATCCTTAGATTATCTGTACATCATGGACACCATCTCTGTCAGATGACAAGATCATGGATGGCAACACTACTCTTTTTTTTTTTTTTTTTGCGGTACGCGGGCCTCTCACTGTTGTGGCCTCTCCCGTTGCGGAGCACAGGCTCCGGACGCGCAGGCCCAGCGGCCATGGCTCACAGGCCCAGCCACTCCGCGGCATGTGGGATCTTCCCGGACCGGGGCACGAACCCGTGTCCCCTGCATCGGCAGGCGGACTCTCAACCACTGCACCACCAGGGAAGCCCCAACACTACTCTTTATTTCCCACTCAAGGAGTTTCAGGTGCTTCCAGCAGTTATTTCCAAAGACTGCATTCAAAGAGCACAGAACTTATTTGAAAAGATTTGTACTTGTAGATGCAAGGAATGTTGGCTAAAGTGAGAATAAAATATTTTTTTGCTAATGTTCCTATCTTGGTGAATGCACATTTATTTTTTTACACTGAAAATTTTCTTGAGAATAACAAGAAATGAAATCTGTGAGTCTAGAATACTATGAATATACTGAAATTTACTTAGTACATTATTTATTCATCTGCAGGAGAGGCCTTCATTACACAGTGCTTATTATTAAAAATAAGATTACTTTAGTAGGACTACCAGTGTGTTCTAGCCATTCATTTTCTCATGGCCTCTTTAACCTCCTTGTTCCTGAGACTGTAGATGAGGGGGCTCAACAGGGGATCACAGACACCACTTTGTTTTGTTCCATTGAGTAGCTGGACTTGGGCATCACATAAATGAAGGTAATGGTCCCATAGAACAGAGTGACTGCTGTGAGGTGGGAGGTGCAAGTGGAGAAGGCTTTATGCCGCCCCTCAGTAGAGCACATCTTCAGGACTGAGAAAAGGATGTAGATGTAAGAGAAAGCGATGATAAACACAGTAACTACAATGATGGAGCCAGAAGAATGGCTGGAATTATTTCAGAAGTAAAATCATGAGAACAAGAAAGCTTCAGAAGTGGTGAATAATCACAGAAAAAGTGATTGACTTCATATGGTCCACAGAAGGACAGGCTTAACAAACAGCCAGTAATATCCAAGCATTCACACACCCACCTTAATAGGAAGCCCCCACTAAGAGAATGCAGGCTCTGGGGGACATGTGGGTGGCGTAGAGCAGGGGCAAGCAGATGGCCACATGGCAGTCATAGGCCATGGCAGCCAGCGAGAAGCACTCAGCCGTCCCACATGTGACCGTAGAACAGAGCTGAGCGACACAACCAGCAACACGGATAGAGGTTCCTTCCCTGAGGAAGCCCATGAGCATGACAGGTGTGACTGATGAGGAGTACCCAATGTGTACAAA
Source organism: Leucopleurus acutus (assembly GCF_964270905.1). NCBI lineage: Eukaryota > Metazoa > Chordata > Mammalia > Artiodactyla > Delphinidae > Leucopleurus > Leucopleurus acutus. Next base: position 62,437,772 of record NC_139151.1, read on the forward strand.
GGCCAAATGGCAGAGGAAAAGGTACTTGGGGGTATGAAGCTGAGGGCTGCTTCTGATTAACGTGATTATGCTGACATTGCCCATTAAGGTGACCACGTGGATTCCTAGAAACACAATAAATAAAATGGCACAAGCTGTAGTATCCTCTGCTAACCCCAAAATAATGAACTCTGTTACAGTTGTGTAGTTTCCAGTCCCCAACTATACTGAGAATGATATCCACTGAAAGAAAAACAAGTGGTTATTAGAATAACCACTTATTAGATAAGTGGTTATTATTTTATTAGAATAAACAAGTGGTTATTAGAATATATATATATATATTAGAATATATATATATAAATATATATATATATTTATTATATTATTATTATAAATCTGCATATTTATTTTTACAATAGCTATATAATAACAAAATCCCATCATACACACTCACATGTAAATATTTGGGGAAAATATTTTCACACACAATACCTTGCATAAGGTTTAAAAATATAAATGTGCATTGATAGAAGGCCAGGAATACTCAGAAAAATCTTTTTTTTTTTTTCAACTTAACACATTCAAGTCACATTTGCCTTATATAATTAGTTTAGGTGGTCTGTAAGGAATAGACTCACATGAGCACATCCTAGAGACAGCCACTAGATGGTACGAGGGACCCAGTAACTGTATCTTCTGAGCCAAAGACATGATGAAAGGGAGCAGAAATGTCAGAATGGGCCAGCTCCCATGGAAAAGAACAACTGTTTAAAATGATATCTGAGGTATCACTTCTTGTATGAAAGAGGCTGAGCAGTCATATGAATCCTGAATTTAAACAGGTATCACAGTTAGAGGAAAGATGAACCAATATCCAGGAAGTTTGAACAGAGGCAGAGTGTAGAAAAAGGTGCTCAAATCATGAACAAGTTAACCTGGAGAGACTGCAGTTTGGAAAAGGAGATGGCATCATCTTAGGATCAAACTATCTGATTCATAATAGTGAGCCAACCCGGGAAAGGAAACCAGACACATTGATCAGGTTACTCCTGAAAGACTCCAGTGGTGCCTGAGACTTTGTATAAACTGGAGCTGGGCTGTGAGCAAAAGGTTCCAGCCTCCTTTCCCACAGGTAACCAGCCCGTGTGAATAGCCCCTGTCTGAGAAAAATCACACCTTTAGGTCAGCTTCTGGAAAGCTCTTTCCCATATCAACTTGTTTGAGGAAAATCATGAGAGCTTTCTCATATAGTCACAGAATGCCAGGCTTCAAAAAGCCACTCCATCCATTCCATCTCTCTCATTTTACAAAGTTATAAACTGAGATCTAAAGAAGTTAGGTAACTAATTTTAGGTTAAATGGCTTTCTGACAACTGAGCTGAGATCAAAGCTCATTCCTAGAGCCAATTCATTACCATATTTATATAACACAGATGTTTTCTGTAATTTGTAAAAAGAATATAGAATATCGGAACATATATTTGGTTCATTTATATGTTCAAAAAGTTTTTCAATTACACTAATATATAAGTAATATCTTTACTCTTAAAAGGATGATTTTGCAATCTAGTAATTCATATGAATAAATGGCTACACGGTAATGACAACTCTGTGAGGCAGATGATAAAGGGCCTCCTTCAGTGCCCTGACCCAGGAAATCGATGTGCCCGTTTTCAACTGAACCATTATGGGTCCTTAGTAGATAAGGAATCAAATTTAACTAGGATTTTCTTTTTGCAGAGCAACAAAGGGGATAGGTATGGCATTTGAGAAGAGGTGCAAGGTAGAGAGTGAAATAACCATTACCTTTAAGCTGAGCAAAGGTGAAGTGAGTACATGAAATGAGTAAAGCCTGCAAAAAAGTGCCAGGCCCCCAGGGAACTGAAGATTTGCTTTAATTATTCTACTAGGGAGAATGAGCTAGAACGACAGGAGGTGGTGATGGTTACAATTTGGGATGCTCAAAATGAGATTAAAAGCTACAGTTGTTGGCAAATGACAATATTTAAAAGTCTAAACTCTGATGCTGAGAGTGACTGGATATGGTAGGGGGGGGGGAAGATGTTTGGAGGAGAGATCAAGAAACTAAGAGGCTGTGAAGTTCAAAGGATCTTCTACGTGGAGATATTAAAACCCAATTCTCGTCCATCAGGAATTGTGACAGGAATACCATTAAGAAAGAGCAAGCCAAAGCCAAAAAGTTCCAAGGATGAGGAGGCATAATGCCAGTAGTAGGTGATTGCAAAAGGTGGAGGAAGATAAGGAGGATTGGTTAGTCGAGTCTGATGATGTCAACTCAACTATAAATGTTTGCAGGTAGGAGAGAGAAAATGTCTACAAGTGGCAATGGGGGAGAAAGAATACTATCCACTACCAGGCTCAGGGCTATGAAGAGTAAGAGAAAAAACATACATCACTTGAGAAGACTGTAGAGAAACAAATGTCCTCGGGGTAGCAAAGTATCCACTGAAAAGGACAGTGAACAGAATGGAATGTTCTAAAGAGATTCTGAGGACATGAGATTTTGTTGATAATTTTGAGTGACAAAGAACACAGGAAAAAGGCTTCGGGAAATAACCGTTCTTAGCTCCAGTAGAATGGAGATAATGTTCAAAGACAGAGTAAAGAATACACAAAAATATTGAATATGTATTGTTATGTTGTGGTTAACAGCTGAATGAACAAAAAGGAGGATGAAGGCTACTCCCAAAATTGTGGAGGAAGGATGACGAGGAAATTCAGAGCCTGTTCTGAGTGGCAATAATGGCAGGGAAGCAAAGGGTAATGCCATGAGGTTTTGCAGCCATACAGGCCTGGAATCAGATTCTACTTTGCCACTGATTATCTATGGAATCTTAGATGATTTATATAAATTCTTCAACCCTTCATGATTTATTTGTTTTTTTAAAAAATACCTCACAGGATTCGTGTGCTGAATAAGATGACATACATAATATACTGTTCATAGAAATAAGTGGATGCTCAACAAATGATTATTTCTTTGAAATACCCAAACCTTAAGTTCTAATACAAAAATGAAAAACAAACATTCTTGTATCAATAGAAAAGGAAAATTATTCCCTGCAGATGTTTATACGTCAACGATAAGGACAAATGTCAAAGAACTGTCAGTGTAAAGCAAGGCTGTATTTATGAGATTCAGGGTCTTTGGGGATGTAGGTCCTTGAGTACATTACTTGTTTGTGAAAATTCCACCGAAAATCCGTCAGGACAGAGAAAATTATAGGTATACGTGCTCATATAAATATGTGTCATCTTAAGAATATCTACATACTTATTTTTGTGTGTACATTCGAATTTTTAATGAAAACTTTTGATGGATTTCTAAACTAATTCTAATTGTATTGGGGCACGCAAGAAGAAACAAAGATACAGTGTAGCAGGCGTAATTTCAATCCAAAGTAGAAATCCTTCTGGGAAAAATAAGTGCTTGCGTGTGCACGCGCATGTGTGTGTACGTGTGTGTGTGTATGGGTTGATTGTGACTAAAGGCAGTAAATATCAAACTAATATGAAAAGAAGCGACTTGGGATTCTCACGGCACATGGGTTAAAATCGTTAACTAAATATCACCTGTGATCCCCTAAAATAAAAGTGCCCACCAAAGGCAAGTCTTTTGATGACATAATGCCCTAGATCAGAATGAAAAGCTTTAGAAATTCATTTACTGTGGTGTTGGACTATCTCTTCTAATCATTCTAGAAACCTCAAAGAGAATTACAGATTCATATTTGTAAATTCTTTGCCTAAGTAACGGAGTGAAACCAAGGACTATCGATGACTAAGCCATAATTCCTAGGGCAAACATTGATTCTGTCAGTTGATATATTGTATCACTTGAGTTCAGAGGCTCCATAGGTCTATCATGTGGAATTTAAACATTGATCAGAAAATAATGGAAATGAGGATATACTGGGAAATTTGGATGACTCAAATTACCCTGAACCTCAAACTCTCCTGGAAAGTGTGCCAGCCGAAGAAGCTCCTCTTTGCCTGTATGATGAAGCTGCTCCTACCTCGAGGACCCTTTAATGACTTCACCTGAGAAAATCACCTTAAAAGGTAAATCAATACTCCTCATGCCTTACCCTTAGGGTTTTTTTTAAGCTCCCAGCATACTCCAGGAGACATTAAGTCAAAGCTGAGAATATAAGATTTGTATATCAAAGAATTTTAGTATTTTCCCAATTTATTTCATACCTGTATATAGGAATGGTATGAAGGTACTAAACTAAGGAGAGAAGAATATACTATTAGGTCGTTTGAATTTATGATGTATAGTTGACCCTTAAACAAAGTGGGGCTTGGGGGCGCTGATCCTCCATACAGTAGAAAATCCACTTTTAAGTTATAGTTGGCACTCCCTATATGCGGTTGGATTCCTTGATTCTGCAGTTCCATATCTGCGGATTCAACCAACCATAAATCATTTGGTATTGTAGTATTTACAACTGAAAAACATCTGCATATAAGTGAACTCCCACAACTCAAACCTGGGTTTTTCAAGGGTCAACCGTAGTTGCAACCACCAGACATTCTAGATAGCATACGTTAGCTAGAACATATGGACATGGTTCTAATTGCTTGTTTAGTTGGTTAACTAAAACCTAAAATGAAGGATTCCCTGTGTAAAGTGAATTTAGAAGCCAGACAAAATTCCTTGGTATATTCAGATGTAATCGAATGTTTGGAAAGATGTGGAATGGTGACACGAGTTTATCACGTGCAGTCCATTGCCAATGTATGCACCTTCCAAGGAGAGCTCAGAAGCATCTTCTACTCCATGGCACTGAGAAATTCATTGGTGAAGGACCATAATTATTTTTAAGAAGAACTGAAACAGATATTGTCTGTAGCCCAGAGATGTGGGTGGGAGATACCAAATCAGAAATGAGATCAAATTTCAATAATACCAAAACCCTGAAGTGGCAGCAACCACAGATATGTATGTGTTCATAGCACCATGCCAAGTTTGACAGGGCAATCATTCATAACATGGTATCCAAAACTTCTGGGATCTTTAGGGGTAGCTAATTAAGCATGGCATTCTTAAAACCATGGATAGACAGCCCAGTAAGCTCTATACTTGATATGTATGACCCCAAACACTCTAGGGTCAGAGAACAGGGGCCTGATTTGAAATACCGTGAACTGTGGTAAGAGTTATTCATGTAATTCCCAGAGTAGAATCAATTCAGAGACCCAGAGTCCCTTGAATTAGGAAGAGGCTGAATACCCTTGAGGAAGAAATTTGCAATAATATCACATTATCTATTCTGTGACTCTCATTCCTCATCTACTCCAAAGTAGATTTAAGGCCATTTAAAGGTAATTTTTCATGAGAAAAGGGAGATACCCAGACCTTTCAGGGGTTATTACAGACAGGCACTGAACTACACTAATATTTCAGTCCATCATGGACTGCACTGCAGTCCATCAATCAGAGAGGGTGCTTATAGGATTCATGCTAAAAGTGGAATGCTGACCTAGTTTCACCTCACTGTGGGCCCAACAGCACCCTGATTTATAAATGAAATACCTCTGGGCGACAACTGCCAGAATCTCCCCCTCACCCCATGTAGTTTTCTGAGCCATGGACACAGGCTATCTCACTGGGAGGTCCAAGTGGAGGCTCCTGAAATCCACTCCTCCAGCCGATATGGTAAATCAAAGGAACATTCCTTTCTTCGCGGAAATAAGAGATAAGCACATCCATCAAAGTTGCAGCGTAAGACCCTGGAAGCACTGCTGAGGCAGCAAGATCCAGTTTCTGGGGCAGCAGGGCTGATGTTAGTGTCCTTAGTGCCCAGTGTGCTGCAGTGGTTGCACTTATAATACATGCTGCAGCTCCTGGTGTTGAGCAGCAACTTCAGTGGGGCCCTCACTTGCCCAGTTCCTTGCAGGGGTTTGGGGCATAGCTTTCAACCTGACTCTACAGTCTTCCTGCTGGCTCTTGGTCTGCTGAAAATATCCAGAGTCTACGTATGTTGCTTGCAATTGAAGACTCTCACTGGTTCATATGCATACACTATTAGCAATGTTTTTTATAAGTTAGAAATGCATGAGAATAGCAACAACATTGTTCACTAGAATAAAATCAATTTGGATAAGATTTGTTATTTAGATGGCATTCATTGAAATAACACCATTACATATAGAATCAGGTATTTATATGATTAAATATGACAATATAAATGAATATAATGCAGACGACATCATTTTAATAGCACCTTATAATTGACAGAAGGCAGAATAGCGTTAAGAAGGGCTTCCCCGGTGGGGCAGTGGTTGGGAGTCCGCCTGCCGATGCAGGGGACACGGGTTCGTGCCCCGGTCCGGGAAGATCCCACAAGCCGCGGAGCGGCTGGGCCCGTGAGCTATGGCCCCTGAGCCTGCGCGTCCGGAGCCTGTGCTGCACAACGGGAGAGGACACCACAGTGAGAGGCCCGCATACCGCAAAAAAAAAAAAAAGAATAGCATTAAGGAGAAAGATCTAAACTCTGGGCTTGTTTGCTTGTTTCAAATCCCACCTCCGCCATCTACTAGCTTTGTGATCTTGGCCAAGTTACTTAACTTGAAGTACTCATGTTCCTCATCTATGCACTGAAGATAATAGAACTGTTGGAGATTAAGTGAGACTATATGTGTAAAAGGCTTAGAATAATGTCTAGCATGTGGCAAGCACTCAGTAAATATGAGACACCATCAACACCATGAGAACAGTAACAGTAACACAAGAAAGAAATTTTAATGTTTTAATTAGTTTTATCCTTTCAACACCCACTGAAAAGTATTGCTATTATCCCCACTTGACAGCTGAGGAACCAGAAGCACAGGAATGTTAAGTAACTTGCCTACGGTCATATGATTAGTAAGTGGATGAGCTTGGATTCCAATCCTGAGTGGTGTGCCTCCAGAATTTTCACCCCTAATCACAAAACCAGAATTAATTTACTACTGCTACTACTACCTGCTACTCTTATTTTTTTATCATTAGTATTTAGTCCTACTAACATGCTGGCTCTGATCTGAACCAAGGCTGACTTATCTTATTGCAATAATAAGCAAATATATTTTCAAGCTCATTAGAACAATTACTTGCCGTTTTTCGTTTTTTGTTTTTGTTTCGTTTTGGCTTTTTTTGCCGGGGGTGGGGGGAGCATTGCACAGCTTGTGGGATCTTAGCTCCCTGACCAGGGATCAAACGCAGGCTCTTGGCAGTGAAAGCACAGAGTCCTGACCACTGGAACGCCAGGGAAGTCCCCAATTACATGCCTTTGATGTGAAAGTTGATTTCCTGAAACTAGACTTGGGTTTGGATTAGTTGGCTCAGAGTAGATGGTTTAATGACTTCCTGGGGAGCAGAGCACCTCTGCTTATAGACAATTTTAGAGAACATAGTAAGTCTGAGGATTAGTCCAGGGATTCACATCTCCTATATTTGGAATTGAAGCTGAGGAGCAGAGTTGAAGACTAGGCCCAGAGGACTCATAGGTGACACACCATCTCTGCCTATCCCTGCCTCCCCAGCAGATACATCTGCAAATCATGGCACATCCCCAGATAATGGGGGCATTAGAGCACAGGAAAGGTCATTAATTCTTATATATATATATATATATATATTCAAACAGCAATACAAATACTAGATAAATACACTTTTGCCCCTTTGGGGCCTGAAACTACCTGACTCTTTGAAATTTAACAAAACTGGCATTTTAAATAAAATTTCTAAAATCTCTGCTAACTGCTTTATGGATGACTGGTGTGTACCATCTGAATCTGTAGCTTGCCCCATCACTGAGAGGGCCAGCTGGATAGGTTTCATTAAGGAATCAACAGGTTTCAAAATAATCTCCTAAATCAGTTGCATTCTGAGCTAGTGTGTGCACATTGACCAAGAGATCAGAAAGATTATAGGAATATATCTTTATATATAGGGGCCCAGGTTTTCAGCAAATAGAATCTGACTTAAAATGAACCTAGAAGAGCATGAATGAGGCTAAAGAAGGCTTTTTTTTTTTTTTTTTTTTTTTTTGCGGTACGCAGGCCTCTCATTGCTGCGGCCTCTCCCGTTGTGGAGCACAGGCTCCGGACGCGCAGGCTCAGCGGCCATGGCTCACGGGCCCAGCCGCTCCGCGGCATGTGGGATCTTCCCGGACCGGGGCACAAACCCGTGTCCCCTGCATCGGCAGGCGGACTCTCAACCACTGCGCCACCAGGGAAGCCCTTGTTCTTATTTTACAGATACAATACCGTCTCAGATTTCTTCTGTTCTTTGTATTATCTCCACTTTCCCCAAAGACTTTCTTCCTGTTTGTTACTCTTGGCTTCTCTTTCATAGAGGATTTTATCAAATGCCTGATGATCCTCTCTGGTCCATCCTGAAAAGTAAGGCACTACAATGTTGTTAAGCAACTCTGTGAATGTAGGGAAGAGTTTCAACGGATAAGCTTTGCTTTAAGGTGATTAGTGAAAAGACTTTCTCTCTAACTGACCTTTAATATCAGAAAGAAAATGCTTTTTTAAAAGCTTTAATAAATTTTCAATATTTTACCTGGGACCTGGAAGCCTTGCTAATGAACATTCTGTAAACATGGTAAGAGTCGGGGAGGAGATCAGCTACCTGTAAAGAAGGATAAAAAGATCTTGTAATTAATCTATTTTCAGTCCATTTATTCATTTGACAAATATTTATTGAGTACCTACTGTATTCCAGGCACAGTTCTGTTTCAGCTCCCCCTTCTCCCCAAAACAAAAAATAAAGATCTCATTCTAATTGGGGAAGCAAACAATAAACAAACAAATAAATAAATAGGTGGTTATAAGGACTAAGAAGAAAAATAAAGTAGGATAAAGCTATTCCATCCCCATCACAGAAAGTGATGGGGATGGAGCAGCTATTTTAGATAGGATGGTCGGGCAAGGCCTCTCTGAAAAGGTGGTGTTTGAAGACAAACCTGAAGGAAGTGAGTCAGGAGAGCATCTGAAGAAAGTACTCCAAGCAGTGGGGAAATAGAAAGTACACAGACCCAGAGGCAGAAGTGTGGTTGGTATACTGGATGTGGTTAAGTGGAGTTAGCAGGAAAGAGAGTGACGGGAAATGAGACAGAGACATAGCAGAGGTCAGAGCATGCAGGCCTTGTAAGCATGGTAATGATTCTGAGTGAGCAGGGAAACCATTGGAAAGTTTTGAGCAAAAGGGTGTCCAGTATGTGAGTATGTGGGTGCCATTTACATGATTCAGTTAGCGACCTGTTACACACCCAAGCCACCTCCTTTCACCATTATTAACTCACTTATTTTTCCATCTACTTTGTATAGCTTTCACATATTTCATGACTTCTACTCTTTCACCTTCATTATATTAATAATTTCCACATCTTCATAATGATTGATTGGTGGCATGATACCACACGGCCCCTTCTTTACCTCATTGGTTTAACTTCAGTTCCCAATGTGGTCTGACTCAGTTCATTTGGACTAACTCTTTTTGTCAAACCAGATGCCATGTCACAGACCACCTTATTGAAGCAATGACCTTGGTTCAGGGGCCCACCAAACCCAAACTATGGTTCCAAGAAGAGGTGAAAGAAGATGCAGAAGGGATCGTGTGGTCATCCTCAGGCGGAACAGATCCCTCAGAAGGCTGTCCTGTCCACTAGATCTTGCTGCAACTACTGCCACTAGCAGTGAGTGAATCCTCTGCTACCCTGTGTCTTTGTATTAAGAACTTCTGATGCAAAGTTTGCATAAGGTATGTTTGATTGATGAAACACAGGATGCACGTCTGGGCTCTAACAGCATAGGAAGTTACAAAAATACCTGGCATTTTCCACCTCTTCAGTGGAAGGTGTATTCTTCCTCCCAGTACAATGAGAAAGACCAGAATTTCCAAAGCATTGGAAGGGGATTTAGATGCCAAAAGGCCAAAAAAGAATAACCAGTGTCTATTAAATATGGCTACGAACTCTTTTTCTGAGAATACTTTTGGCCTCAGCCCATAAACTTTGATTTGTATTTCTAGCATTGATGATAACTTTAAAATAGTTTATTGGGATTTTTATTTCCATTTTGACCAAAAATAAACCAGAAGAATCTTCTTCCATTTCCAAGTAGTTAGATTGTTTTTAACTAACATTTTATTAATAAATCTGGCTTTATTGAATTATAGTCAGAGAGTATGTTATGTGTCACACTTCTACTTCATGGAATTAATTACATATTCTATATGGCTATTACATTACCAATTTTTAGAAAAATGTTTAAAAAGGAGTGTTATCTATTTGAATGGCAAATATTTTTATAAAATTATTGAAAGAATAAATGTTAAATTATTCAAAGATACTTATATCTTTATTTGGTTTTGGCTAATTCATGAGTCAAATATTATATTAAAATCTTTCACCATTATTCTGACATCTTTCCCTTTTTTTTTTTTTTTTGCGATATGCGTGCCTCTCACTGTTGTGGCCTCTCCCGCTGCGGAGCACAGGCTCCAAACGCGCAGGCTCAGCGGCCATGGCTCACGGGCCCAGCCGCTCCGCGGCATGTGGGATCTTCCCCGACCGGGGCACGAACCCGCGTCCCCTGCATCGGCAGGTAGACTCTCAACCACTGTGCCACCAGGGAAGCCCCTCTTTCCCAATTTTGATATTTTGCTTTATATACTTTGATTCTATGTATTTTGGCCCACAGGTGTTCTTGCTTATTAACTTGGTAACTGTTGAATCTGAGGGCTGTGTAATAGCAGTTCATTACCACATTCTGTCTACTTTTGGATCACTGTGAACTTTTCCATAATAAAAATAGAACAATATTAATGGTTTTTACATCTTCACTCTGTATTGTACCATTAGTCCATATAAAGTGAAGGTTGGGTTCCCTAGAGGCAGACACTGAGACAAAGATAAGTACACACAGTTTGTTTGTGAAATGCAGGGAACATTTGTGTATTAATTTATGTGCAGTGAATATATTTCATTTAGCACATATTTTAAATATTTGAGAATTAAAAGTATTTGGTTTCTGCAAGAAGTGGGGCTAGGAGTGTCATAACAATGGTGGCAACCACCATGTATTTAAACTGCTCTAGATAGATGCAGGCAGAAATGATAAGATTTTTTTCTGTGGTACGTGGGCCTCTCCCTGTTGTGGCCTCTCCCGTTGCGGAACACAGGCTCTGGATGCGCAGGCTCAGCGGCCATGGCTCACGGGCCCAGCCGCTCGGCGGCATGTGGGATCTTCCCGGACCAGGGCACGAACCTGTGTCCCCTGCATCGGCAGGCAGACTCTCAACCACTGTGCCACCAGGGAAGCCCGTGATAGATTTTTTATGTATCTCATCTTCTCAGAGGATCTGACAGTGCAATCTTGAAGAAAATAAAATAAATAAGATAAAATAAAATAGAAAAATAGAATCTCAATATGGAGAACATAAAAAAGCAATACTTAAAATAATTTTACCATAAATGTATAAGCCAAACAAGTTAGATCTAGTTTATACATGTACACCTCACTCCATTCCTACCCCCTTACTGGGGTGAAATCAAAGTTGTATCATGGATACAATAAGGAAATAAGGGTCCCTTCTGATCAGAGCAGTACTCAGAAAAACTGCATAATTATTTAAGCTATTATTATAAAACCTAGAAAATAATAAATAAAAAAATAAACTGCACATTCAACTCAAAATGTTTGAAAAGCAACAAAATATATAAATGTGTAAGTCAGAAGTTAGGAGAAAAGAGGAAACTATTTAGAAAATAGGAAAATGATAGAATACACAAATAATTCTAGAAGCTGGGTTTTTTAAATTAAAACTTCAGTAAATAAGAACACCTCTAGAAAATCTAATCAAAGAAAAAGTTATAATTGAAAAGACACTATTACACAGGAAGAGGCTGTATAATAGGAACTAACAGTTTAACAGGAATATGAGAACACAGTGCCTGGCACTTGAACTATGCATAATGCTAATCATATCCCACTGTTAAAAACAGCAGAAGTGTGGGAGGTGCAGCAGTATCATTTACATAGTTTCCAAATCTATTCTTTGAGACTATCATAACCTTGATGACATTACCAAGCGTGCGCACACACACACACACACACACACACAAGCTAGACCCAAAACTCCTAAGTTGAATATGTGGCACTTGAATTCAACAATATATTAAACACTCAACACCATGATCAGGTAAGGTTATTTCAGTGGGTTAAATATAAATAAAAACTAGGGGCTTCCCTGGTGGCGCAGTGGTTGAGAGTCCGCCTACCGATGCAGGGGACGCAGGTTCATGCCCCAGTCTGGGAGGATCTCGCGTGCCGCGGAGCAGCTGGGCCCGTGAGCCATGGCCGCTGGGCCTGCATGTCCAGAGCCTGTGCTCCGCAACGGGAGAGGCCACAACAGTGAGAGGCCCGTGCACCGAAAAAAATAAATAAATAAATAAATAAATAAATAAATAAATAAATAAATAAATAAATAAATAAAAACTAGGTTAATATAATTGGAACAAAAACCAAAACAGCAACATGTTAATTATAATGGAAACACTAAAACTTTCCCAAATGTAATAAACAAGTCAAGAGAGGGTAGCAATTCCCTAAGATGAGAAACAAATATTAATATATTTTCATTATTGTTTATGAATCATAACCAAAAGTAACACAGGGTTATTATTTTAAAGTGTTAAGCTTACTACCTAGGAATAAACCTGCCTAAGGAGGCAAAAGCCCTGTACTCAGAAAACTATAAAACACTGATGAAAGAAATCAAAGACAACATAAACAGATGGAGAGATATACCATGTTCTTGGATTGGAAGAATCAACATTGTGAAGATGACTGTACTACCCAAAGCAATCTACAGATTCAATGCAATCCCATCAAATTACCAATGGCATTCTTCACAGAATTAGAACAAAAAATTTTACAATTTGTGTGGAAACACAAAAGACCCCAAATAGCCAAAGCAATCTTGAGAAAGAAAAATGTAGCTGGAGGAATCAGGCTCCCTGACTGCAAACTATACTACAAAGCTACAGTAATCAAGAGAGTATGGTACTGGCACAAAAACAGAAATATAGATCAATGGTACAGGATAGAAAGCCCAGAGATAAATCCATGCACACATGGTCACCTAATTTATGACAAAGGAGGCAAGAACATACAATGGAGAAAAGACAGCCTCTTCAATAAGTGGCGCTGGGAGAACCGGACAGCAACATGTAGAAGAATGAAATTAGAGCACTCCCTAACACCATACATAAAAATAAACTCAAAATGGATTAAAGACCTAAATTGAGACTGGACACTATAAAACTCTTAGAGGAAAACATAGGAAAAACACTCTTTGACATAAACCACGGCAAGATCTTTTCTGACCCACCTCCTAGAGTAATGAAAATAAAAACAAAAATAAACAAATGGGACCTAATGAAACTTCAAAGCTTTTGCACAGCAAAGGAAACCATAAACAAGATGAAAAGACAATCCTCAGATTGGGAGAAAATATTTGCCAATGGAGCAACAGACAGGATTAATCTCCAAAATATACAAACAGCTCATGGAGCTCAATATCAAAAAAACAAATAACCCAATTAAAAATTGGGTGGAAGACCTAAATAGACATTTCACCAAAGAAGACATACAGATGGCCAAGAGGCACATGAAAAGATGCTCAACATCACTAATTATTAGAGAAATGCAAATCAAAACTACAATGAGGTATCACCTCACACCAGTCAGAATGGCCATCATCAAAAAATCTACAAACAATAAATGCTGGAGAGGGTGTAGAGAAAAGGGAACCCTTCTGCACTGTTGGTGGGAATGTAAATTGATACAGCCACTGTGGAGAACAGTATGGAGGTTCCTTAAAAAACTAAAAATAGAATTACCATATGACCCAGCAATCCCACTATGGGGCATATACCCTGAGAAAACCATCATCCAAAAAGAGTCATGTACCACAATGTTCATTGCAGCACTATTCACAATAGCCAGGACATGGAAGCAACCTAAGTGTCCATCGACAGATGAATGGATAAAGAAGATGTGGCACATATATACAATGGAATATTACTCCACCATAAAAAGAAATGAAACTGAGTTATTTGTAGTGAGGTGGATAGATCTAGAGTCTGTCACACAGAGTGAAGTAAGTCAGAAAGAGAAAAACAAATATCGTATGCTAACACATATATATGGAATCTTAAAAAAAAAATGGTTCTGATGAACCTAGGGGCAGGACAGGAATAAAGATGCAGACGTAGAGAATGGACTTGAGGACCAGGGAGGGGGAATGGTAAGCTGGGAAGAAGTGAGAGTGTGGCATTGACATATACACACTACCAAATGTAAAATAGATAGCTAGTGGGAAGCAGCCGCATAGCACAGAGAGATCAGCTCTGTGCTTTGTGACCACCTAGAGGGGTGGGATAGGGAAGATGGGAGGGAGACACAAGAGGGAGGGGATATGGGAATATATGTATAGGTATAGCTGATTCACTTTGCTATACAGCAGAAACTAACACAACAATGTAAAGCAATTATACTCCAATGAATATGTTAAAAAAAAAAACCTTCATGTATTTTCCTCCAGAGCTTTTTTCTTCAATTTTTTAATTTTTCTAAAAATTATATTAATACACTGTTGTAAAAATTAAAATATTCTAACAATACATTGAGATAAAAAGTAAAACTTCCTCTTACTCGTTCCTACCATTACTTACAAGAGTTACAATAGCCAAGACACAGAAGCAACGTAAATGTCCATCATCGGATGAATGGATAAAGAAGATGTGGCACATATATACAATGGAATATTACTCAGCCATAAAAAGAAACGAATTTGAGTTATTTGTAGTGAGGTGGATGGACCTAGAGTCTGTCATACAGAGTGAAGTAAGTCAGAAAGAGAAAAACAAATACCATATGCTAAAACATATATATGGAACCTTAAAAAAAAAAAAGTTCATGAAGAACCTAGGACAGGAATAAAGACACAGATGTAGAGAATGGACTTGAGGACATGGGGAGGGGGAAAGGTAAGCTGGGATGAAGTGAGAGAGTGGCATGGACATATATACACTACCAAATGTAAAGCAGATAGGTAGTGGGAAGCAGCCGCATAGCACAGGGAGATCAGCTCGGTGCTGTGTGACCACCTAGAGGGGTGGGATAGGGAGGGTGGGAGGGAGGGAGACGCAAGAGGGAGGAGATATGGGGACATATGTATATGTATAACTGATTCACTCTGTTATAAAGCAGAAACTAACACACCATTGTAAAGTAATTATACTCCAATAAAGATGTTAAAAAAAAAAGATGTGGTATTTATAAACAATGGAATACTACTCAGCCATAAAAAATAATGAAATGATGCCATTAGCAGCAACGTGGATGGACCTAGTTATATCATACTAAGTAAAGTAAGTCATACAGAGAAAGACAAATATATGATGTCACTTATATGTGGAATCTAAAAACATGACACAAAGGAACTTATCTACAAAACAGAAACAGAATCACAACATAGAAAACGAACTTATGGTTACCAAAGAGGAAAGGTGAGGGGTGGAGGGATAAATTAGGAATTTGGGAGTAACATATACACACTACTATATATAAAGTAGATAAACAACAAGGACCTACTATATAGCACAGGGAACTATGCTTAATATTTTGTAATAACTTATATGGGAAAAGAAACTGAAAAAGAAGATATTTATGTATAAAACGGAATCACTTTACACTGGAAATTAACACAACATTGTAAATCAACTATACTTCAAAAGAAAAAAAAACGAGTTCACAATTTGATACTCATACTTCCAAATCTCTCCTGCTTTATATAAATATGTACTTCATATGCAAATATAATCCTTCTTAAATATGATATCTAATATAATCTATAAATATGTATACATAAACATACATATGCTTTTTTCACTCAAATTTGAATCTGAACTACTTATAAGTCTGAATTACAGAAGCCCAACTAAATATACCCAGACAACTAGACCTCTTCAGTTCTTTCCCACCATGAAAGAGCTTCCCCTAGAAGACTTAGTGCAGAGATACAGGAGAACATGCATAGATCTAAGAAAGAAAAAATAAAGGATTAATCCAGTCTTTTCTGGTCTCACCAATCAGATAAATCATCCCTCTTCTCATACCTCCAAATGTCATTAGGAGATGGAGGGAAATGTGGAAACCATTTTCCCATACTTCTTAAAGGATGAATATTCTTATTTCTTGGGCCAAGGCAGGAAGGTGGGGAGGACTAAATGATTCCAACTACACAGGACACAGGATAGAACATGGAAGTACTACAATTTATTTAATCATTTGCCTATTGATAATAATTTTTCATGTTTTCAGTTACAAATATTGTTGTAGTAAATAGTTGGATAATGAATGTTCTGGAATAAGATTCCTAAAGGTAGAATTGCTAAGTCACAGAGCATATACACTTTTATGTATTGCCTCATATTTTAATTCAAAGACTAAACCAAGCACATGGTTTCAAGAGTTGCAAAAGTACCACAGAGTAGAAAGTTAAAAAGCAATAAATCCCTTTTAGTACTTCTATTGGCCACCCCAAAACTCTATTTATTACATCACTATTTTCTTGACTTATCAAAAAGAGACCCTATCTACTGTCTCTTCTCTATGAACAAATGGAGACGACATATCATATTCCACAATGAGAAAATGTAATATTACAATATATAATTCTTATTGATTTAATTTAGAGATTTAAATAATTTTAGTAAAATTACAATAAATGATGCTTAGATAACTGGATCTTCACATATAAAAGAATGAACTAGGACTTCTACCTCACACCATGTACAAACATTAACTTGAAATGAGTCAAATACCTAAACGCAAGAGCTAAAACTATGAAAACTTAGGAGAAAACGTAAGTGTAAATCTTGGCAACCTTGGATTAGGCAACAGTTTCTTAGCTGTGACACCTAAAGCACAAGCAACCAAAAATAAATAAATAAATAAAGTTGACATCATCAAAACTAAAAACCTTTGTGCATTAAAGGATTAAAGGACACTATCAGTAAAATGAAAAGGCAACCAAAGAATAGGAGAAAATACATGCAAATCATGTATCTTATAAAGATCTTGTATCCAGAAAATATTAAAAAAAACCCTTACAACTGAAAAATAAAGATGAATAACTCAATTTTAAAATAAGCAAAGGATCTGAACAGACATTTATCTGACAAAGTATGCAAATGGACAACTTGCATATGAAAATGTGCTTAGTATCATTAGCCATCAAGGAAATGCAAATAAAACTACAGTAATGAGAGGGTTCTACTTCCTGCATGACAGCATGTGGAGCTCCAAAGGCCCACTCCCCAGCAAAAGTGGTGAAAATAATTTCTTAAAAAATGACTTAAAGTCTCTGGAAATTGTTCTAAGGGCATAGCAAATGAAGAAAGCTTTATTCAATATTTCAATGTATTTAGGTAGGAATGATTTTTCCTAAGATGACACATAGACTAGAATTCATAAAGGAAAATGATGACGTATTTGAATCACTTATGTGTTTTACATATATATAAGACATAAAGATATTATAAGGCAACAGTCGTGAAAAATATCTGGTCTATGCAATTCAATTTGCTATTCATATTGTATAAAAAGTACTCACAAGCCAATAAAATAATAAGTATCCAAGTTATTATATACTTTATATACAAATAAAAATATAAATATATAAAAATATAAAATATATCATACATCTACATATTTTAATTGCATGTTTATTATTTTATATATAAACACAGACATGACATAAAAAAAGAAAATACATATAGGATTAGAGGTTCAACTTTATTCCAGAGCAAAACAATACAACCAAAATAATAGTGAAATATGCATTCTCACCCATCACCCATTTTAGCCAAAATTTTAAAATAAAAACCACTAATGCTGGTGAGACTGTGGGCGAAACAGCATTTTAATAACAGTAGGAGTAAAACCTTCCTGGAGAATAATCTAGCAATGTCTATCAAAGCTAAAAATATAATTTCTTTGACATAAAAATAGCACTTCTAAGAATTTATTCTAAGGAAAAAGGTCATACAAGCATGTGATGGTTAATTTTATGTGTCAACTTGACTGGGCCATAGGGTGCCCAGATATTTGGTCAAACATTATTCTGGGTGTGTCTGTGAGAGTGTTTCTGGAGACTAAGATTTGAATTGGTAGAGTGAGTAGAGCAGATTGTCTTCCTTAATGTGGGTGGGCCTCACCCAATCAGTTGAAGGCCTGGAGAGACCAAAAGGGCTGACCCTCCCACAAATGAGAAAACTCTTCCTATTCTGAGGTTGTATAGCAATCTTGTCCTTCCTTCAGACTCAAACTGAGCCATCAGTTCTTGGGTCTCAAACCTGCTAGTTCTCAGACCGGAACATACACTATCAGCTCTCCTGGTTCTTAAACCTTCTGGTTCTCACTGTAACTTACACCATCTTCCCTCTTGGGTCTCTAGGCTGTTGACTGCAGATCTTGGGACTTCTCAATCTCCATGAAAATATATGAGCCAACATATAAGCCAATTCTAATAAGTCAATCAATCAATCAATCAACCAATCCTGCCAGTTCTCTTTCTATGGAGAACCCTAACTAGTACAAAGAACAAGGATATCCACTGCAATTTTCTGTAAAATAGTGAGAAAGAAATTAGAAACTACTTAATTGCCCAACATTAAGAACATGTATAAATAAATTCAGGACCATCTATACAATGGAATACTATCTGTATTTGCATAGAAAGATGTCCATAGTCTTTTATTAAATTTTAAAGAGAGGATTCAGACAAGTTTCTGAATTAAAGTTATGTAAATAAAAATATGTATGCCTAGAATTCAGAAAGCCTATAAACAAAAAAGGGGGACTGGGAGATCATACACCCAATTATCAATATTTCTCTAAGATAGTACCAATATTTCTCTAAGTTGGTGGGAGTATGGATATTCTCCATGTTTATGTTGATTCACTGTATTTTCTAGATTTTTAAAATAATGTACAAATATTTCTCTGTTAATTTTGCAAAATAAAAATTTTAAAGAGAAAAAAGGAGTAATGAAAGTAACTTTACTTTATTAGATTAAAAATATATCATAAAAATAACAATGTAATAATTAAAATAGGGGGTATACTGGCTAAGGGAAATAATAAGCATATAAATGGAAAAGAAATTGATATATGAATATATATCTGACATAAATATTTATAAACTGATATACACGGATACATATAAATTTATGGATATTTCAATAACACAGTAGATTTTTTTAGAAAAGTCACAAAGTACCAGATTACTAGGTGAAATTTAGAAATACTTAGGGATAGGAAAATACTTTCTAAGTATGATATTAAAGGTAGAATCATGAAGGTAAAAATGACAGATATAACAATATAACTTAAAATGTTCTATATGCTAAGGAAAATAGCCAAATTAAAAATAAAATGCAAGTTAAAATACAGATTTGTTAGGAAATGAAGGGTTAATGTTCTTAATATATAAATATATAAAGTTTACGTAAAATAAAAGTTTAACTATAATTGTATCTCTATTAGTTAGTGTCTTTCACATCCACAATCCCCCCCATCAGAGAACAGCAGTCCTGGGTTGATTCTTCTGCTCAGGTACTACAATTTTTAATACAGTATATTATATAAAACATATCCTGTACCCTGGCCCCAACTAATTGAAACAAACACCAGTATATGCCCTGGGTATTCTCTTTTTTTTTTTTTTTTCCGGTACACGGGCCTCTCACTGTTGTGGCCTCTCCCATTGCGGAGCACATGGCTCACGGGCCCAGCCGCTCCACAACATGTGGGATCTTCCCGGACCGGGGCACAAACCCATGTCCCCTGCATCAGCAGGCGGACTCTCAACCACTGCACCACCAGGGAAGCCCGGGTATTCTCTTTATGACCTCACAGCAATCTATTCTTGCTCTTCTCTGCTCTGCTCTGTGTCTAAGTGGGCTGTGGACACACACACACACACACACACACACACACACACACACACACACACACTCACACACACACACTGCATCATTCAGGCTCCGGCCTCTAGTTTCTGGTTGGATCCAGCCGATGAGAGGGATGGGGAAAGACAGGCCAGCATAGGTGTGTCTGACTTCCTCCCTGCCCTGACACTATGGTTCTGGAAGTGCCTGGTCCCACTACAACTTGCACTCCTGTCAGGGAACCCTCTGCCACAGCTCTACAGCTCCAGCCTTCACTGCTCTCTGGTAACTCTCATTCCTTTTTTACCATTTCCTGTCTAGAGGTATTAACAGCTTTATTTTTATTTAATGCTTTTACTAGGCTCTGAATCTCAACATCATTTGTGGGTTCCCTTAACCTTCCTTTACCTTGGTAAATAGTCCCTTCTTTCCATTCTCTTCAAAATCCCCATGAATAACACACCATTGTAAAGCAATTATACTCCAATAAAGATGTTTAAAAAACAAAAAATCCCCATGAATGTTCCTTCTATTTCCTGCAAGACTAAAAGAGTGGATGAACCCAAGGGTATTGAAAGTTGGCAAGTGTTTGTTCGCTAACTAGCCCTCATACATGATGGAAAGGAGAGGCCAAAGAAAGAGGCAGACCACTTCAGACTGGTAGGTGACAGTTTTAACAAGGAAGGGAACTTACATAAGAGGCTTGTCTTGGGCTGCCACAGTCTTAAAAGTTTATATAGAGGCCTTAGTTGGGTTCAGTCACATATACCATCCAGATGGTCTCAACAACACACTGCTCTTTCAAGGCTACGTCTTTGAAACTGGCTC
This sequence comes from Leucopleurus acutus, assembly GCF_964270905.1. Taxonomy (NCBI): domain Eukaryota; kingdom Metazoa; phylum Chordata; class Mammalia; order Artiodactyla; family Delphinidae; genus Leucopleurus; species Leucopleurus acutus. The sequence continues at coordinate 62,458,621 of NC_139151.1, forward strand.
CTACTGTGGGAACAGTGGGCGGAATGTACACTCCAAGGACGGGAAGGAGATGAAGAGCTTCCAATTGCCAACGTTCAGCTCTCTGGAACAGGGTCAGCTGGTTGTCAAGTCCTTTTGATGACCTCCAACATGGAGGGGCTGCAATCTCCTCTGAGTTGGTTTGGTGGGAAATTCTCGCCAATCAGAATGATCTTTGTTAGAGGTGATCTATCTCCCTAATCATCTTTAGATGAACTCCAAGGAAGTAAGTCATTGAGCTCAGGCTGTATCTGGATGACACTAAACTCCACAATGCCAGCACAGTGGAAGCACCCAGAGTCAGAGGGGACTTGCCATTATAACCCAGATCTCAGCAGGGCTCCTCTAACTCCTTGAGACCTAGAAAAGTCTCTGCAATTTTAGCTATCATCAGACTTATGAGACTAAATATTGAAAAGAAACATCAAATTATTATTACTTGCTGATGGTGCCTATAAAGTCCAAGAAAATTGACTAAAAAAATTTGTTAGAAATAGTTTTTCTGTAAGTTGGCTGGTTCCATAATGGTCATAAATCATATATTATTCTTGATTCCTCCTTCCTCCTAATACCCCATGACCTATCAAATACTAAGTCTTAGCAATTCTAGCTAACATTTCTAGAATCTCTCCACATGACTCCATTTTTGTTTTGAACTGCCCAGACTATCCAGGTTCCAGCAGCAAGCAAGGCCTCTCTGCAACAGCAGCAATTCCCAGTGAGGCGCTGCAGTCGGCCAAGATGATCAGAGAGGCTGTCTGGAGGTCAACAGCAGGACAAAAGCATCGGAGCTCCTGCCGGGCCAGCAGGGGGCAGTGAAAAACTGATCAAGCAGACTGATGCATGGCCATTATGATGAAGCAGGAAACACTGGATGTATGCGTGAATGCATGTGTATGAGTGTCTGTGCTTAACTTTAGATCCCAGTGGGAACACATATGCTCTTCAAATGCCTATAACACACATAAGTTGATCATATATTAGGCTACAAAGATCTCAATGAACTTCAAAAAATAGAAATCATACAGAATACAGCATTTTACCAAAATAAATAAAACTAAAAATCGATAACAGAAAACAAAGAAAAACAAAGGTCTTAAGCTCTTGGAAATAAATACAACTCATAAATGACCTGAGTTTTTAAAAATAACCTCTATCTTATGGCATAATTAGAAATGAGTCATTGACATCAAATGAAAACACTGCATGTAACTAATTACTCAATGTGGTAAGCTGAGAAAATTTGTAGCCTTAACACTAATTATTTTAAAATGAGAATGATTTACAAAATAAAATATTCAACCAAAAGGGCTAGAAAATACTAACAAAAATATAGCAAAAGAATAGAATAAACTAAAGCATATAAAGGCATGAATTAGGTGAATTACAGAAAAACAGTATACTTAAAGGGAAAAAAATCTACTTTGAAATGACCAATATATAATTGGCACCTCCTGGGCAACTCTGCCCAATGGAGAATTTTAAAGAAAAGAAAAGAAAAAAAAAGAGGGACTTCCCTGGTGGTGCAGTGGATAAGGCTCCACGCTCCCAATTCAGGAGGCCCAGGTTTGATGCCTGGTCAGGGAACTAGATCCCACATGCATGCCACAACTAAGAAGTCCGCACACTGCAACTAAGAGTCCGCATGCTGCAACTAAGAAGTCCGCATGCTGCAATGAAGATCCTGTGTGCCACAACTAAGACCCAGCACAGCCAAAATAAATAAAATAAATATTTTAAAAAAAGAAACCTCATATAGAGAAATATCTATTTTTAAAAAAAGAAAAAGAAAAGAAAGATGTAGAAAGAGCAGAAACCACAAACAAAATTAGAATGAGGAAAAGATATATAAATGGAGATAAAAATAATTCACTTGGTTCAATATGATACCATATGTACCATTTTGTAAAAGTTTTTTAAGGGGTTTATTTTTTCATGTTCTAGAGCAGTAGTTTCCAATCTTTTTCACATCATAGCATATTTGAAAAATGATCATGTTTATGACATAATGGTGTAAAAAATTTTACTTGTGCCAGGAGGCACTAGGAATCAAACTCTGGCCTTCCCAACACATCTGTAACCCATTTATGGTAGACTGGTTGGGAGCTGTGTTCTTGAAGTCCCAGTCAATGCAGTATGCAAAGGCAAGGGCCAGGGGAGACAATGAGGAAGGAAATGTTAAAAGGAGGAGACAGATGATCAGAATTATCAGTCTTTGTGGATATTATTATCTAATTAAGATGACGGAGGAAAAACAATGGGGAACACCCCCAGGTAAAACCATAAGCAGAAGAGTTAGGAGTGGTTCAGTGGAACTCTAAGTAGTTTGGAATCAGTAAGTGATTAATGATTATCAGAATGATTAACAAGGAATTTCCAAAAGTTGACCAGTCCCTTTTCCCTGCTTATGCTGAGCAGGAGGCTACAATCTCAAGACTAAAGCAGAGGATGTGGACACTGGGAATAGAGACTCATGATAGTTTTCCACATAGATTAGAAAAACCAAGATGGATGTATTACACAAAAAAATCCCAAAAAATTTAAAAACCACTGACATACTCCATGTGGCAGCATGTTCTGCTCCTCCAAACAGTAAAAGGAAGCTCATCAGAAACTATATCCAGATAAATAAACAGCGATTTTCAATCCAAAGGTGAGATGACAATCAGGAACCACCAAACGTTAAGCAAAACCTATACTTTGAAAAAGAGGAGCCCAATTTCATAAATAGAAAAGAGAATACCTACAAAACATATTACAAAACGATGTTAAAATTACTTCAGTTAATATGACCACACATTTTACAAGATGATCCTTCCATTAAACATGAAATACTTTAGATTATGATCACTGAAAAAAAATAGTTGAACTTACAGATAAGAAATAGAATGGGCTGAATAAGAGAATAATCATGGTTGAAGAAGGGATTGGGGGGGGACTACAAAAGTAAATTGAGTCATTCTCCCCTAAAAGCAATACAGAGAGGGAATTCCCTAGCAGTCCAGTGGTTAGGACTCTGCGCTTCCATGCAAGGGGCATGGTTCGCTCCCTGGTTGGGGAATTAAGATTCTGCATGCTGCGGCCAAAAAATAAATAAATGAAGTAAAAAAGTAAAAGCAATAGGGAGAAAAAAGAAAAAAAGGTTGGAAAACGTAAGAGAAAAGTTGATATATGAAAGATACATGCAGAAACTCAGCCCCTATTTAAAAGGAGTTCCAAAAGGAGCAAAGAAAGGCAAAGAAAGAAAGTGGAAGAGAGGCAATAGTCCAAGATAACCTTAAGAAAATTTCACACAGCTGAAGGAACAAAATCTTCAAGTTCAAAAGTCCCACTGAATGATCAGTGTGGTGAATGTAATAGAAGCCTAAATCCAGATCTCATTGAAGGAGAAGGACATGGTACATGGAGATATTGATTATTTATACACATCAATCTAAAATAGAAGCTAAAATTTTTAAAAATTTAACTCATTCAAAAACTTAACTCATCGGGCTTCCCTGGTGGCACAGTGGTTGAGAGTCCTCCTGCCGATGCAGGGGACACAGGTTCGTGCCCCGGTCCAGGAAGATCCCACATGCCGCAGAGCGGCTGGGCCCGTGAGCCATGACCACTGAGCCTGCGCGTCCGGAGCCTATGCTCCGCAACGGGAGAGGCCACAACAGTGAGAGGCCCGCGTACCACAAAAACAAAAAAAAAACTTAACTCATCGATTGACATGTACACACTGCTATATTTAAAATAGATAACCAACAGGACCTACTGTATAGCCCAGGGAACTCTGCTCAATATTCTGTAATAACCTAAATGGGAAAAGAATTTGAAAAAGAAGAGATAGATGTATATGTATAACTGAATCACTTTGCTGTACACCTGGAACTAACAGAACACTGTTAATCAATCGTACTCCAATATAAAATAAAAATTAAAAAAAAAAAACCTTAACTCATCAATTTACATTGGAATGTAAACTGCTACAACCATTTTGAAATACATTTTAGCATTATCTAGAAAAATTTTAAATATACATAATCTAACTGTACTGCCTTCGACATCACCTTACTCTGTTTCCATTCTAATTTGATTGCACTTCTTTCTTAATTCTGGAGATAATCATTAAGGACAGATAATTTTCCCCCAAGAAATGTTAATTCATTTCATGAAAGATATTTCAGAAGTTATCTTCAGCCCCCCTTCTACTCCCTTACTTCTCTTTACCAAGCCATCACTCACAGTCATGCCATTTGCATCCTAATAACTCCCCATCTGTCTATTCTCCCTGTCCCTCTGCCACCACCCCAGCCCAGCCCACCACACCCCTCATGTGGACAGCCTCAGTAATCAGCTAAAGGGAATCTCTGCATCCACATCATTTAGTTCTTATTCATTCTCTATGCCCCCAACTTTGCAAAGATGTTTTCAAATCACAAATCTGGTCATGTCTGCCCTCGGCTTAAAATTTTTCAATGGGGTGTACAAGAGACTTCAAGTGTAATTGAATTCATGTTATTTAAAACCATGATTCAGTTATAATGCTTTAATTTGGTAGTGGTTACATGAATATTCTTAACATTCTTCTTTATACTCTGCATGTGAAATATCTCTCACACAAGAAAAACAGCCAGAAAATTTTCGAAACAAACGAAACCTCAAAATAAAATACAGCAAGAGAGCCTTTTCAATAGCTTCCTTAACACGGCATTAAGATTCTACATGCCTGATCCCTGCTCCCTCTCCAGTCATATACCACACACTGAACTTCTTTGTGTTCTTTGTCTGGGGTTTGCTTCTTGCTGCCAGAGTCCCTGTTGTTTCTGTCCATGACACTCTCTCCACCACCTACCCTCCACAAACTCCCTGGCTAATTCCTACTCAAACTTCAGATTTTAATGTAAATATCCCTTTCTTGAAGCTGCCTTTCTTGACTTCTCCAGCCTAGGTCAAGTTCATGTGTACATATATAAAATGTATGTACATTACATACATATAACTCATTTGCATTATATATTCCTTCAAACACATATCTTGACTTCTAATGATATGCTGATTTGTGTATTATTTGATTTAGGTCTTTTGCTATTTACCATAAGCCCCATGTGGGCAGGAACAATGTCTGTTTTGTCTCCCTATCTTAAGGTCTGGCATGGAGTGACCCCTCAGTAAACATTAGTTGAATGAATAAGTAAATTTCACATGATGAGTGTAGGCAAGGGTCAAAAAACTCGGCACTTGGAGTTAAAGGGAAAGATGCCCTATTTCCACTTTTGCTGCTTAGCCTTGGACCATCAATGTGTGTTCGCCCTCCACAGCTAGGTGTCCTCGAGTAAAATGAAGGTCAGAGCCAAACCCAAGCTACAGGACTGCTAAGAATATTAACTGAGAGAGTGCAAAGCACTCGCACAGTGCCCAGCTCATAGTATGCACTCAAAGTATAATTTATTATATTTTTCTTCTTCTATTGTTGTGAAATTTTTCTACTGACATGTTCTCCCTATCTGCTCATACTCTTTTGAATGTAATTTGATGATCTTTTAGGTGCTACTGAAACTGCTTTCCATTTCAGGTCATCTGAAAAGCATCTGAATGACAGGAAGAGGAGAGGTCAGCACCACCATTCTATCTGTCTGAGCTGCCACTCTCTGTAAGGCACTGGGTTTAGCTGGTACAGAACTGAATCCACAGGCTGCAGACCCAAGCAGGGAATCCTCCTGGGGGTGACAGGATGTGTCATTGATCTGGAGGCCTCTATGCTCTACCCTTTGTTCATTCCTTTCACTTCTGTTGAGTTCTCAGCATTTTTTTTTCAAGGAAAATATAGCTGTGTTCTGCTTATAGATTTGTTCTGTTTTATTTTTACCTTACATCCATGGGCTTACATTAGACCAGTCTTAAAGCCTCAAAGTGTTAGCTAGGGAAAACCCTTTTTTTTTTTTTTTTTTTTTGCGGTATGTGGGCCTCTCACTGGCCTCTCCCGCTGCGGAGCACAGGCTCCGGACGCGCAGGCTCAGCGGCCATGGCTCATGGGCCCAGCCGCTCCGCGGCACGTGGGATCTTCCCGGACCGGAGCACGAACCCGTGTCCCCTGCATCGGCAGGCGACCTCTCAACCACTGCGCCACCAGGGAAGCCCCAACCCTATCGCTTTTTAAGAGTTGAGACTGATCAAGTTGTCAGAAACTCATGATTGACTGAGATTGTCTGAAGGTGGGCCAACTTCTCCAAGTTCGATAGCCTGTGTTACTCTTACTAAAGTCTGTGATGGCAAAAGGGGATCAGTAAAGGGGAACATTGGATTTAAAGGAGACTAATTACAGCTCACAACCCTGCTCTAGACCAACGTTTAACCCCAGGGAGGGGCTTAAAAGTGTGGCTTCATTAGAAACTCAGGAGTCATTTTAACCTAATTGCTCCCTCATCACTGCTTAAAATTGACACCTAAACCTTTAAGAATTAACTCATAGTCTCTGACTCCTGACACTGTTCACCCTTGATAAGTGCTCCCCAGAGGACCTGAACACTCTTACTAATTTCAATAAATGTTTTCACGATCTTGGCTGTGGAGTTAATGCTTAACAAGTTCCTGAGGAACCAATTTCCTGCCTGAGGAAACTTCCTTACCAAGTTCCCTAATTATTCCCAGGCAGTCATTGCCCTGTGAAATCCAGCCAGCCGGGGGAGGCTGTTAATATGCCACAGGTGGTGGCTACAGTTGAGTTACCAAGGAAACAGATGCACTGTACAGAGAGGCATGTTTGACATCAAGAGCCCAGGGACCTGTAAACACATGTATTTCTGCTGTCTCTTGTTTTCTTTTAGCAAGAGGGGGTTGGTGCCCAGTAAGTCAGCACATATATCCTCCTCTTAAAATCATTGAGAAACTGTCTACAGAATTCTCTAAACCACTATTCTCAAACTTTTTCAGTCTCAGGACCCCTCTGCACTCTGACAGTTTATAGAGAACCTCAGGGAGCTTTTGTTTATACATACAGATTATAGTAATTGATATTTACTATATTAGAAATTAAAACTGACATTTTAAAATATTTATTAATTTGTTTTAAAATGACAATAATAGCCCACTACATGTTAAGAGAAATAACATATTTTGATAGAAAATAATTATATTTTCAAAAAATATTTAGAAGAGTGGCACTTTTACATTTTTTCAAATTTCTTTAATGTCTGGTTTAATAGGATACAGCTGAATTCTCATACAATTCTGCAACTGAATTCTGCACTCAGTCTTATAAAATATAACGTATATATTACATATGAGATAATGCATCATGTAGCTTCTGGAAAACTCTACATTGCTGAGAGAAAGAGATAAAGGTAAATAATATCTTTTTTTTTTTTTTTTTTTTTTTTTGCGGTACGCGGGCCTCTCACTGTTGTGGCCTCTCCCGTTGCGGAGCACAGGCTCCGGACGCGCAGGCTCAGCGGCCATGGCTCACGGGCCCAGCCGCTCCGCTGCATGTGGGATCCTCCCGGACCAGGGCACAAACCCGTGTCCCCTGCATCGGCAGGCGGACTCTCAACCACTGCGCCACCAGGGAAGCCCGCAGATAATATCTTAATGCTACTATGAAAATAATTTTTGACCTCACAGGACACCTAAGAAGATCTCAGGGTCTCCCTAAAGTCCACAAAGCAACTTTGAGAACCACTACTCTAAACAAAATCAGAGTAAAAAATGGTCATTGAATAGCTTTATATCTGAAACATAAAGCAAAACTAGAGACCAAGAGAAAAGCTGCAGTTATTAAGATGGAAGTGTCTGTGCCCTATTCTTGATAGTTATTGCACTATTCTTGATATTTAGGCCATCCTAACCTACAAGGAGTTCCAGCCTGATGCTGGGACATCCTTATAATGACACCTAAGATGGTCTGCCCCATTTCTGGATGATAATGAGAAAAGTAGAGAAATAGCCCATATAGAAACCCTAACATCAAAAACAGATTTGCTATAATTTTATTTTGAAACATGACTTAATATTCTGTAAATTGCCAAATATCATAAATCCATAGTGTTAACAAAGTCTACAATGTTAGGGGAAAAAAGCACATAATACTTGGAAACAGTAATAACAAAGGTTGAAAGAATTTTCATGGGCAATGAATGCCTGGTTTTCCCCTCTTAAGACCTAGTTGAGAAGTCAGATAAAGGGGGAACATGAACTCTCTAAGAATTGCCTTTTTTAGCTCCCCAAAGAAACTGTATCTTACACCCACACGACTCATGTTGATGGGATCGTTTTGATCCCAGAAGAGCTGCACAATGATACATGATGATCTCGGGGGGTGTGTCTCTCCTGCAAGAACAGCCAGTGCTGATCTAAACGATCCTACCCACAATCTCTGCTCATGACCTATTCCAAGCAGACAGTCCTATCAGATGTGGCCACCTCCAGGAGCGTCCTCCGGCCTGGGATGTACGGTGGAGACAACAGCTCAGTGCATGGCCACTGGAGAAATGCCTGGGGCACGTAAACCCGATCTGAGCGTATTTCTAAGTCCTGTCACATGAGACTCAGTAAAGCAAGCACAGGGGCAGAAAGCGTGAACTCTGAAGTCCAAGAAACCTGTGTTCTAATCCCATCCAGCCACCAAATAATTTTGAATACTTGAACAGATTATTTAGTATCTCTCAGCTCTTCTATTAAATGGTATTATGAAGAATAAAACGGGCTCATCCATGCAGGGAACTTAGCTGGGTATATAGTAAGTGTCCAATAAATACTAGTTATTTTTAAAAAGCAAATTTGATTTTGCTTCTCCCCTATGTAACATCCTTCAGTGACTCCCCAATAACTTTCAAAATTGAATTCAAACTCCTTCCATTGGCTCATAAAGTCATTCACAGTCGGGCTTCACTTCCTGCCACTCCTCAAGTATGCTACAGAGCCATCACACAATTCTACTTGAGATAGAATTCTACTTAAAATACAGCATGCTTTTTAGACACTAGGTTTTCTCTAAATGTAGAGTCCTCTTTTTGGATTTTGCCATATAACTAACACTAGTCGTACAAACTATGATCATAATCACCTCCTCCAGGAAGCCTTCCCTGACTTACCCAGTACAAGTGTTAACCACAGTTGTAACACCACACAATGTGGTAAAAGTTAATTTATCTGCTTCAGTATTTGATTGTAAGCCCCTAGAAATGAGTTACTGTACCTGATCTTTGTGCCTAACATCTAGCACAGCAGCTGGCACATGCTGGCTACCCAATAAGATTTTTAATTTATGAACAGATACTCAAATGAGATAACAGGCACAATCCATGAGTGTGTAACGTGTCGGGTATTGATGATGGTGATGATACGATGCTGGTGGTGGTGGTGGTCATGGTGGTGGTGGCGAAAGAAGAGCGCAAGATTGGGAAAGGAGGTGGGAAAAGAGGGGAAGGAGGAAGGATGAACCTCAGCCCTTCTGCTCCTAAGCCTAACAAAAAGATAGATACACCTACACCTACTAAAGACATGAAACTTGTCACTGCATTTACTCTCTGCCCAAATCCACTGTGATGTGATTGATTCTATTACATTCTGTGAGTTCATTAGGGATGATTTGAGGAACCATGAACAAGCTTAGCTCCCTGGACCTTCAGGGGTGAGATTATAGCAATTACATGCTTGAGTCACTAGATGACAGTGAGAAGTTAGTCCATCTTTTGGCATAATTAACCCAATTTCTCCTGGAACTTTCATTCATTTAGTGCCTGGAGGCTGCTTCCTAGATCCACCTCCTCTGTCCCAGGTACCCTGTCCCCCAACCTCCTAATATGAATTCCTTGGTCCCTGGAATCCCTGTAACTTCACGCTTTCTCTGTTACCCATGTTATTACTTTATCCATTTGTGTCTATCTCTTCCTCAAATAGAAACGCATCAACACAAAGCCTGAGCCACATTGGTTCAGTATATCTCCTTCTCTTTTGGATTCTTTCCATGGAACTCGATTCTGCAGTCTCTCCATTTTAAGACCCTCCCTGACTCATGAATTCCTCTCTATCTGGTGCCCTGTAGCTGTTTCCCTAATTCAGACCTCCATTCTGAGCCTGACCTATATATCCCTATAAGCTATCTACTTGACTTTGATTTCACACAGGCATCTCAAACTTTACTCATCCAAAACTGGATTTCACCCCAAAAAGTCTTCTCTTCCAGTGTTCCACATCTCAAAAAAACAGAACCCTCATCCACTCTGCTCCAACCAGAAATATGAGTTCATCCTTGACACCTCTTTCTGTTCTACCCCTCCGCCCCCCACATGCAATCCATTACCAAGTCCTGCAAGTTGACTTCTGAAATATGGGTACAATCCTTCACACTGCTCCATTCCCACTGCCACTGTCCTAGCCCAAGCCACATCACTCTCACCTGTGCTATAGCAATTGCCTCTTCCTTGCCTATTTCCACTCTTGAAAACTTCCCATCAATTATCTACTTAGCAGCCAGAAAGACATTTTAAAGTGCAAGTTTGTTTAATAGAGTCGGGAGGAAGACATTTTCCTCTACCCTTCTAAACTCTTCTGGCTGGTCTAAGAATTAAATTGACATGATTAACAGGAGAAAATCAGACAAAAATTTAATAACATATATACATGGGAGAGACCCAAGGAGAACTGAGCAACTCATCAAAATGGCCAAAGCCCTCCTCTTAAATACCATCCTCAGCTAAAGACAAAGAAGGATGTTGAGCGTGGGGAGAGTCAGTTATGGGAGCTTACCAGGAAAAGCACAGTAAACAAGGGTAGGGTTGCGTTGTTATGCAGATTCAAATCCTTGCCTGGTCTATTATAAGAGCTTCTAGAGATTCGGTCATCCTCTTCTTCCAGGTACAGCCAGGAAAGCACCCTAACAGATGGAGATTTCCCTTACAAGTGTTTCTTAGAAAAGGGTAATTCCTTCTGGGTTTTCAGCTTTTCCCCTATCTGCGGTTTCTTAGAAAATAACCAGCTTAAAATAATTAATATGCCAAAGAGACATATTTTGGGGTGACAAACTCTGCTTCCCTACAATAGTTGTCTCTCTCATTACACTATCTTGTTATCTTTGTGTTCCCAGCACCTGGCACAGTGCCTGGTACATAGAAGTCATTCAACAACTGTTGGTGAATAAATATTAATGGCTTTCTTTCCCTTTCTCAAACTGGTCATTCTCCCTCCCACCAGTATCTTTGTATAAGCTTCCCACACTCAAAATTGGCCCTATACAAATAAGATAGCACTCATCCTTCCATTCTTAATTCAAATATCACATCATCAATGCAACTATAATGAAACACTAGAAGTTGACATTGGCTCCAGGATGGGAGCAAAGGGCAGAATCAAAAGGTGTCTTGAGGGTACTGCTGATGGGTTTGAAGGGTTTTAGGGAGATTGTTCAGGTAGGACTTAACAATTAAAGAGAAAAGCCACAGGCCTAAAATGGCATCAGTTTAGCTAAAGCCCATGAAAACAAACCTAGATTTAATACCTAACTTAATTGCAGCTTTTGACTTTTGCCGGAAATGCAATCTTAATCAGCCAGCTTGGATTTTCTGGTCAGAACCTATGAGATCTAAACACAAAAAGAACAAAGAGTGTCACTCCTCATCCAGTTATATAAAGGGTTGTTTGCTGCAACTTTGCAACCGACCGTGCACCCTGAGGGGAATTCTGGATGGAAAGAACAGGATGACATATCCCGTGCTTTGGATAAATGGGCCCCTAGATAGTTAAGACCTGTACCTCAGGAGGAATTTCAATGACCCCAGATTCTTGCATCTTCCCATACACAGAAAAGCACTAAAATCACTAACTTGAGATATTCGTTCTTTGTGATTAGCAGTAATCTTTTACCCAGATGTATGTTTGGCTGTATGTTTTTCGTAGTCAAACAGTCATACATATACTGGCTTCTCTCCTACCTCTTTGGAGCAGTTGACTCAGAGCTACTGAGTGCCTCCGGGCTATAGTCCTCAGTAAGACCCTGAATAAAACTCTCATGCTGTGCATTTTTTTTTAAGTCCACAGAGGTTATCTGTCATATGGGCCTTCTCCATCCCAACCTCCTGCCAAGGAAAAAGAGGCAATGTGCAGTGCTATTCCCTTCCTCCAAAAAAAAAGATGTCCTGGCCTAAAAATAATCCTTTCTTTTCTTTTGCTAATAGCTCCCTTGCCCCACTCTTTTTCCTATAAAAACTATCCTTTTTGTACAACCCCTCGGAGTGCCCTTCTAGTTGCTAGATGGGACGCTACCCCATTCATGAACGGATGGATAAAAACAGTGAGTTCTTCAAATTTACTCAAGTGAAGTTTTGTTTTTTAACAAAGTTAACACAAGTTCGTGTGCCTGACGCACAGTGAGCCCAAAGAAACTGAAATGTCAGAGTCTGGAGCAGAGAAAGGTTTACTGCAAGGCCATGCAAGGAGATGAGGTGGCCCATGCCCTAAAAAGCCCCCAAAGCCCCCAGAGGGTTTCAGCAAAGCACCTTTAAAAAGCCAGGCGAGGGAGGGGAGCCGTGGGGTATGTGATCAGCTTGTGCACAATTCTCTAACTGGCTGATGGTGAGGTAGCAGAGTGGTGTCACGGAGGTTAACATTATCAGTCCTTAGGCTCCAGGAGGCCTGGGGCTATGTGCTCATGGTCATCAAGTAGTTAACATCTTCCATTTGTTGGAGAGGGGAGTTTTATACATCTGCAAAACAACTCAGGAAATGTGCATCAAATACTATTATCTAGGTACTTCAGAGAGGAGCTAAAGCAGAGGATATGGGGGAAGGCTTGTCCCGAGAAGGCCCCCATGGGGTCCTGCTCAGTTACAAGACAGTGAGGAAAATGATATTGGACACTGGATAAAAGGGCACCCAAATGACGTACTGGCAGAATAGTTAACAAAACTGTAATTTGGAACCATGTAGAAAATAGAAAATATACCAATAAAGTAGCAAATCTAAGGAGAGTTCCAGGCAGAATATCAGAAGTGCTAACTTGTTTCTTTCAGCTGCATAGATTAAAATACTAGGAGAGAAAAATGGACTAAAGGACAAACTACTAACTTTTTCAGCAGAATTTAAAGAAAACAGAAAGGAGCCAGGACTTGCTAGATTCAAAAATAAAACTGTTTCTCACTTCCAGTCTCAAACAAAAAACAATTTTCAAAGAAAGAAATGGCTTTAGGGCAAAGATCAAATCTGGGGAGTGGTGGTAAAACCCTTTGTTAAAACCTCAGAAGGATTTAAAATGATTTAAAAAGAGCTCAGTTGGGAGTTTCCTGGAGGTCCTGGCGCTTTCACTGCTGCAGCCCGGCCCCGGGTTCAATCTCTGGTCAGGATCACAAGCGGTGCGACACAGCAAATCAATCAATCAATCAATAAAAAGTAAATTAATAATAAATAAATAAAAGAGCTCTGTCCCTGCTTGATCAACAGAACGCTGTGGAACTGAAGCTGTACCAGCTCATGGCCTCAGGGCTTGAGTGACGGGGCCTTCCAGACTGTTCACCTACTGTGGTGTCTCAGTTTTGAGAAGAGGGGTTGGAACAGTCTTGGGGAATCAACTGTTTGTTCATGCTCCGTATTGAAGACTTAGTAGGTCTTTGGGAAATTACTGAACTGAACAATCAAGTTATTTGCCTGGGGCCCTGTCAGTCAAGAGTCTCCGGGAATAGTAAAGTTATGCTAATGAAGACAGTGAAATGGTAAAACTGGGTACAGGTATACTGTAAGCTGCCTGGTGGGTTGGTAGTTTCAGTTCTTTCAGTCTTCATTCTATATGAAATTAATATTTAAAGAGCTGTCAAAGTAAAAATTGTACTGGACAAAGTTAAACAGGCAAAAGAGAATTTATTCAAGATTATTGCAACAGGGGAGATAGACTGACTCAACCTCTGCTGAAACAAAGAGCTGGAGAGATTTTAAGAGCTGGAAGGAGGAGAACCATAAGCTACTTGTGCTTGCTAAATGGCTACCCAAAGGAAAAATAAACTTTCTCGTATCTTCATGACCGGGGTAGTTTCAAAGGAGGCAGAGAAAGAATGTTTGCTTACAAGTTTTCTAAAGCGCTCTGAGAAAAGGAAGGTCAGAGTCTATGGGCAGGAAAAAAGCCTGTCTAAAGTTTACTCAAGCTGAGGGGGGACTGTGAAGGCCATCTTGGTTAGACAATTCATGTCATTTAAAAGTCTAGCTCATAGAAATAGAGAGTAGAATGGTGGTTGCCAGGGGCTGGCTGGGGCAGGGTAAGGGGGACGTTGTGGGGAGATGGGGAGATTTTGGTGGAAGGGTACAAACTTTCAGTTACAAAGTGAATAATGTACCACATGGTAACTACAGTCAACAATAATGTATTGTATACTTGAAATTTGCTAAGAGAGTAGATCTCAGGTGTTCTCAAACCCCCCAAAAAGGTAACTATGTGAGGTAATGGATGTGTTAATTAACTTGATTGTGGTAATCATTTCACAATGTATATGTGTGTCAAATCATCATTTTGTACACTATAAATACATACAATTTTATTTGTCAACTATATCACAAAACTGGGAAAAAGACTAAAGTACAGGCATTTTAAAAAGAAAAATTGGTTTATATAATCAATAAATGAACAAATGAACTAAAGAATGATTAAAAGGAAACTGTATTTAGTTTCATTTGATTGCTTGTTTGTTTTAGATAAGCCTAACTTAATTGGTCCTTTTAATGAGAAAGAAATTTCAGGATATCAAGGGATGAGATTCAATCAAAGTTTTTTGCTGATGCTCCTTTGATGTCTAACTGAGAACATTATGATACAGCATTCAGACATTTTCCACAAGGTTTCAGCAATCTGCTAATGTAATTTCTTTGTTTTGTTTTGATTTTTTTGAAAATTGAATCAGATTTGCACTCCACTCCCATTTTTGGCAGGCGTAGGTATGAATATAAAGAAAAAAGTTTTTTTCCATCAAAAGGAATGTTTCATAAAGAGAAAATGCTCCAACCTCTTTTTTATCTCACCCAAAGCATAAATGAATGGTGGTGCTCCTTTGATGTAGGTTCAATGAGTCGGATACTTTCTATTGCCTACTAGCAATATTAAAATAAGAAGCAAGAATGAAGTATTGTATTTGTCACAGTGTCTATTCTTTCTTGGAAAGATACACACAGATTGAAACGATTCATGGATAATAGAAAATAGGCACAATTTATCATATTTATGTTCTACAAGAAAAAAATTCATATATTGTTTGACAAATGTTGAGGGCATTTTTGCCCTATAACAGAAATTTCACCAGATTTCCAAAACAATGGTTTATAAGTGTAAAAGCAGTATGATAAATGACCCTCAAAAATAGTAACACAATGGACGAATATATTCTAAAATAACCAGATGAAATCCAGCTGTGGATTATAATGTCTTTAGGTCCTTGAATAGAACCAGTGTGGTCCTCTCAATAAATAGCTGTTCTTTTCAACTTACACATGGACATATTTTCACTCAAAAAATAAAAAGCTCATCTATTTGTTGGCTTCCTGGAGCTCAAACCAGTCAGTGGGGCAGAGTGGGTTTTCAAAATCAATCTGAAATTGTTAACATCATTTTTTAAAGTAATTTTGGTATTATTGATGAAAGTTGGCAAACTCACAGTTTATTTGATCCATCAAAACCCTGCTGTGGAACCTATTATGCAGAAATTAAAGCAACAATGTTTCTGAATGTAAAAAACTAGTTTCTTTATTTAGCTTTCTCTAAAGAGACAAAAAGTTAACACATACCCATATGGCCACCAATAAACAATTTTTTGAAGAAACTGTGTTATACCTAATATTAAGGAATATTATGCATCTATGAAAAAAGAATAAAAACATTAATATATAAAGATGCCCTAATATATTATCAGATTTGTAGAACTCAAAAAATCAAACATATTCGTACCAAGAAATGCAAACTGTTTCTACCATTTATTAAATTTAAATAAAGTTCAGTCCAGCATTGACCAAATATCACATAGCTTCTCAGCATAATCACAATGTATATAAATCTACTTTTCTTAGCCATAATTTCATCAAAGCTCTTTTCAGCTCACTGTTTCTCAAACTGTAGATCAGTGGATTCAGCAGAGGCGTTAAGAAGTGAGTAAGACAAGGACATCAGCTTCTTGGTTTCTGGGGAGTAGCCAGATTTGGGTTGTAAGTGTCATACTGGCTGTGTCACAGAAGAGGGTAACAGACATGAGATGGGAGGCACAGGTGGAAAAGGCCTTTTGCCTCCCAGTGGTTGATGACATCTTCAGGATGGCAAAGAGGATTCGAATGTAAGACAGGAGTATCAACAAGAAAGGAAGCATAACAATCAAAACGGCGCCAGTGAATGCATAGATTTCAAATAAAAGGATGTCTGCACATGCAAGCTCTAGCCTTGGGGGAGTCTCACAGAAAAGATTAATTTCATTGGGGCCACAGAAGGGAAAACTAAAAACCCATGAGGTCTGCACAGTAGCCACCATGATCCCTGAGACCCATGAGAATATAACTAATTTCACCATGATCCCTGAGACCCATGAGAATATAACTATAACTAATATAACTAAAAACCGTTTTGTTCATAATCATTGGGTAGCTCAGAGGACGGCAGATTGCAGCAAATTGGTCATAAGCCATTGCCCCCAGGAGAAAACATTCGGTCCCACCAAAAAGAAGAATGAAATACGTCTGTGCAAAACAGCCTGCAAAGGTGATCATACTGTTTTTTCATTGGAGAGGGCCACCAGCATTTCAGGCATAATGACTGCACTGAAACTCACATGCACCACAGACAAGTTCAGGAGAAACAAATACATGGGAACGTATAAGCTCTGTTCCAGGGAAATGATGACTATAATGATGGCATTTCCCATCAGAGTCACCAGGTAATCAACCAAGAAAACCCCAAAGAGCTGCCCTTAGAGTTCAGGAAAATTAGAAAAGCCCGAGAGGATGAATTCAACCACAGAGCTTTGGTTTTGCCTTTTCATTTCAGTAGTGGAGTGTATATTGTTTTTATGGACCATGTATGTAAATTATAAAGTAACAATCCAATAGCTGAGAGTTCAAGTCTGATATTCTTGACAGAAGACATAATGATGAGTTCATTTTGACAAATCAACCTGAAAATTTTGAGAATGGCCAGTTACTGGAATAGTGAATCTTTCAAACACAAATAAAGAAGTGAAGAATTTTGGCTCAGAAATCTTGTTTCAAAAGTACAAAATAACAGCAGGTGTTCTCTGGCAACTTTTTTGCCAGGTGGAAAATTAATCCTTTCCTTAAAACACAAACAGACATTATATTACTTAGAATCTATTGTCTATTACATTGATGTATGCACCTCTGTTCTTTTCAATTGTATGTTTATATATGAATTTTCAAACAAAATGTTTCAAATAAACAAAAAGCAAAAAATATCCAGAAAAAATTACAACTAATAATTCAAAACTAAAACAAATGTGGTGAGTATTTACGATAAATGTTAAGGTTCAAAATGCATTTATAATACTTTGTTTAGAATGAAATATATGAATAATACACCCCAACAAATACAGAAACACTAAAAAGGGGTTGAATTTAAATGCACTTATCTCAGATGAACATAAGTAAATTGCTTTAAGCACACTGGTTTCTGGTCAGAGTGGATTTGCCTAATTATACTGAAATTTGCCTGAATGGGAAAGTTCAGAGGTCAGTTCTCCATGGACTATCCTTGTGACCATAAAGTAGCTACCAAGGCTATAAAAATGCCATTTCTATCTTTCTGATCCTGTGGTTTAACTCTCTCTCTTCCCCCCTACACCAGCATTCTTTGAGTCCCACATCTCCCTGTTTTATTTTTTGCCATAACTCATCACCAACTGAAATAACACATATTTATTTGAGTTTTATGCTTATTATTTAACCCCCCCTTCTGGAATGTAAGCTCCAGGAGGACAGAAACTTTGTTCAGGTGTGCATTGTAGTCTCAGAGCCTAGAGTAGATACTAACTTATATAACAGATGCTACACCAATATTTATTGAAGAGATGGAATAATAAATGTTAAAATTAGGAAAACCCAGAATCTGCCCTTAAGGAATACAGTGTCTGAAGGAAAAATAAATCAAATTCAAAGAAATAGAGAGCCCCAGAATTAATCCATGGCTTCTGTAGAAGTCTGAGGCCCCCTGTGGGATTGGAAATACCACTAGACTGGCACATTGAACTTTAGTCCTGACTTTGCTACTACCTCCAAGGTGAGTCTCTGCTTCTCTCTGCACTCAGGTTCCCCGGTGTGGTTGGGGGCAGGAAAATAACCCAGGACATCTCTTCTGGCTCTGACATGCGTGTTTCTCTGATTTATTCAGGGAAAACTGCTGGCTGCAAGGCTTCCCCTCCATTCATATGACAGCCAGGCCGAAGGAAAGCTGGAATAGTGGTGGGTGGGCAGCACGTAGAAGGCACATGTGCTGCCTGAGTCCTAGGGGCCAGTCAGCCCCAAGCAGAGCTGACCATCTTCCTACCAGTCCAGCTGCTCTTCCTGAGCCCCTCTCTGGGCAGAGCACCTCACTTCTCCCCTGATCTCCCCTCCAGTCACCCAAACCAATTCTCCCCTGTCCCCAGCATCCTACTCACTGTTGGACGCTTGGATCTTTAAAATCTGGAGTCCCTCTGGGCTCAGCAAGTTCATCACCACTGACACTGCTCCAGCTCACTGCCTCTTTTCCTCCCCCTTCAAACTCCCCCCATTGTTAAATGTTTTCCTAACTGGCTTCTCCAGGTTTTGTAACTTCTCTTCCAACCTATCCCTCATACCTCAACCAAAATAAGATCATCCTTCCTCCCCGAACCTTCAGAGTCTCCTTTTATCAGTAAAATAAAACACCCACTTCTCAGGCTGCCATTTAAGGGAAACCAGAGTCAGAGTAAGTATTCTAGAAATTTAAAGAGGGAAATATTACTTCTGAATGGAGTGTGAGAGTGAACAACCATAAGCGCAGGATGTCATGGTTAGAAGGGCCATTAAGTGGAAGGGGGAAGGCTGGCTTGCTGAAATCAAAAGTATTCCATGACATCTTAGTACTCGACTTGGCCTTTGGAGGGTGCTTTGAAAACTAGCAGAATTTCACTGTAGTTACATGAGGAAGCCAGGAGGACAGAAGGACAAGCAAGTGGAAGACAATGTAATGTTGTCTTGAGCTCAGATCATTAGGACAATAGCAGAGAATAAAAAGGTAAGTCGATTTACTGAATTTGGCCATAGCAATATATTAAAATCAAATGTCTATATTAACTTTAATAGTTATATTTTGGATATCAAAAAATCTCCCAAAATTAGTAAAGTGAACTCTACAGGAAAAAAACAACAACCCTTTTTAAGGACCATTTCTAGTAGACAAAAGTATGTATTAAGCTCCAGGTGTATAAAACCAAATTAGTTTTGAAAATAAGAAAATTTTGAGTATCCTATTAAAAACATACAAACTTGAGGAATTCCCTGGCTGTCCAGTTGTTAGGACTCCACGCTCTCAAGGCCAAGGGCCCGGGTTCAATCCCTGGTTGGGGAACTAAAATCCCACAGGCTGCACGGAGTGCCCAAAAAATACACACACACACACACACACACACACACACACACACACACACACACACACACACTTCTGGGGCTGACAAAGTTAGAAAACAAATCTAAGTTGCTGTCTTCATGAGAGATTAAAAAAACAAGAAAAGGGCTTCCCTGGTGGCGCAGTGGTTGAGAGTCCGCCTGCCGATGCAGGGGACACGGGTTCGTGCCCTGGTCCGGGAAGATCCCACATGCCGCAGAGCGGCTGGGCCCGTGAGCCATGGCCGCTGAGCCTGCGCGTCCGGAGCCTGTGCTCCACAACGGGAGAGGCCACAGCAGTGAGAGGCCCGTGTACCGCAAAAAAAAAAAAGAAAAAAAATGGAACCCAAAGTCTCCACCTTTTCCCTTTAACACAAACTACAAATGCTGGCCTGACATTCACTGCCATGTTCTTCTGGCTCTAATGTTAACTTTTTGTACGACCTTGGGCAAATGACTTCCTCCTCTGGGTTTCATCTTTCTCCATGACTGGGCTTATTTATGACCACTTTCCACCCCAGCTACAAACTTTTATGAATTAATGAGTAGTGCAAGCAAACTTATAGCTCTAATTATTACTCAAACTTTGATGTGAATGTGAAAGGCCGAGTAGTTGGCATTCTTACATGAGCACTGATAGGCATCTCCAATTATCAGCAAGAAGAACTATAAATGGTAAACTCACTGACAGGTACGTAAGCAGAATCTCCAGTTCCTTACCTAATGACTGCCTCTGATTTTCATCCCATTTAAACAGATGTTTCACTTCTTTAGTTAAGAAACCCTCCCATAAATACAACTCAGTGATTCAATGCACTGATTTTATAACATTAGATGACACTGAATTGTTTGCCTTGGAGAATCTTTCTCTGGAGGACTTACTAACAATTTTTATAGATTTTCCCATATGGACATAAGAAAGCTCAGTTGCACAAACTTGGAGCAACATTTTCAGTTTCTACAGGGAATAAACACCTCTTCACTCAGGAGGCTTAATTCCACCATGACCTCCCCCATTAAGAAATTCTTCAGGGAATTCCCTGACGGTCCAATGGTTAAGACTGTCTATTCAGTTTCTCTGCCCATTTTTATTTTTTATTTATTTATTTTTGGCTGCATTGGGTCTTCATTGCTGTGCGGGCTTTCTCTAGTTGCAGAGAGCAGGGGCTAGCCTTCATTGCAGTGCATGGGCTTCTTATTGCGGTGGCTTCTCTTGTTGCAGAGCACAGGCTCTAGGCATGCGGGCTTCAGTAGTTGTGGCACATGGGCTCAGTAGTTGTGGCTCGCGGGCTCTAGAGCACAGGCTCAGTAGTTGTGGCGCACGGGCTTAGCTACTCCGCAGTATGTGGGATCTTCCTGGACCAAGGATCAAACCTGTGTCCCCTGAATTGGCAGGCAGATTCTTAACCACTGTGCCACCAGGGAAGTCCCTCTGCCCATTTTTAAACTGGATTTCTGTTGTTGTTGTTGCTGTTATAGAGTTGTGTGCATTCTTTACATATTTTGAATATTAACCCCTTTTCAGATATATAGTTTGCAAATATTTTATCCCATTCTGTAGGTTGGCTTTTCATTTTGTTGATTATTTCTTTTGCTGTGTAGAGTTTTTTTAGTTTGATTAGGCCCACTTGTTCATTTTTGCTTTTGTTGCTTGTACTTTTGGTGTCATATACAAAAAATAATTGCCAAATATACCCTGAGAAGACCGTAATTCAAAAAGAGTCATGTACCACAATGTTCATTGCAGCTCTATTTACCAGGACATGGAAGCAACCTAAGTGTCCATCGACAGATGAATGGATAAAGAAGATGTGGCACATATATACAATGGAATATTACTCTGCCATAAAAAGAAACAAAATTGAGTTATTTGTAGTGAGGTGGATGGACCTAGAGTCTGTCATACAGAGTGAAGTAAGTCAGAAAGAGAAAACAAATTCGGTATGCTAACACATATGTATGGAATCTAAAAAAAAAAAAAAAGAAAAGGTCAAGAAGAACCTAGGGGCAGGACGGGAATAAAGACGCAGACCTACTAGAGAATGGACTTGAGGACACGGGGAGGGGGAAGGGTAAGCTGAGACAAAGTGAGAGAGTGGCACGGACATATATACACTACCAAATGTAAAACCAACAGCTAGTGGGAAGCAGCCACATAGCACAGGGAGATCAGCTCGGTGCTTTGTGACCAACTAGAGGGGTGGGATAGGGAGGGTGGGAGGGAGGGAGACACAAGAGGGAAGAGATATGGGGATATATGTATATGTATAGCTGATTCACTCTGTTATAAAGCAGAATCTAACACACCATTGTAAAGCAATTATACTCCAATAAAGATGTTAAATAAATAAATAAATAAATTGCCAAGATCAAAATCAAGGAATTTCTTCCCTAAGTTTTCTAATAAGAGATTTATGGTTTCAGGTCTTATGTTTAAGTCTTTAATCCATCTTGAGTTAATTTTTGTGAGTGGTGTAAAATAGGGGTCCAATTTCATTTTTTCAGCATATGGTTATCCACATTTTTGAACACCATTTATTGAAGAGATTATCCTTTCTGCATTGAGTCTTCTTGGCTCCCTTATCAAGTACTAGTTGACTGTATATGTGGGGTGTTATTTCTAGGATATCTGTTCTGTTCTATTGATCTATGTATCAATTTTTAATGCCAGTAACATACTGTTTTAATTACTATAGCTTTGTATTATAGTTTGAAATCAGGAAGTGTGATGCCTCCAGCTTTGTTCTTTCTTAGGATTGCTTTGGCTATTTGGGGTCTTTTGTGGTTCCATATAAAATTCAGGATTGTTTTTCTATTTTTTCAAAAAATGTCATTGGAATTTTGATAGGGACTGCATTGAATCTAAAGATGGCTTTGCATAGTACAGACAGTTAAAAAAAATTAATTCTTCCAATTCATGAACATGAGGTATCTTTCATTTGTGTCTTCTTCAGTTTCTTTCATCAGAATCTTACAGTTTTCATTATACAGCTCTTTTACTTCCTTGGTTAAATTTATTCCTAATATTTTAGTATTTTTGATGTTATTGTGAATGGGATTGTTTTCTTTATATCTTTTTCAGATATTTCATTGTTACTGTATAGAATCAGAAACTTATTTCTGTAGGTTGATTTTACATTCTGCAATGTTATTGAATTTGTTGGTTAGTTCCAACAGTTTCTTGGTTGAGTCATTAGAATTTCCTATATATAAGATCATATTATCTGCAAATAAGGACAATTTTACTCATTCCTTTTGATTTGGTTGTCTTTTGTTTCTTTATCTTGCCTGATTGCTCTAGCTAGGACTTCCAGTACCATGTTGAATAAGAGTGGTGAAAGTGGGCACCACTGTGTTGTTTCTGACATTAGAAGAAAAGCTTTCAATCTTTCACCATTGAGTATGATGTCATCTGTGTTTGTTGCATATGGACTTTATTATGTTGAGGTATGTTCTTTCTATACCCAATTTGTTGAGGGTTACTGCTCCAATCTTGAACCCTGGCAGAAGCATCATCATGAATACTTGAGACTCTTGTTCTATCATGGCTGATGTGCCTCTAGACCCCTCCAGCATTGTACTGAGGGTTTTCTGCATCCACTTTTGTCATGATTGTCACTGACAATGTTCCTTCTCAGATAAGTTAGAATTTTCTCTTCCCTTTTTGGAACACTGGCAGAAATACTACCCCATCTTTCCCTTTAAAAAGTGGCTACTGATGGTACTTACTCTGTTGTTTTTCTTCTTAGTTCGTAAGAGACTCAGGAAGAAAATAATATCTTTGTGTCACACTTCCTGTTCCCCACTTCCAGGTTTCTTAACATGATAGAAGGTGACTGGAAAATCCACACAGGGTTCCTAGCAATGCCTTTTATAGTCAGATGCTCAGATTGTTCAATGAAGGAATGGTCAATTCCAAGAAGGTCTTCTCATTAGTAGGATGAGTGACTATTTGCCCCTTGACTTCCTTTGTATCCCTTTCTCCCTCACTCCTGGACTTGGGAACTAACTCCTAAAGTGTGAAAAGTCCTTGAAGTGATTCATTTATGGACTTCCCTTACTGTTTCCATTTGTTCCCCATCCTCCCTTTCACCAAGATTTGAAATCCTCTCTTCTTCACCCACCATATCCATGTCCTTCAGGACTATCAATGAAACTGTTTGTAAGGTTTCTTGTTTTCCCATCCATTCTACCCTATCTATACTTCTTTCCAGTGTCTTGCAAAAACAACTAATGAAATTTGAATGGGTCTCAGCTTACCTCCTTGTATTTATACAATAATTTAAAGTAGACAATGTGCTTTCTCATATGTATAGGGACATTTGAGTATTGACTCACCATCATTCATTGGCCTCCTTCCCCTGCTAACAATACCTTTATTTCTCTTGGGGAATCTTTTCATTAAACTATTTCAGGTATGCATAGCTGGGATTGATGCTATTCCCAGTTATGGAGTAGGGGCCATGAGAAGTGCATATTAACAGCATTTCCCATTCTAGTCACCATCACAGTGTCTTGTTCGTGGCTTCACAGGTGATCCCACTACAGTGAACAATATGGGAGGCGTCCTTGAATGGGTTTTTGTGAATGAAAACCTTTGTTCCGCTGGATAACTGATATGTTTCCCACAAGACACAGATTAGAGAAAATGTATCCCTAAGTGTTGTTGACAGCCTATTGCCTCTAGGAGGGGAGAGTTTCCTTGAGAATGGAATCTACCCTAAGGAAGCAGAGATGAGAAATACAGAAAGGGAACACAGGTCATGGTTATATCATCAGAGTTCTGGATAAAGCCAAGCCTGCAGGTTCATTCATCCCTATATTCTGCTGGGACTGAAGCAATGATCTTATTGACTATTCAAGTCAGTGTAGACTGAACGCTGAGTCCTCTGGTTCTAATATATACCCTGTGAGATTAATAACATTATCTTTATTTTAGCAGAAAAGTAATAGAGCCAGAGAAGTTACGTATTTGCTCAAAGTTACATAGCTAGTCCAGAAGTTTTAACTTCAAGTTAAAAAGCACCAACTATAAAATCATCTGAATGACTTTTTCCCACTTAAATTTTCAGTGTTACCATATTCGTACTAGAAAATATTAAACATTTTGGTAATGACATCCAGGCTTTCCACAAGGTAACTTCAATGTACTTGTCTTAATGTATTTCCTATCACTGCAGAATTTCTTTTTTTTTCTTTTTTTTGGCCACACCGTGTGGTTTTCAGGATCTTAGTTCTGTGACCAGGGATCGAACCTGGGCCCACGGCAGTGAAAGTGCCAAGTCCTAACCACTGGACCGCCAGGGAATTTCCTGAACTCCAGATTTGAGGAGTCATTGCCACACAGGTCCAGTTACACCACTAGCAACAGGGAGCATCCCCTAAAGTTAGGATGTAAGGAGAGAAAGGGGCCAAAAGAGAATCACAGGGAACATTAACATTTAAGTCTCAGAAGACCGCGAAGGAGTTGATCAGACACATGAGAAGAACTAGACAATAGTGTCCCTGTAGTCACAGAAAATTTCAGGAAGGAAGGAATGACCAAGGTTAGCATCTCTGACCCTCCAGGAATCCTGAACCACCTTTCATATAAAAAGAGGAGCACAGTTTTCCCCAGACCTCTTATTATATTTCATAAGAAATGTTAGTGGGAGGAAAACCTCCCAGTTGCTTTATGCAGAAAACTATACGAGGAGTAATAGGGGAATAGTCCAAACCTTAGGCAAAGAGAGTCAGAAGTAGTCCTAGGAATGAGGTTCGGAGCTTCAAAAGTGACCCTAAAATGGCTCCTTAGAAATGACAGCAACAATGCAAACCCCACTTCAGAGAGGTGGACAAAAATCTTTAGCTGGATTAAACAACAGAAAAGGATAAAGAGGTTATCCCCATACTATATTTAAGGAGGGAAGGCCTATGGGTGGCAGTGCCTTTGTACATCTGGGGAGGGATCAAAATTTATAACCAATTTTCTGCCTCTGTACCCTGGGTCTAGTGAACTTAATTCCAGTTTTATCCATACCTGTCCACATGCTGATGAGAAAAAGACATACTAAAAGCAAGAAACAGGCAGAGTTGGGTGATCTTTGTAAGTGCCCAGCCACCTCACACATATCCGACTTCATGTATTCTCTGCCAATCACTCCCTACCTGGTAACCATGTCCCAGATGTCACTGGACAGTGCAGGCTATCGTCAAGTGTAGCATACCAACCCAATCTCAAGGCTGCCATGGATTTACTAACATAAGTTCAGTCTTTTCCTGGTAACCCTTCCCCAAATATTCCCAAGAATACCCAGAAGCGTTCACATTTTAACCTGCTACAGGATCCTCACCAGTTTATGAGTTGTACAAGGGGCCTCTTTCCTTTTAAGAGTCCCAGGGAAGGCAAGGAGAGGCGGGGGATTTCAGCAGTAGTTGGAGCTATGGAAGCTGATATCTTACTCCACATGACTCATGGCTGCTGCCTGTTCTACCACCACCCTGCTCCACATAGGGCAGCCAGATTGAACAAATAAAAATATCGGATGCCCAGTCTGAATTTGAGTTTCAGACACACGACAAATAATATTTTAATATAAGGATGTCCCATGTAAAAAAAATTATTCATTGTCCATCTGAAATTCAAATGTAACTGGGCATCTTGTATTTTGTGTGATACGCTCTTCCACCTGCCACTCTCAAACCCCACTCTTTCAGAAGAGGTTCCCACAGCTGTTATCCAGGGACGGAGTTCTTTCTTTCTTTTTTTTTTTTTTTTTTTTTTTTTTGCGGGTACGCGGGCCTCTTCCTGTTGTGGCCTCTCCCGTTGCGGAGCACAGGCTCCGGACGCACAAGCTCAGCGGCCATGGCTCACAGGCCCAGCCACTCCGCGGCATGTGGGATCTTCCCGGACCGGGGCACGAACCCATGTCCGCTGCATCGGCAGGCAGACTCTCAACCACTGCGCCACCAGGGAAGCCCAGTTTTTTCCTTTTGACCACTGCCTTTTCTTTACTATGGTTCACACCTCCCGCCCCCCCAAAGGGAAGCTAAGTAAGGACCAGATGAGAGCAGCCAAGACGGTGGAGTAGAGAGACTCAGTGCTCACCTCCTCTCGGGAGCACATCAAAACCACAACTATCTGCAGAACAACCATCAGTGAAAAAGACTGGAACCTACCAGAAGGGATCTTCTACAGCTAAAGACATAAAGAAGAAACCACAATGAAACCAAGACCAGTGGTAGGAGGGGGAAACTCAAACAAATCAAACCCTATACCCCTCAGGTGGGCGACACACAAACTGGGGCGTAATTATAGTGCAGAGGTTCTCCCACAGGAGCGAGAGTTCTGAGCCCCACGTCGGGCTCCCCAGCCCGGGGGTCTGGCACCGGGAAGATGAGCCCCCAGAGCATTTGGCTTTGAAGGCCAGCTGGGCTTAATTGCAGGAGCCCCTCAGGACCGGGGAAATAGAGACCCCACTCTCAGAGGGCGCACGCAAAATCTCACGTGCACAGGGACCCAGGGCAAGAGCAGTAATTGATAAGAGCCTGGGCCAGACCTACCTGCTGGTCTTGGAGAGACTTCTGGAGAGGCGGGTGCGGCTCACCCTGGGAACATAGACACCGGCAGCAGCCGTATTTGGGAGCTCGTTCTACCGTGAGGAAGACGGTGCCGGCGGGCGCCATTGTGTGGGCTCCTCCCTCTCGCATTTAGCACCAAGACGTGACCCCGCCCAACAGCCTGCAGGTGCTGCTGGGACGCCCCAGGCCAAACAGCCAATGGGGCGGGGACACAGCCCCAGTCGCCTGCAGACGCGCTGCCTAAAGACTAAAGAGCCCACAGCCGCCTTGCCCACCAGAGGGCCAAGATCCCGCTCCGCTCACCAGCCCCACCAGGAAGCCTGCACGAGCCTCAGCCACCAGGAGGCAGACACCAGAAGCAGAAAACCATGATTCCCCAACGCAGGCCAGACCCTACCCAGACCCTACCCTGGGATCAGCTGGGCCCTGGCCCTGCCCACCAGAAGGCCCATGCAACCTTCAGGACACCCCCGACCCCATACCCAACAGTGTCAGGAACAGCCTCCCACACCCACCAATGATCTGAAATGGGCCCTGGGATGCCTGGGTCCTGCAGCCAGACTCCAGGAACCAGCTCTGCCTGCCAGTAGTCCCGCACTAACCCCAGGCCCTGGCTTCACCTGCCGGTGGGTGGGCAGCAGCCCCAGAGTCTTCGGGACCCTGACTCTGCCCACCAGTGAGCCAGCCCTAGCCCCGGGGCCTCCATGGGTTCCGCGACCAGCCACGTCGTGACCAGGCCCCGCTAAACAGCAGCCAGCGGCATCTGCACGAGGGAGGGCCTGGCAGCCAACCAGACTAGGGGCCATCCAAGCCCACCAGACTAGCCACACAGTCAGCCCGCCACAACAGAAGGACCCACACGGCACTCTTAGGGGGCATCCCTAGAGCGTATAGCTTGGGGAATGAGAGGGGAGTGCACTGCTGGGATGCACAGGTTGCCTCCTGCAGAGGGCCACTTCTCTAAGGTTGAGAAACATAACTAACCTACCGCATACATAAAAAATACAAATAGCAACTTAGAATGAAGCAGCAGAGGAATATGTTTCAGACTAAGGAACAAGGTAAAACCCCAGAAGAAGAACTAAATGAAGTGGAGACAGGCAATCGCCCAGAGAAAGAGTTCAGAGTAATGATCATAAAGATGATCAAAGAACTCAAAGGGAGAATAGATGCACAGAGTAAGAAATTAGAAGTTTTTAACAAAGAGTTAGAAAATATAGAGAACAACCAAATAGAGATGAAGAATACAATAACTGAAATGAAAAATGCACTAGAAAGAATCAATAACAGACTAAATGATACAGAAGATCAGTGAGCTGAAAGACAGAAATCACTGCTACTGAATAGAAAAGGAAACATAAATAAATGAAAGCACCAGATGAGCCCAGCTTCTCTCTGCACCTGGAATCACTGCTCCTTCCAGCCACCAGGTCCCGTAGCCTGGTTGGGCCCATTCTTCCAGACTTCTACACATGGGGATCCCATTGGTTCTCCCTCTTACCCAGCCCTCTCAGGGTACCGCAGTCCATCAGACACACGTTATCTGTATACAGTATGATATATTATTTTGTCTACTCAGAACCCTTTCCTTTGGAGATCCACTCTTCCATTCCCTGTGTTTCAGGAGGTGCTGGTCCTTTCTTACTCAGCCCTTGGAATGTGGCCTAGGCCATGAGATTCACCCAAGCCAGAGAAGTTCATCTTCCAGACCAAAGAGATTGTTCAAGGCTTGACACCTGCTCAGGGTCAGGTCAGAATCCTTCCCCAATTTCCCTGTGGGAGATAAAGACTATTCCCTCCCTATGGGATTATTGGCTGTAAGGGTGGTTTATGTTGACTCCCCTTATGGCCATCTTCTCTGACACATAAGGGTCACTCTCCGAAATAAGAGCACAAGGCAACTATAGAAAGAGCAACAGAGGGGAGAGAGTGGAAGCCCAGATGACATTGTTAGAAAGAGCCAGACAGACCTAACTAGAAATCAGCGTAAAAAAAAAGAAAAAAAAAGAGAAATAGTTGGTCATTTAATTTTTGCTTAATCGTGTTTGATTTGAATGTGAATCCTAAGTGAAATAACATGTCTAAACATCAACTGGATATTACATCCATTTTTTTTAAACAGACCTCCTTGGCCCCATGAAAATCCAGCAATGTGGCTGGGCACCTGTTTTGCTGTTCGCAGAAAAATCTCTATGATACTCAGGATTTGGTCAGCTGGTAGCATTCAGGCTCTCTAGGGGACAACACAGCCTAGCTCAGTAGGTTCCACCAGCCTCTTCAGTAACCCAGTACAAATTGCTCTTTAATTAAGTACATGGGCAGACATGCAGTTTCTTACACAGATTCTGTATATACACACAATCTACGTGCTCAACAGGCTACGTATATAATTATCAAATGTGGAGACACCAAACTTCCTGTGTGAAGAAGAGTTCATAATAATTAGTGTCATGGGGTCTCAAGTTGATCAGTCAAGTCTGAGTTACCTTGGATTCAGGTATCTGGGCATGTCCAGCAGATTTCTGGAATTGGTACACGTGGAATCAACTTGTGAGAAGTCATGACAACAATAAAACTGTGTGAAAAACAAAAAGAGGGGTGTCTGTAACCTTCCTGTTACAGGAAGGGGCACTGAGGGTCCGAGGCAGCATCAGCCTTCCGCAGCAACTTCTGGGTGGGGGTAGGTTTGCGGTGCCTGCACAGTCCTTGAGGACCTCTACACGGTGGGCTGAGGTGTGGGAGCTAAGAGAGCTCCCTGAGGAACCCCAGAAACTGATGGGGCTCCTGACTGACCTTCAATTTCCTCATCTGTAAAATGAGGGCTGGGAACTGACCACACCTCCATCTAGAATTCCCTTTTTCTTCTTTTCTCTACAGAGGGAACCAAAGCAGAAAAAAGGGATTATGACTTAGCGCTTAGAACTGACTGACATTTCCAGAAAGAAAAGTCAGTTAACGGCACCTCTGGGGACAGTCATGACATGTTATTAGCATGGAGCTAAATCGAATCACAGTAGAGCTTCCAGGACTGAAGGTCTGTGACAAGCCATGGCTCATTCCCAACATGGAAAATTGAGAAGTTTCTAGAAAGATGGGAAGCTACTGTTTAAGCAGCAGTAAGTCACAAATACAGAGTCAAAGGGACATTCCATTATACCACAGTACAATACTTCTTTTATTTATTTATTTATTTATTTTTGGCTGCGTTGCGTCTTCATTGCTGTGTGTGGGCTTTCTCTAGTTGCAGCGAGCGGGGGCTACTCTTCTTTGCGGTGTGCGGGCCTCTCATTGCGGTGGCCTCTCTTGTTTTCGAGCACGGGCTCTAGGCGCGCGGGCTTCAGTAGTTGTGGCTCACGAGCTCTAGAGCACAGGCTCAGTAGTTGTGGCGCACGGGCCTCGTTGCTCCACAGCACGTGGGATCTTCCCGGACCAGGGCTCGAACCCGTGTCCCCTGCACTGGCAGGCGGATTCCTAACCACTGCGCCACCAGGGAAGCCCAATACTTGTTTTAAATGTTAGCACTGATATGCTTCACATTTTCCAATATTGTGGAATGAGCACAGTCCACATTTTATTATATTAGGGAGTTTATTTCACAGGAAAGAGTCAAATGTCAGAATCATATGCTTGGTCACTGACATTAACATATAAGAGGAGCTACTGAAATAAGACTCTGCACTATGGAAACGGCCTGGAGTCAGGGGATAGGTGCTAAATAAGTGAATTTGAGCCATTGATGGCAAAAGTGGTTGTTCCTTAGGGCTCATTCCACGTGGCCTTTCCCCATGTCCTATGTTCCAAGTCTTCTGATCCCCTATTATCTAATCTCTTTGTTTTTGCTCTTCTGTCCTTATACCCCTTCCAGTATGCATTAGTCTAATCTCACATCTCTCCATTCCTTCCTACTCTCTGTCTTCCCCCATCCTCCTGTCCCTCCACCCCACCATTCTCCTGACCCTTCATCTCTACTGTCCCCACTTCTCTGCCCCACGTCCTGTTGCTCCTAATCTCCTTGTCTCTAGTTCCTCTGTCCCTCTGCCTTTTCCATTAGACGTTGACTTTTGGATCCCTGCTCTATTACTTTTGCCCACAATTGGACATTTTTTCTCCTTTCTGTCGTCAATGAAAATTGACAATCAAATTAATCCAAACTGAAGTTTATAACCCACGAGACAGGCTCTCAGAAGCTCTGAGAACTGTTCCACCTGTTAGAAGTCGAAGGCACAGTCATAGGTTTTTGAGACAAAGGATCGTACATCAAAATGACATACTGATATTCTACATAAAGTTCACCAAAGATAAGTAGTTCAGGTAAGCATGTACAAAGCGAGCGGTAAGTCACCATGACCCACATACAGAGTTGGAAAAGAAAGCGAATCTTTTAAGAAGTTACACTGCTAGCATCAGAAGGAAGGGAAAGAAATGATCTTTACAGTTGAGCAGGCATTCCCACCGTTGAGGAGCTCTGGTTAACATGTAATGCAGATGCACACCACACGTCAGGGAGGGAGGGAGGAGGTCCAAACAGGCAGAGAGAATTTTATGTTTGAATTTTCTCATCCTGCCTTAAAGTATAAATTTTATTTCATCACTGTCCATTACTCAAGCTGGTTTTGACAGAAAATGAGTTCCTTCTATGGAATTTCTTTTCACTGAAAATGTTCCATCTTAAACGATACATCACTCATCTGAACACACTTTATCAAACCCTTTACTTTAGATTCATACAGGGAGAATTCCAAATCCCAAGTCCTGAAATGCTTTATAGAATCCGTTCGTTCTTTGAGGCACTTCAGATCCTGCTTTATCGAGGGAGAAATTTTGAGGCAGAACTTTAGCTCCCAGTTCGAGGAGCCCTCTTTTTTCGATACGTCCAATAAAAACTGCATACTGAGGGCCATCGCCTCACCCCCTGTCTGCTTCTTTTCATCTAGCAGCCTATTCACTTCTCTGCAGCACTCTCCCCCACCCCCCGCCAGCTGGCTCCGGTCCTCTTCCACCAGGTAGGACATGGCATGAAAAAATTCCTATAAGCTAATGCGGTAAAAGCTGTACTTCTTGATGTCAAATCCCTCTTGGTAGCTGTTGCTGCTCACGAAAGCAGCAAGGCTGAGCCCATCTAAACTGTGCTTCCTGACGTCACCTTCTTCAAACACGATGCCCTCAGCTGCCAAGGGGCACAGCCCCTCAGGACCTTGTCCCGGGTAGGCTCAGAGCAGACCCCAGGGGCACTGTGGGGCAGGAAAGTGGAGACGTAGGCCATGAAGATGTCAGTACAATTACCGGGCATCTCCAAGACCTCTCTGCCTCACTCTATCTGCCCCTTCCGCCAGGAGCAGACCACGCAGCAAACGCCTGGAACCTGACATGCTTTGTTAGAGAACATCATTTCTTTGTACAATGTCAAGGGCATTTCTGGCTTGCTCCTTATCTGTGAAGTAGGAGTTGAAATACCTCCTCCTCTCAGGCTTCTCTGAGGATGTGGACATGGGGTGGTTCTCTCAGCAAGGACTCCAGATTTCACAAAGCCAGCACCCAGGTGGTGATGAGAAGGGCGGACCTGGGAGCATTAGCATTCCTCCCCAACAGAAGGTGTAGCACATCCTCCGTGGGACTGGACCTCGGCCTCTTCACCCTCTCTGCAAAGGGCCCCTCTGCAGCTCATCACAGTCATCCAGGATGAACAGGAGCCACTTTAGCTGCCTCAGAGTCTCTGTGATGGGCGCTTGATTTTCCCCACAACGCCAGAAGAGGAGCTGGTCCAGTCTGCCCTCCGGCAGCAGGACCACTTCTCTGCAGCTCACATAAAAGACATCATCCAACTGGCCCGGATACAGGGTGCCAGTGGTCCAGTCCAGCACCATTTTCTGGCCAGTGTTGTCTTTCCCATGCCAGCCGACCCCTGTAGCACCACTATGGGTGGGACCTGGGAGGACTTTCCCCCTGGATCTAATAGAGCCTCCACTGTAACAGAGTCACAGTGGGCTGGGGCAGACAGGCCGATGACGCTGGGCTCCCTGAGCTGGGCGTGGCCACCAGGAGCAGCTGGTTGTAGCCGCCCTGATGCCCCCTTCTTGCCGCTCCTCTAGGCCGTGCACATGCTCTCGGTACATTTCTCCATAATCTGCACTATACAAGTGAGGTGTTAGGGGTGAGATGGGAATAAAAGAGACAGACTCCAGCCTCTGCCCTTTGGTTTCATCTTCTGTGCCCCAGAACTTGTATCTCTCTGAAAGTTATACTTCTAGGGGCATGGGGAGGGACCGCTGCTCGTGTGTATGAGGGTGTGTATGCATGTGTAATGTGCACGTGCCCATCTGTACGAGTGTGTGAGGGTATGTTCTGTGGGGGGGGGGGGTGTCCGTGGGGTGTGAGTGAATGCTTATTTCCCCATGTGCTCACGGGAGTGTGCTATGGACGCTTGTGTATTTTTGTGTGGGGAAGGCGTGTCAGTGTGCAACGGCACGTGTGTTTGTAAGAATACGTATACATGCAAAAGTCACTGTGTGTGTGAATGTCTGAGTGTTCATGTGAAATGTCCCCATGTGAGATGGTGAGGACAGAGAGAGAGGAGAAAGGAAAGGGAAACTGGAGAACGGCGAAGTCACAGGAGCCTGTTCCTGGTAAAGATCAAGCCAGGTGCTAAAGATGAACCAGCTCCTGACTCTGAGTCAGCCTAAATTGTCCCCATCTCAATCCTACTGTTCCCCCTGCTACTGCTTTAAATGTCTCCTTTCCTTCCCAGGCAGTTTCCTTGAGAGAGTAGCCAGTACTCACTACCATGAGTGAACTCCCAAATTCTGGTTTCCATGCCCACCCCCTCCCCGCAGTTCCACTGGCACGGCTCTACCAGGGTTGGTAAAGATCCAAGTCATCAAATTCAAGGCTCGCTTTTCAATCCTTTCTGGATACGCTGTTTACCTGAGTTTGGAGGAATGAAAAGAAAGAATGCGTGCCCACCCAGAGTACTGACAGGGGAGCAGGATCATGTGAATTCTAACTAGAAAAGGTAGATCCTAGGAGAAAGCAGCTCTTGGGCACGAGAGTCAGGGCTACGTAATCCAACTTCACCCATCGACCTTGCCAGCTGGACGCTGGCACTTGACCCAGCCAAGGGAGTGGGCAAGTTCCTGACGGGCAGATGTTATCATCCTCACCACACCAAGAAGGAAACTGAGGCTCAGGAAAAACAAACAAACAAACCTATAGATTGCCCAAAGTTACACAGGAAGTTAGGATCAGAGTTCCTTCTACACATAGTAATGAGCATAGCAACCTTGTAATACTAATAACTAATGTACTTCTGGCATATGCTAAGAACTTTACAGAGCATCACCTCATTTAATCCTCTCCCATAGTACAGACTAGTATCTCCACCAGATCACTCCACACTTCTGCTTGCATGTCTAATCAACATCTCAAGGGTGACACATCCCAAAGTGAGCTTGGGATCTTTTCCCCAAAACCTGCTCCACTTGTAGGTTTCACCATCTCAATTGACAACAGCCTCTTCATACTAGTCGCTCAACACAAAAAATTGGAGTCATCCTTGACTCCTCTCACACCTCACATACAATTTCTCAGAAAGTCCTATTGCCTCTACCCTCAAAATATGTCCATCATTTCCCTACCTCTCATCGCTTCCACTGCTGCTGTCCTGGTCCCAGCCACCCTCATTTCTCATTTAGATTACCTGGCAATCTAACGTGTCTCTGCTCTTTCTCTCTCACCTCGCTCTGCTCAGTAACCACTCCCCCTTTCTATTCTTCTCAAAGCAGCCAATGTGATTCTTTTAAAACTAAGACAGAGCATGACCCTCCCGGCTCAAAACTCCATCTGACTCAGACTAAAACTCAAAGTCCTTACATGGCCTGGTAAGTCCTTAATGATCTGCTCCCCAAGCCCTATGGAGAGATCCATGTCCTGCTACTCCCCGCCTTGATCCTAACACTCCAGCCATGAAATAGCCTCAAACACACCAGGCCTGCTCCTGCCTTAAGGTCTTTGCACTCTCTTCCCTCTACCTGGAGGTTCTTCCCCCCAATAATGGTCATACCCCTCGTCTCCTTTAAATCCACTCAAATCTCACATTCCCATTTTGACCTGCTCTAACTCCTCACGACTCCTGATTTCCTCCTTATTTTCAGCTAATTTTTCCTTTTTCATAGCACTTATCACCTAATACATTCTATAATGTACTTATTTGTCTCTCTCCAGTAGAATGTATACTTTTCAAGGACAGTGATCTTTGTTTTGTTCACTGATATATCCCAAAGCTGCAAAAGAGCATCTGGCACATATTCAAATTGTTGAATGAATGACTCACTGCATTGACACCTCAGGATGCTGTCAAGAACAAAGTCCTTTAAAAGGCACCTTGATGTCGATTATCCCATTGAAGTACCAATTGAGACCCTTGCGCCGCTCTCTGGCTCCATCTGGTGGCAGCTGTTTCTCTCCTCTCAGTGCGGTTCCAAGTTTACTCGGAACTACTTAGCTCGTTTCTCACTGAGCGCGCATCGGACCGAAATCAAAGAGCACAAACTCAGAGCAAAAAAATTGTAGCCGTGAGTAGCATCATCAGAAGCCAATAAGCACAAAGATCTAGTTCACGTGGTGCAGGTTCAGCCTATCGTGCTCCTAATCTTTGTCAACTCACTCCCTTCCGCGCCCGGCTCCTTCCTTCTCGACAAGATGGCCACACCGGCGGTACCGCCGAGCACGCCTCCCGCCACCCCAACCGAAACCCCGGCTGCGGCCTCAGACCCGGCCCCGGCTCCATCCCCAGCCTCAGCCTCAGCGCCGGCTCCAGCGCCGGTTCCAGCTCCAACGCCGGCTCCAGCCTCATCCTCAGACCCGGCGGCAGCAGCGGCTACGACCGCAGCTCCGGGCCAGACCCCGGCCTCAGCGCCGGCCCCAGCGCAGGCCCCGGCACAGTCGCTGCCTGGCCCGGCTCTCCCAGGCCCCTTCCCTGGCGGCCGCGTGGTCCGGCTGCACCCGGTCATTTTGGCCTCCATCGTGGACAGCTACGAGCGACGCAACGAGGGCGCTGCCCGAGTCATCGGGACCCTGCTGGGTGAGTGGTCAGAGAAAATTGACGTTCTCTTCTACTTCCCACCTCTCGTTTATCTTGTTCCCCTCACTTCCCACCCCCATTGTGGTTATTTATTGAATAAATAGTGTGTGCCAAGTGACTTACATTTTATCTTTAATCTTCCCAGTAGCATTTCACGTCAAGTATAACTAGTTCCAGTCTACGAAAAATGAATTCAAACTCTGACTAGGACGTCAAAAACCTTTGACTCCGTAAGCCCAGTGACCACGTTTTCCCCCCTTATCTACTGGTAAATGTCTTTATTTTCCAGGTGTTAAAAGAGAAGTTTTTCCTAACCACTTGGCATTGGAGTGGGGACACCTGTAAAAAGATATCCCTCTCACCAAGTAGACCGGTTTGGCAGGAACCCATTTAAGGTTTCAATAATCTGCTTTCCTAAACGTCTAAGCCTGAGCCTCTGTTCCTCAGTCTCCCTAATATTAATCCCCAGTGAGATATGGACCCCGTTCCCCCAGTGCAGTCTCTGATTCTCCATTTGGACACAGACAGTTGTATTATCTATTATTTGTATTAACGTG
Source organism: Leucopleurus acutus (assembly GCF_964270905.1). NCBI lineage: Eukaryota > Metazoa > Chordata > Mammalia > Artiodactyla > Delphinidae > Leucopleurus > Leucopleurus acutus. The sequence continues at coordinate 62,495,404 of NC_139151.1, forward strand.
CACATGGAGGAATAACCTTTTCCCTGCCCATGTTCCAAATTTGGGAAATTGATATTTCATGTTACAGTAAAATTGAGAAGCCGTAAAGAGGGATTTCTGACAATATATCCCTTTCTCTGGGGACTGCTGGTCCCATCAGATTAATTTGCACTCCATCTTGGTCACAGAATTTGGACACTTGTGAATCCAATTTAGTCGCATGTATCGTTTCTTTTTCTTACCCTTGAACGTGTAACAGTTTCCATCGTAGAAGACAATTGGTGTATTGCGAAGAGGATGATAGTCGTCGGCAGACTCCAGCACGTATTAGCTAAGTCTGTTTCCTCAGGGCCTACTGTAGATTTAGTCTGTGAGCACTAAGTTATCACAGAAGGCGTCTGACTGTGCTGGCACAGACTAGGTACAAAACAGCTGTTGGTTGCCATCTTCCACCACATCAGGCACCCTCCTGACACAGACACACATTGTCTCCCTCTTTATCTTTGAGAGTGTAGCATTTTACGGAAACTTCAGTTGGTCCATTGTCTTTCAGGCATTGCCATAGTTGGCTCAGATCAAGCCTTTGTATTCTCTTTGCCTGTTCTCCCTTATTTTATCCTTTAAGTTTCACTCATCTTCCAGGTTCCCAGGAAGAGTTTTCACTCTCAGTCCTTCATCCCATATCCCCACCCTCACCCCTATTCTTAACCTTCCAAAGTATGCCATCCTTCTGTGACTGCCCTGCTTTGAGCTTCTGTAGTAAATGGTTCTTGCGTCACTGACTTGGCACTCGATAACTACCAGCTTGCTCTTTCAGCTGCACTGTCAAATTTTCCAAACTCACTAGAGCTGTTTAACAAAATAAACAATTTTCCACCCTAGGTTTGTGCTAAGTGCCCCCAAATATTAGTGACCCTAGTTAGAACAAGTGTAATCTAGATTTTTCAGATCCTCTTTCAGAATGGAGTCATGGTACAAGGCTAGGTGTTACAGAGGCATTGCTTACTGAAGAATGAAGCATAGATTCTGCTTGCTAGGAACTTAGACATTTTCAGTTAGAAATCAATTCACGAGACATATTCCATTTGGTTAAATGAAATCAGTGGTGCCTTTTATGTACCATAAAACTATTAGGTACTTAGAATTCAAAGTTTGATCAAACAAGCTCTACTCTTAACCTTAAATTCAAGATGAAGATATACTCTTATAGGCAAATAATTAGAATATAATGTGATAAATGCTCTAGTAGAAGGGTGTTATGGTGGCATGCAAATATAGAAGATTTAACTATTTTAGATGCTTGAAGTGGTCAAGTCTGTTGACAAGAGGTCAAATAGGATAAAGAGTATGTATCCACACTCCTGTATATAAAATGAAGAACAAGGGCTTGCTGTATAGCACAGGGAACTGTACTCAATATCTTTTTTTTAAATTTATTTACTTATTTATTTGTTTATTTATGGCTGCATCGGGTCTTCGTTGCTGCGCGCGGGCTTTCTCTAGTTGTGGCGAGCGGGGGCTACTCTTCGTTGCGGTGTGTGGGCTTCTCATTGCGGTGGCTTCTCTTGTTACGGAGCACCGGCTCTAGACGAGAGGGCTTCAGTAGCTGTGTCTCTTGGGCTCTAGAGCGCAGGCTCACTAGTTGTGGCACACGGGCTTAGTTGCTCTGCGGCATGTGGGATCTTCCTGGACCAGGGCTCGAACCCATGTCCCCTGCATTGGCAGGCAGATTCTTAACCACTGTGCCAGCAGGGAAGTCCTCAATATCTTGTAATAACAAAATGGAAAAGGATCTGAAAAAGAATGTATATGTGTGTGTGTATGTGTATACATACATAACTGAATCACTTTTCTGTACACATGTAACATTGTAAATCAACTACTTCAATTAAGAAAAAGAAGTATGTATCCATTTGGTTTGGGGGCATAGTTTCAGCTAAGGGGGCAGAAACCATAGTGAAGTGGAATTAAACAGACGCTGATGGGTATAGGCAACATTGTGGTCTGTGGTGGAGAGGGAAGCACTTGAAGCCTGGGTGGGCAGTGCCAGTAGATGAGAAAAAAAATGGAGAGGTCAAGGGACCAGCAGTCTTAGTGAGGACAAGAAACAAATGTAGCTGGAGTAAAAGTATCATCAGAACTCGAAGAATAAAAGTTTGTGGTATGATGTTTAAGGTTCACAGGGAGAAGGTTTCTGGTTGATGGTAGGGTTAAGGTTATGACTGTGGGACCATGGCTGAAGGGAGGTACAGGGGAAGCTCCCTAAGATTGAGCTCTCAGGATAGGCTACTGTATGAGTGGTCTCTGTAGACGTGACTAGAATCTTCCAGGGAGCTCTGCAGATGAAATTATATTAAGGAGAAAGTCTGGAGGCTGAAAAATGAAGGTCACAGAGTGAAGATCTGGAGTAGGGCTGGTAGCAGGAAGTGACGGACAGGCAAAAGGAGACCTTGCGAAGTAAGAACAGACCCTGTTTGCTGATAGTTAAAGAAGAGAGTTGGAGATTGCTCCAGAGTTTCATTTCTCTGGAAAATCCTGGTTCCATTGGTGCTCATGGCTGAACGTGGAGCTTATGAGCCCAGTTTGGGTTTTTGTTTCCCTGACTTTGAGGAGACCTCTTGAAAGCATTTGGGACAGCTGGGAGCCCAAGGTTTTATAACACATGGACAATACTCTCTCACAGGAACCGTGGACAAGCACTCAGTGGAAGTCACCAACTGCTTTTCGGTGCCGCACAATGAGTCAGAAGATGAGGTGAGTGGGAATTTGAGACCCTGTGCGGTCTGTAGCTACTCATTGGCTGGACTCTGTGAGGCCCCTCCTGCGCCACAGTGTGCGGTGCTCATAACTGGAGCTGCAGTTAAAGAGCTTCGTCCCATTTGTACACATTTCCCGGGCCTCTTCTGTCTGTTGGGAGTGGCCTCTTGTCCTGTTTATCCATTTGCTGTGGACTCTTGGCTTCTTAGCTTCCGTTCCTGCCTTCCTTCTCAGGTGGCTGTTGACATGGAATTTGCTAAGAACATGTATGAATTGCACAAGAAAGTCTCTCCAAATGAGCTCATCCTGGGCTGGTAAGTTGGGACGAGGGGATGGAAAGTCTCGGTGGTTGAGTGCCAACATCTTTTGTCACCTGACTAGGTATCGTACACCCTCCTTTGGAGACAGAGTATTGAAAGTGTATTATCTCAAGGAGCTATGAGTTCAGTGTGTTTTGCTGGCGGTTCTGATCCTGTGAGGCCAAGAATACTTATTTTGGACTGCAGCTTTTACTGAGCAAGTCTTTTCTGCCTTGCTGGTGACTTAGAATTTTCAAGAGCTCTAAGGCAGCCCTTATTTGATTTGATACAATTTTCAGTGTGCGTATTTTTTTGGCATGTGTTGTCCCTGGGGGTATAACTACACCCCGACTAGGGGTGTTGGGTACCTAGAGACACGCATACCACCATCCTGTTTGGTATTGATGTCGCACGTAGACATGAGTCCACAACTGTGTTCCATTTCCAGGTATGCTACGGGCCATGACATCACAGAGCACTCCGTGCTGATCCATGAGTACTACAGCCGGGAAGCCCCCAACCCCATTCACCTCACAGTGGACACGAGTCTGCAGAACGGCCGCATGAGCATTAAGGCCTACGTCAGGTGACCAGAGTCTTGGGCAACAAGGGCATGAAAAGCTACCTCGTTCATACCGTGCCTGGGTGCCACCCCCGCCTCCACGCCCCGCAGGTGTCATCCTTCAGTGTGCAGCTCGCTGCCTAAGGAAGCCCCTTCCTCACTTTCAGGAGTTATCGCTGGAGAGGCTTTATTCCGAAACAAACTCTGTCCCTGAAATTTCCCCTCACTGATCCTTGCCTACCCAGAGTCCTGCTCGTTGCTCATAGCCAACCTCAAAGGGCAGCCCTTTAGGTATTTGAGCAAGCTCGTTCTTCCTGGCACCTTTCCTAGAAGTTAACTCTTAGCAACTCCTACAGCCGATCCTCACGCAGTGTTCTGGCCATGATTTCTTCTCCACATTCACTGATTTTCTGAGTCGCCCTTCAGTTTGTCGTTATCACTAAAACTGTGCATAGGACACAGGGCGGTACAGATTAAAGAATGGCTGTCCTTGTTTTGAACATGTCTATTAACTGGGGATAGAGTACAGTTTGGATGACAGTAACATTACCCTGTTGGCACATTAAGCAGCTAGAATGCTGGTTGATGGGAGATATTGGGAAAGGCTCTAGAGGCATGCCGAAGAAGGGGCGGCTGTAGGCTTTGGAAGGATTTTATTTTCTGCTTAGAATGAAGCCCTTTGTTAGCACATCTCTTACTTTAACTTTGTGCCATTTTTGTGTGTGACACTGAAGTGACCAGTTACCTATTATGTGGTAGGACAAAGATGGTGGATGTCAAGTCCTCATGGGCCAGTTGGTGTACCACGAATCTCTAGCTGTTGCCTGATTCCTTAGCCTTTCCAGGTATTTCAGACTCCTCAAGATGCAGTGAAAGTATAGTTGACACAGTAAAGGCAGTCACCTTGGCTAAGATTACTTACAGCACCCAGTCTGACCTTGATGGGCCAGAGTCGACTTTTTTTTTTTCAGTGCTGATGAGGAACTCGGTCCCAGAGAAGACCTGTCCTGTCACTTCTTTCTGTGAGGAAGGATGTCTAGGCAACTAGTTCCACAGGGAAATCCAGTGTCCTGTCCTCAACACTGAGATTTCAGTGTGTGAAGTAACTCTCTATAAAGGGTCCAGGCCCGGTCCAAAAGCTGAGTCCCTTCTCTCAGGCCAAGGGTTTGGTATGTGGAATGAGCTAAGGGAAGAAAGTGACTTGTTCCCTTTAGCGCCCTGGGCTTCAAGTGGCCCAGCTCTCTTCTTTCAGAACCGTGGAAGCCATACTGTTGGTATGACTGCTTTCCCAGCCTGAACTAGACATGAAACCCCCTCCCAAGTCCATCTGTTAACCTTGGCTTTTCTCTCCCCAGCACTTTAATGGGTGTTCCTGGGAGGACCATGGGGGTGATGTTCACCCCTCTGACAGTGAAATACGCATATTATGACACTGAACGCATTGGAGGTGAGTGACTTGCCCGTACCCGCTTTCTAGGTCTTGGGCATTTTTCAGGGGAGGGGGTTTCTGTTCTGTAACAAGGATGGAGGGCCTTGGGTGTGTTAAGAGGAACGGTTGATGTAAGGTTTGTGACGACTAGAAGTCATTCTTCTGTAGAAATGGGACTCAAGGAATTATTTGTGAAGTTGTTAGAGGTGGGAAGTCATCAGCACCAGAGGCTACACGGCCATTCATATGAGACCAGAACCAGTGATTAGCATACTGGGTGTAGGAGTTGGACTCTCTCCAGAGAAAGAAAAGCTAGTAAGGGCAGGGCAGGGGGGTTTGGGGAAGCTGGCTCAGTCCAAAGGGAGGTGGTTAGAGATCTCTTTCCTGATGGGATGACTGAATTCTCTGTGTCACTTCTACCCCCAACCCACTCCCACAGTTGACCTGATCATGAAGACCTGTTTTAGCCCCAACCGGGTAATCGGCCTCTCCAGTGACTTGCAGCAAGTGGGAGGGGCATCGGCCCGCATCCAGGATGCCCTCAGCACAGTGTTGCAGTATGCGGAGGACGTGCTGGTGAGCAGCGGAGGGAAAAGGAAGGAGGAGGGCATGATCTCCACTCTGAGATGGCTGGGGATGTGCTGGTGAAGTGACGGTCTCGGTGGTGAGGATTAACTGTTCCTCGTTGACTCTTTGGTGCTCAGTCTGGAAAGGTGTCAGCTGACAATACCGTGGGCCGCTTCTTGATGAGTCTGGTTAACCAAGTACCCAAAATCGTTCCTGAGGACTTCGAGACCATGCTCAACAGCAACATCAACGTGAGTGCCATCCCTGGGCTTCTGGGAGCCTGTGCCTTCCCCCACCTCAGCCGTACACCTGTGGAGGGGGTTGGGAAAGGTGACCTGGAAGGGATAGAGGAGTCCAGGCTCGGGGGAAGACCACAGGCGCTCGGAGATGCCCCTCCTGCTGTTTCCTGGCTTCCGTGGCTCGGGTGTATCAGTGGAGGTGAGAAAGTGTTCTCGGGCATTTCCTTCCTGCCTTCCACCTTCCACTCTTGCTCAGCCTCTCCCAGCTCTTGTTTCCCAGGACTGCCCTCACCCAGTGCCCATCGTACAGCTGGCCAAGACCAGCCTCTCTGCTCACTCTTTACCCAGCCCTCACTCATCCTGATTCCTTCTCTTCCAGGACCTGCTGATGGTGACGTACCTGGCCAATCTCACGCAGTCACAGATTGCCCTCAATGAGAAACTTGTGAACCTGTGAATGGTCCGCAAGCAGCCCTCTGCCAGGCTGGGCCCCAGCCAACCCTGGGACTCAGAATGGAGTGGAGGAGAAGTGGGTTCTTTGTGGTTTGAGTCACACTGAGTCAGTCAACTGCTTGTGACTGTAAATAAACATAGCCTACCTTTTGTAAATGAATTCCATATGATGTGAGTTTACCTCTGGGTGGAAGGGAGAAGACAGTTCTGGAGCTCACACGGAAACCAGGAAGTGAGTACCCCGGTGGAAGTTGGTTGTGTGTGTGGCCTCACTCGTCTTCAGTAGTCGCACCCACAGCCCGAGCTGCGTTAGCTGCTTCTGACCTGAGACCAGATAGCCTTCTCCGCAACCTGCTGGTACAGGGGCACTTGCTCCCCACTCTTTTGCCTACGTTCAGAGCAAACTATCTCCCCCCAAAATGATTTTTACCACTTTTCTTCCATAGCATCTTAAATGGATGGCAGTATAAAGAGTTGCTTTGTGCAGTTTGAAGTACCTGCAGGTGTGCTAGTGAAGGGAGAGGGGTGGGAGAGAAGGGAAGGAGTGGATACAGACCTCTGCCCTGAGACCCATGAGTGTGCGCTGGTGGAAAGACAGTCTTCTCTGTGGTGAGGATAACTGTGCTTTACCAAATTTTTTCCTTTGATTTTCAACCTGGAAAGGTGTCCACTGGCAGTACTGTGAACCATTTCTTGATGGGTCATGTGGTTTCCACAGGCAATGAAGATGAGAATCCATGGAGGGAGAATAATTGAGAGACTTGGGTACTTAACCTGGACTGAAAGAGTAAAGGGTGTGGTCACTGTTTTAAAGCGCCTGAATCATAGGACAGAGCTGTTTGCCGTGTGGTCCAGGGAGGTAGGATTAAGATCTGTAGGTTGTTTCCCTCCGTTTTGGTAGGGAAAACAGAAAAGTGAATCATCAGTTGAAAAACAGAAAGTCAGTGCTGGGTCTAACATTTTTTGAGCTCTTCCTATGTTTGGGGGCAGTTTTGATTATCTTTATATTGCAAAAGGAGCTAGGGTTCAGAGGAGTTGAGTACATTGCTTGAGGCGACACAATTAGTAAGGGATGAAACAGGATATGAATCCAGGTCTGGATTTTTTTCACGTGCCACCCTCTGCTTCACAGTTTAGCGGCCCGATGAAATTAATAAAGCAAAAATGCAACATAACAGGAATATATAAGGGTGGACCAGCTCTGTCAGAGAGAGTCTACCTAGGGCGTGATATCCGAGCTGGTGTTTTTTGTTTTTAAACCAGGAAATCAGGAAATGGTGATCGGCACAGAGGAAGTAGATGTTAAAAAGCTTAACCTGTTCAGAATCCAAGGAGACGTATGCAGGAGCCAGACCGTAAGGCTGTCAGCCTGTGGAGGTTGGATTTTTATCCTGGAAGTCGTGGGGGAAAGCCCTGGTATAGAGGAAGGAGGGAAAGGGAGAAAAACAGAAGGCAGGGAGACAGAGAGTTGCCGTGATTGTTGAGAGGTGATGAGCGCCCAGACTAAGGCAGGGGCAGTGGGGATGGTGACGGAGACTTGGATTCAGGGGGACTTGGAGTCTGGTTGACACCTGGATGGTGAGGGATGGGACGAGTCTAGGATGTTGCCTGGTTTCTGATAAAGGTGATTGAGAGGGTAGTGCTATATGGAAACCCTGGCTACTCAAGAGTGTTGGGAGCTGAGGATGCAGAGGTGTGTCCAGAGTTAAGGTTACAGGGGTCGTTTACCAAATGAAGTTTTAAATGCAAATAAATAATCGTGACTTACTTGGTAAACTGTGGGACCGCACCAGATCTTTTGAGGAAAGGCTGAAGAATTCAAGTTACCTGTTTGCTTATGTTAATATTTAACCAAATGCTAACCAGTGTGCTAAGCAAAAGGTCCTGGTGCCTGCTTAGAATCTATGGGAGGGACAGACAAGTAAAGAGACCATCACCTTGGGAATCACAAGGTAGGTCATGGAAAGCTTCCAGTTAGGGAATGAAATCTAAGCTGGACTTGAAGAATGAAAAAGAGACCGAAAAAGAAGAGAGAGGAAAATAAGGCATTCTATGCACAGAAAATAGGGTGTGCAAAGGCTCAGTGTCACCAGTGTCACTTCATCGTTGCCCACTCCTGTCTGTGGAGGTGTTCATAAGTCAGAGACACTCCTCTGTGCCTAAAAGGATGCTGGCTTTTCCCCCCAGCCTTTGCTTATATGTGCACAAGTTTGTCTTTCCTGTGAAATGTGTGTCCACACGTTCTCTTTGTATGTGGTTGTGCCTGTGCTAACACTGCAGGGTGTGTCTGGGCATGACATCTGGTAACTAACTGGTCCCTCCTCCTCTGACACCTCTCCCCACAACCGTTCCGTACCCCAGGGTTCTGGCCTGGGTCCTCTGCCTGGAGGAGCTCAGGGAAGCCTGGGACTGATTAAGATGCCCAGGCTCCAGCTCCGGCCCCAATTCAGAACTGGTTTCCTGATTCCAGACTAGTTAAATGAACATCATATCTCTCACCTGGATGTCTCAGAAGCATCTTAAATTCAGCACTTTTCATATTGAATTGATGGTCTCTTCCTCACCCACAAATCACTTTCTCAGGTGATGATGCAACCATGTCCCCAGTTGTCAAAGCCAGAAACCTTGGATGAATCCTTGATTCCCCCTCCCCCCATCACGCCTCAACCAATTTACCACAACTCTGCCATCACTCTTGTCCTCTGTGATATAATAAGAAATACATATTTTCATCCACGTTCCTAGGTTCCTGGCATGCAGCTCTTAAACTCTTTGGAATTTCGTAAGTGATAAGACATACAAAGATGTCAAGAGACTCTTGTTATTCCTAACCAGCCTCTTTCAACCACACCTGAGTTTATGTTAATGACGTGATTTTTGGAAAGCTCCTAGATAACCGCAGGATGGGGGCTGGTTGCCATGTGAACCGACCATGTGATTGGCGCCCAGGGTGGGGAGAGGGGCTGAAGGTTGCATCACAATGACCACAGGTTTAATCAATTGTGCCTGTGTGATGGGGCCTCCCTTAAAAGCCCAAAAGGACAAAGTTTGGAGAGCTGGGTTGGTGAACGAGAATGTGTCCAGGAGCAAGACGCGTGCCAGGAAGATAGCGTGCCCCAGACTCCACAGGGACAGTCGCTCTTGTGCCTGGGACCCTTGCAGACCTCGCCCTGTGTGCCTCTTCATCTGCTGTTCAGTCATACCCTTTAATATCCTCTGGAACGAGGCAGAAATGGTAAGTAGACTTTTCCTGAGTTCTGTGAGCTGCTCTGGCAAATTAATTAAACCCGAGGAGGGCGTTGTGGGAGCCTCGCGTTTATAGCCGGTGGATGAGAAGCACTGGTGCCAACCTGGACTTGTGACTGGCATCTTAATGGGGGGGGCGGGGGGCGGGGAGCAGTCTTGTGGGACTGAGTCTTTAGCCTTAGGATCTGGCGCTGTCTCCAGGTAGATGATGTCAGAACTAAGTTAGACCAGAGGACGCTCAGCTGGTATCGGCATTGCTTGGTGTGAGGAAATCAGCTGCATATCTGGTCACAGAAGTGTTTGATGTGAGTAGTCAGCGTGGAGGAGAGGAAAACAGGTTCCCTATTCCCCCTCTTCCACCCCTTCTCACAGCAGGCGCACTGCTCTTGTAAATCCGACCAGCACGCACCTCAGATGAAGCTCAGGGGTGTCTTATTGCCAGGGTGAAGTCAGACATCTACCACAACCTGTAGGCTCATCGTGGCCTCGCCTGCCTCTCCAGCTCTGCCCCGTACACTCAGCCTGGGCTGCCTTTGCTCTGCCCTCTGCCTAGAACACAGCCCCTTTAGCTGGCTTAGTACTACTACTCCTTCAGGGTTAGTCTGGATGCTGACTCCTCTTGGAAGGTGCTCCTGTACCACGATCCCACAACTTCCTCCTACTTAGCATCTGTCTCACCATTTTGGACTTGTCTGTTTATCCTCTGTAAGAACACAAGCTCTCTGAGAGCAAGGACTGTCTGTTCTTTTGGCTGTTAGATCCCAGAGCAACCCATATACGGATTAGGTTCTCAGTAAATGTATGTGATGTGAATACATGAATGGATGGCTTGTAGAATAATTAGCACGAGACACTCTGGGCATAGTAAGTTCATCAGGGGCACCGGGATCCTTTGGGGAGGGGCTGGAGGGAAGGAGCACGCCAGACAGGTCATTTGTTTAACTCATTTATTCTGCAAATATTTAGTGTACGCCAGACCTAGTGTAGGACGCTGGGGATACAGAAGTAGATGAACTGTGCTCTCTGCCCCCTATGGGTTTCAGTCTCGGAGTGGAGACGCACAAAAATAAACAATTGTGACAAAATGGAATAATTGCTGTAAAAGAAATAGGAACAATTCTTGGGGAGGCACAGTAGAGGGCATGCTTAAATCTGCCTGCGAGCTAGAGAGGGAATTCAGTCTTGAAAGACATTGGGAATTGACTGGACACAAAACAGGAAGAGCTTTGAAGAAAGTGGGGTGAAGATCAAAATATTACTCAATTTTACAATGGCCTGTCTATAGGGAGTTGTGTTTCCAAGGATGCAGCAGCCTAGAGGTAAAAACTGAGTTGTGATAACAGCCACGACAGTTTCTGTTGCCTTGCCTTCTCTGTGGGGTCACCTGCTTCCTCAGATCCTCCCCAGAAGTCGTCTGGCGTGTCTCACAAGTTCTCTGAACCTGGGGTTGATTATGTATTTTGAAATTTCAACTAAATTTTATAAAATATTTTTTTAAATAAACAGTATAAAGTACTCATTATCCATGCCATTAAGCCTTCAAAACCCTTATTTTGAATAGTTTCATAAATTTCTATTACATGGACAAGCTCTAAACAATTTTTTAGTGTTGGACTTGTGGGTTGTTTCCGGTCTTGTGCTAACATCATTTCATGGTGAACAACTGTGTGCAGACATGAATGTCTGGCTTTCCGTTTCTTTGGGATGATCTGTGTCCCCTACTTTGTGCACACATTGTCACCTGGGAAGCCCACACAGTGCCATCCAACCTCTGCATGTGAAGGACACCTTTGTGAGAGTAAATCCCAGCTTCCTCTTGCCCTCTCTCCACTGTGGAGGGAGGGAGTGGGAAGCTGAGGGGACCAGAGACAATATGATCCCCCTCTGCCCTCCATGGGTCCATAATTGCCATAAAACTCTCCTCCATCAGCCCAAACCAGAGTCCCAGTAAAAATGAACTCAATCCAAGTAGCCTTGGAGAGCACGGGAGAGTCTAGGGACGTGGAAATCTGGACACGGTTCCCTGTTCCTAACTCCAGCCTATCTGCTCTCTTGAGCCTGTGGGCTCCTTGGCCGCAAGAGAGGCCTTGGGCTCTGCTGGAGTCCCAAGAGAGAGAATTACTTTAGAGCTTTGTCCCTGGTGGGCCAGGAGAGTGCTGGGAGGCCGATACGGAGAGGTCTTTGGCAAGACCAGGAAGCTCTGGATCCCATGAAGAACATGGCCCACAGCCACTGGTGGACTCTTGAAGGCAGCAGGTGTGGGGTCTTAACTGGATTCTTGCTCTGGTCAAGAAGGATGGAACAGGTAAACTGAGCCGTCCTACCCCCTGAGGCAGGGAGTCTGAGGCAAGGGCTTCAGCAGGGGATTAGCGTCTTGCATGTTTCTGCTCAGCTAGTTCTAGGCAGAGAGACCATTTCACCTTCCAGCACGCACAGAATTTCCAGCAATGGCCAGGCTCTACTCCACAGCAGATCTCACTCAGGCCTCCTCGAAGAATCAAGGAGCCCTTTCTTACTGCAAGTTTGCTTGGCACAGCGTATGACTGTGACATCAGGTTCCAAGCGTAGATGAAATCAGCATTTCTCCCACGTGCTAGCCATGGTCAGCATTTCCAGGAATGTTCAAACAGGGCCCAACTGCCGGAACTGAGTTGCTCTTACACTTACTGTAATGTCTAGGAACACATGCACTTTCAGTAGTGCAAGCTCTAACAGGGTTAGCGAAATTTCAGATGTCCCCCTTTTCCCCAGTGACGTCTCCCAGAAGGGAAAACAGTTGCATTTGGTGATGATCTAGGCTGTGATTAAGTCCGTTTGTTCCATGATGGTCTGTCTGATCCTTCCTGGTCTATCTTCTACCTTATTCGGGTTGCCAGTCCTGTGTTTATGTCTCTGTCTCATGATGATGGCCATCAGTCTTATAATGGTCTCCATATCCCACTATGTTGGTCCCTCTGCCACTTTGTTCCCTGGGAGCACTGCTCTCTGTCTGAGGCTTTCTGAGTCATGGCCACCAGAGGGCGCCCTTGCGCTACTTAAAGTCTGTTGGTTGCCAGTTTACGTTCCTTTTTCTGAGTAGTTTTCCAGGGGCCTGGTAAAGAAAAGGCACCTTCTGCTTTGGAGAGGCTAGATGGGTACACGGTAAGTGACCAAAGCTGCTGGAGATTCTTCTCTTGGTCACCTTTGAGCCGTAGAGTGATGACACACAAGTATCTTACTCTATGCCCACCCCAATATCACTCCAAATAAGCATACTTCTTTTCAAAACATGGTTTGGAAACACAGTTTTAAGTAAATCTTCTAGGGCCCACTCTCCCTCCAATCAGATTGTAATCTACAAGCCCTTCTATACAAAAGTCCTGGAGCTTCCACTTTCCAGGAGAAACCCAGGCCCTGACCACCAAAATGAAGTTTCTGGGGCTCTCCAGCCAGGGAAGGAGTGGTACCAAAGCTCATATATAGTCCTGGGCACCCTATGAAAGAGCCTGGCCTCTCTGTATGTTACTAGAGTTTTGGGCAGGTGAGTGAGGGACTCTCACCAAACTCTGGAGCTTGGAAGAAAGAATATGGTACCAGGCAGGATCACATCCCAACAGTCCCAGGTAAGACTACCTGTCTGATTGGGGTGCAAGAGATGGATCGAGGTAAGGGTTAGCTGAGAAACCCCAAAGTGCAGCTGGAGAGGGGACATAGATAGTGTGGGTCCCCTGAAAGTAAAGCATGTGACGAGGACTCGTGGGGAAGGTAGTTGTTGGGGAAGGCAATCTGTATTAGATTCCTAGGGTTGTCATAAAAAAGTACCACAAACTTGGTGTCTCATGACCACAGAAACTTACTCTCTCACAGTTCTGGAGGCTGGAAGTCTGAAATCAAGGGGTTTGTGGGCCGTGCTCCCTCTGAAGCCTCTGGAGGAGGCTCCTTCCTTGCCTTTCCCAGCTTCTGGTAGCCCCAGCTGTTCCTTGGTTGGCAGCTGCAGCACTTCAGTCTCTTCCCCTGTTGTCATCTGGCATTCTCCTTGTGTCTGGTTCCAGACATCCCTCTTGTAAGGACACCAGTCATATTGGATTAGGGCTCGCCCTATGGACCTCATCTTAATTTGTTTACATCTTCAGAATCCTATTGCCAAATAAGGTCACATTTCCAGATACCAGGGCTTAGGATTTCAACATATCTTTTGGGAGGGACACAACCAGCCCATAATATGCTCCAAGAAGCAGAAGTGAATGGAGACAAGGAAGGGAGGAAAGCCTGCCATACAATCTATGGTATTAAGCTGGTCGTTTCCATTCCACTGAGAATCTTCTCTAAGGAGCTGTGTAAAATACCCCTGAGAATTCTCCCGCTGAAAGACTTGAAGGCTGGGACATTTAACCAGTTCTCCCGTTGGCTGAAGAATTTCTTAGGAGGTTAACTTCCTCATACTTACAGGCTGCATCTACAGGTGGACTGAGCGTACTTCGCTAGCTGGTAAGGAGAGCTTGCAGTAGTGGGCTGTGAACGCTGTGCGAGGAGCTGTCCACCACAGCTGTGCTGAAGTCGGGGAGGTTATGGGCTATGGCACAGGGAACAAAAAGTGTCTGTGAAGGTACACCCTTTGTATCACTCAGATCTGCTCATGACCCACAATAAGTCCACGCTGTCATTGACTCTTAAAGGCAGTGGTCAGTTGCAAGCTGTGTTTAAAAAAAAAAAAAAAACTTTCAACAGGAGAGTCAGTGGAATATAATTCCCCTGCTGTGGTTGCTCCTAAGCCACTATTAATATTCATCATCTCCTTCCCAAAACCCAGCAGCCAGCGCTGGTCTGGATTGCGTGTCCTGAGGGTCTGAGCCCTTGGCTTCTTTGCCGTCATCAGGCTTTGTTGGCTGTGATTGCCTAGTCACTGTCATCACCAGGCCTGAAAGCACCAAGAGCCACTCCAGCACCCAGGTGTCAGGTGAATCCTGCCTGACCCCATTATGCAGAGTATCCTTATCTCTTCTGGACAGTCAGGGATGATTGCTCTCTCCAATATGATAACTCTCTTTTTGCCTCATGGTCCACTGGCACGAGGAGCCCAAAATGGAAAGTTTCCCATGTTAACCAGTGGAAGATGTCCCCCACAGGGTCAGGTCCTCTCATATAACAGAGCCAGTCGCAGACATGGCAGACAGTTTCTGCAAGGAGGTCCCCGGGGTGGTGATGAAAGGGGTCAGTTCCACTTCACCCCTTGGCTTCTTGGCCCTGTGTATTCTAACTACCGGGGACATAGCGCTGTATATCGGCTGATAGTTTAATGCATATACTGCACCCTGGAGGACAGTGTCCTAATCCACAGGGTGTCATCCTAAAGCTGGCTCCCTGGCTGAGCCTTTAAGAGGACATTCCCACTTTCTACCCTCTGCTTCCGGGTAACGAAGTATATGGTAAGACCCCTTGTTTTACAGAACCGTTGTCACAGTGCTTTACCATAATACACACCCTTCAGCTGAGATTTCACTCTACAGGATCCCAGGTTGATAATGAGACATTCTATAAGTCACTGGAGAAACGCTACAGCATGGAAGATAAATCCATATTCAGAAAAGCTTTCAGTTCCAGTAAGGAGAAGAAGTCTGATGCAATCAACTTGCCCAGTGCTGGGGTAGTCTCCTCAAGGAATGACACCATAATGAGATCCAGCCTCTGTGATGAGTGTTCAGTAGCAGCAGTAGGTATCAATAAATCAGCCTTGGTGAGAGGAATCCCTGTCATTGGGCCTATGCAGAGCTTCCAGCTCTGCCACCTTCCCACTCTGTTCGTGGGCCCAGGCACTTCCTTGGTTGAGGATAGAAACCAACTGGTATCCACCAAACACGTCATTCTGTGTACCTGGTTGTTGAGGGCCTCCTCTTCAGCAGCAGTTGCTTTCTGATGAGCAGTGACTGGAGACAAAGATCTGCCCAATCTGACGCCTCTACTATTACTCCATCCACTCGCCTTTCCCCCAGACTTCCTTCTCCAGTATTCCAGTCTTCCTTCACCCAGGCCTCTGACCAACCAATTGAGTTATTCTCCACTGCTCAGAAGTCCATGTATATTCTCACCTCAGGCCACGCCTCCCTACATGCAAAGTTGATGGCCAAGTGTACTGCCCACGAGGAGGGTTTCCCTCACCACCCACTCACCTTTAGCACTTGTCCCAAGTGGGTGTGCGGTATGGCTGCAATTTAGTTTTGGTTTGTACCATTGTGTCAAGCCAACCCATCCATATGCCAGGTTCAGATTTTTTTCCTCCTACAGCTGTCGTGGTCGGGAACCCCCCACATGCGTGAACGTGAGCTGAGGGAGCAGGTTGGTGCAACAGGGCTATATGACGTGGAGTCTAAGCCACCTTTCCATGCAGCTTACTTGTGCCCTCTGAGCCTGACCTAAAAGTACCATTGTCATCATACAATGAAGCATCCTTTCAAGACTGGTGAACTAGTGAACATGATCGCCCAGTTCATGACTAGGCCAACTTATGACTGGTGGCCCAGACTGCAGTGGGCATTTCTAGTCATACAGTGTCTTGATGTCCCATTTTCAGGTCTTTGCAGGCTGTACTTGGGCCTGGTGGCACACCATGAGCTGCTTTTTCAAATGAGTAGCTCTGTGCTGCAGAAGGCATGGCTTAGCTCTCAAACCTGAAAGGTCTCCTTTTGGAACTTCCCACAGACTCCATCCACACAGTGTTCCCATCTAACACAGAGGCCTCTGGCGCTGTTGGACTTTCAGGTCATAGAACTCAAGAGTCAGGGCAGCTGGGACCTCAGCTTGAACCTGCTGAAGATGCATTTCTTGCTTTTAGAACTAAAAAGAGATAGTGGGTTGTCTGGTCTCATGTAATAAATCCATTCCAACATACCTACCTCCCCGAGCCCCCCGACACTCAGTAACTGCCAACGTAGTTCCTTTCTCAGGGTGGGTTCTCCAGAGCCAGACTCTGATGTGAATACTTACGTACAAGGGATTTGTTAAGGAAGTGCCCTAGTAGTGTGATGGTAAATGAATAACAACCGGCTCTTTGGAAAGAAAGCCTTGATTTGTAGCGTTTGCCCATTTCCATGAACACTCCGTGGTGAATGCTCCCACCATGGCCAATTTAAAGCTACCAACAGGACCTTTCTGAACATGGAGTTGAGAAGAGATGCTAACAATTGGCTTCTGGTTCTGGTCAGCTCCAGCACGCTGCTGAGATGCCTCTGCAGGAGACAGGGAAAGGAGTGGGTGCAGGAGGACATGGAAGTAAAGCGAGAATGTGATCTCAGGGACCACAGGGAGGCCCCGGAGCACAAGTTACACCTCCGTGTTGCACGTGCCCAAGGCAAGGATGCTGCACTTTCATACCCCTGCACCTAAAAGGTGTTAGGCGAGGGCCACCCAGGGTGGAAGTAAATTCCTAGGTACCTACGGCTCTTTGTGTAGCCTCATAGTATGAAGGCAGTCCTCCGAGGAAGAGGTGCAGGAGTTGGATTTTAGAAGCAAGAGTACATAAAAGCCGTCGGTGAAAGTGAAAGGTGGGCAGGACACACAGAGGAACAGGAAAAAGGGACCCAAAAGGATCGGAGCAAAGCACCAATGTTGTCCTCTACACACCTCACTGCAGGGCCATCACCATGTCCAAGCTTTAGGGAGTGATCGCAGCAAATGTGTCAGACCAGCTCCCGTTGCCCTTGGCTGAGCATTCAATCCCGAATCACGGGAGAGTGCTCCCAGGTCAGTAAATTCTCCCCACCCCAGTCCCAGCCCAGCAGCCTCAAGTTCTGCTCCCACATTTGCTCTCCATGGGCCTACAGCTGTGTATCAGACAGGGTTCAAGCAGAGGAGAACCCACTCTCCAAAAGAGGACAGAGACCTTTGTCTATCTTTGAGTGATATCCCTTCTAGCTGAGTCACATGCCCCTTTTGATATCATGTAACTTAAATCCTGAAATTAGATTACTATTTACACGTCTCGTATTAGATGGTAAGGGAATGGGAGAAGTGAAGGAAAAATATCGCTTAATATATACGCAAACATATTCAGATCAGGAGAGGAAGAGCTCTTTCTACCAGCAACGGAGCCTCAGCATAATTTAGGGGTTCAAGGCCCCCACCTTCATCAAAATCTGCTCACGTGTCCTCATCCCAGTTTTCAGGTCCTCCCCAACCCCAATCTCTTTAACGAGACTCTGAGTGGTTGAGAATATAATTTGCATTCTACTCTCAACCACCCAGGGGATTAGTCTCTGGATTTGGGTTTGGTTTTCAGGAATCTTGGCCCTGAAGCTACAAAAAAATAACAGTTTCTTTTTTTTGTTGTTGTTGTTTTTGTCTTTTTTTTTTTGCGGTATGCGGGCCTCTCACTGTTGTGGCCCCACCTGTTGCGGAGCACAGGCTCTGGACGCGCAGGCTCAGCGGTCATGGCTCACGGGCCCAGCCGCTCCGCGGCATGTGGGATCTTCCCGGACCGGGGCACGAACCCGTGTCCCCTGCATCGGCAGGCGGACTCTCAACCACTGCGCCACCAGGGAAGCCCAAAATAACAGTTTCTTTCAGGGCAACTAGAGAAGATTTTATGTCCCTTACCAGGAAGAAGACCTTGAACTAGGAATTTAAAACACTGACCGTATCATTTTTTCCCAGGTTCTCCATCTGCGCATAGAAGCAAATGATCGACCCCATTATACTCTTTATTTTCACTAAAATGTTCTATGGCAGCAACTACTCGGTCATCCAAAGCCTGCCTTCTATAGGCATTTGATTACCAATGTCTTTAGATGATAATTTGAGTAACTGTTTCGCTCTTGCACGCTATGCTTTACCATTGTCCCCTTTGCCTATGGAAATAGAGTTGTTAATAATTTAAAATCTAATCAGATCCAATTCTGAGTAATCCAAAACCAATTCAGAGACCCCATCCTGGAACCACTTCCTCCATAGCATTTGATTCAGTCAGGGGTCAATCAGAGACACAGAACAACCGTGAGTGATAAGGAGTAAGGAGTTTACTGTATGCATTAGAGCTGACGGAATCACAGGAGCTGGTGGAGTCTTGAAGAAGCTGAAGGGGAGATTTGGCAAGAGCTGGAAGAGCCACCAGCTTGGATGCTGTCCCGTGCTAACAATACCAATCAGCGACAGCTTGTGGAGCTGCCACAGTGCCTGGCCCTGCACAGACCTTCAGAGCATGTGTGTGCATGCCCATGTGCACATACACACACACATATGCACACAGGCTGCTGCTTCTCTTCTGCCTCCAAATCTCACACAAACTGTTTCTCGGGGCCATTGTAACACAGAACCAGACAGGGAGGGATGTTCTGGAAAACATAGTTCCAGCTTAGCTAATTTGACACAGTACGAAGCTATTATGTACGTAAAGGCCAGATCTTTGGAAGACTGAGCCAGGAAGCAAGAGTGAGAGAGTGGAAAGAGTGATGCAAGAAAATGAGAAAAAAAAAGAGAGAGAGAGAGTGAGTGCCTCATTGAGCTAGTTACCTCTGTAGCACCCAAGGTGTACTCTTGCAAGGACTCCATGAAGAGCCATGTAGAAAGGCCAACCACCAGTTCTCCATTAGCTGGGTGTTTGCCTTGGGATAACTCTCTTATACTTCCAGGCAGCACCTGTGGCTGTCCATGCACTGTGTTTCCTTCAGAGAAATTCCTGAGCCAGAAAAGCAGAAACACTGTGGCAGGTTCTTTAGGTGGGATGCTGGTAATACGCACAGGAACTCTCCACCACAGCTGTACTGAAATCAGGTGGGTCTGGGGAGGGGGCACAAGGCACCACCAGCATTTGCTGCAGAGGGCTTGACTCCAAGAGCACTTATTGTCATAGCAACCCAGGTATCACTCACATCTGAGGAGGAAGAAACCTACACAAGGCCTCAGGGAGATTTGTAAGCAAAGGCAAGGTTTGAGCTCAGGGTTCCTACGCCCAGGCCAAAAGGTACTTTCTGAAGTTCTGCAATCTAAAGCATGTGTTACCAAAGGGAGAGGGTTAAGTGATACACACTTTTAACAGTAGAGGTGGTTGATACCACCAGTGCTGAAGGGGGCTAGGATTCTGGGGTTCTCTGCCCAGGTAAGTAGAGTTTGCTAAGGTCTTGGCCCAGAAGCCAACACCTTCAACTGCGGTGGGACCAGGCACAGTGCCCTGCGCTGACCAAAGCTACTAGTGTGCCTCCATTGGCCACTTCTGAGCCAAGAGCGCCTGTCCTACAGCCCCACCTGCACTCCAAGGCAGTGATGCACACAGGGATCTTTGCATATCAGCGTTTCCTCAGGGGAATGCACAGGTTCCCACCTCCACTGCACTGCCCCTTGGGCCCATTCCAAACATCACTGGAAATCACATTTAAGTCTGAAATTCAGTCAATGGAATCTTTTTAGCAGGAGCAGCCAATGTCATTGATGTTGCTGAGTTACAAGCAACATCTAACTCAAGCTGGGACTCTTAGCCCCTTTGCAGGACATTTGGTCCTGTCAAAAACATCCATGAGCACATGTGATCCCTGCCAAATGGTTTTGGACAGGACCAAATATCAAGGACCTTTTGGCGTGGACCGAAAGTCTCCATGGACATTTTGGACACCACCAAATATGACAAAATATCAAGGACCATTTGGTGTGGACCAAATCTCTCACGGATGTCTTTGACAGGACCAAATATCTGTTAACCCGTCGCCCAGCTCTGAAGGCAGTATCCAGAGAAGCCTTCTGCAAACTGTGAGCGGGGCTGCTTTAAAGGTATGATATTACTTTGTCGATGTGAGTTCTAATGGGGGCAAGTCGTCTCAATGTCCAGGGCCAATAAGGTAAACTAGTTGGCTGGTCTGAACCCAAGGGAGAGGCCAGAGGCCAGTGACAAAGCTTCTTGGT
Organism: Leucopleurus acutus; assembly: GCF_964270905.1. Taxonomy (NCBI): domain Eukaryota; kingdom Metazoa; phylum Chordata; class Mammalia; order Artiodactyla; family Delphinidae; genus Leucopleurus; species Leucopleurus acutus. Next base: position 62,515,798 of record NC_139151.1, read on the forward strand.
CAAGGGAGGAGTCCATGTCACATTCTCAGTGCCCACCCCAAGGTCTGGCAAATCAGAGCAAGTTGCCACCTTGCTTAAAATCCTTCAATGACTTCCCATCCTAGACTTCTGGTCTAGGATATAGACCAGAATCTTCGTGGCTTTCAAGGGTCTGCATCACTTGCCTCCAGACCTCTACATCAGCTGTATTTCCCTCCACCACCAACCTTGGGCCATGGATTCCAGGTCCAGTGTTACCCTTTCTTTCTTTTTTTTTTTTTTTTTTTGCGGTACGCAGGCCTCTCACTGTTGTGGTCTCTCCCGTTGCGGAGCACAGGCTCATGGGATCCTCCCGGACCGGGGCACGAACCCGTGTCCCCTGCATCGGCAGGCGGACTCCCAACTACTGCACCACCAGGGAAGCCCCTTTCTTTTTCTTAAACTTACAATATTTCTTTCCACTTCAGGGCCTTTACTCACGCTGGGCTCTGTGCCCGAAATGTTCTCATCCCCAACGTTACCTAATTAACTTATGTTAATCATTCAGATCCCAGCTCAAATGTTACTTCCTCAGGAAAGCCCTTTTGCATCCCATCAGACTAGACCAATTCCCCGAATCCCACCTTCCTGCACTCACATTCTCAGAGCATTCGCTACTTTATCACAGCTTTTTAATACAATTTGTAATTACGTATTTGAATACAAATGCCATAGTAATAAAGCTCAGGTAAGCAAAAACACAACTTTCCTTCTCTTTTCCTCTTACAAACAGCCCTTTAATACTCATTTCTACCAATGACAAAATTTAATCTTGCCAATTCAGGGTCAGGCTTTTCTGGAAGTTGCTCTATCTTGCTTCGGTGAATAGTCAATTCAGGATTCTCCTCCTACACAGAAAAGAGTAAACGTAGCAGGTCTGAGAATGTGTGCTTGCACGCTTGGCCCTTGGCTAGCATCTGGGAATTTGAATTTCAGGAGGGTTCCCCCCATTTCCTGATAAGAATGGCTCACTGTGCCTAATCTGTTTATAAAAAATATGGTTTATGCTTTCTTTGGGGATTCCAACTTTTGGTATGTGCTAGGCAAAGGGTGCCTGAGTAACTAGCCCCCCAATAAAGCCCCTGGGCATTGAGTCTTCAGCGAGCTTCTCCGGTAGATGGCATTTCACAGATGTCACAACTTGTTGCTGGGGCATTTAGCCTGTCCTGTGTGACTCCACTGGGAGAGGACCCTGGGGAAGCTCATGCCTGGTTTCCTCCAGGCTTCATCGCATGTGTCTTTTTTCTCTGCTGACTTTGTTTTGCATCTGGACAGGAAAGGACTAACTTAGCAGGCCTGGGTTGCTCAAACCTTACACATTCCAAAGAAAGGTTTGTCTTCAGGACTGGTCCTTAGCCTGGCTTCTTGGAGATAACCTCTGGCCCCTTAGAATATGCTGGCTGATAAGAGGCTTTGGGCCATGCTGCACCAGTGTGACCAGATAAGTTTATCCTAAGAAAGTGATTTATGTAGTGAACTCTTTCTGCTCTGGGGAGGCAGGGAAATTGTCGTGGCAGCTGAGGTCAGTCATACAGGCGTGGCGCACCAATATGACTTAACCCTCCATCATAAACCTTGGACACCAAGGCTTGGGTGCGATCCCTCGTTGGCAACATTGTTGCTGGGAGAATCGCATGTGTTCTCATGTGACTCCACAGGGAGGAGTCACTGGAAGCTTGCACGTGATTTCTCTTGCTTTGCCCCAAAGCCTTTTCTCCTGGCTGATTTTAATCTGAATCCTCTAGCTGTAATAGACCATAACTAGGAGGATAAGAGCTTCCCTGAGCCCTGCCAAGTCCTAGTGAATCATTGAGCCTCAGGGTGGTCTTTTGGACACTGACGTAGTATCCTTTCCCTATAATAAATGATAGCAATGAGTAACAACTGTATAACGGACCCTGTGAGTTCTCTCAGCAAGTCGTCAAACCTGGGGGTGGTCTTGGGGATCCCTGTTATTCTCCATCGCCTTTCTTTCCTAAACTCCTGAGAGACAGGGGTTTCTGTATCATCCTATCTTCTAGGGGGAAGGAAGGTGTCTGATCCATGGTCATCTCTGTAAGAACTAACTTGTCTCATCTGGTTCTCGTTGCCACGCCTGCCGACTTCGTTCATGATTGCCATCCCATTGTAACCTCTCTGGTCGTCTGTCCCATGTACTCCGCATCCTCCGTACCCAAACATTTAAGCCCATTTGGGTCTACCAGCCCTGTTAGCCCTTCATTTCCCTTACAGGAAGCCCAGAACTTTCCATGGCATTTTCTGGCACCATATTAAGGAAAAGAAACTCCAGGAGGCTTCAAGACCATTAGTCTTGAATCAGCCATTGTTGATGTTCCCACCTCTGGCAATGAATGCTGGGAGCAGGGTATCTGTTTCCTATGCACTAGGCTTTCCACGAATTTCACTGGGTTTCTGTGTCCCCAGCTCTCTCTATTATTCCGCCTTGGATTATTTACATCACTATAAATATTTGTGGCTCAGAAAGAATGTAATGTTCTTTCTAAAGTTATCTAGCTAACTCGCTCTTAATATTCAAACTAACTGCCCATCTATTTCCAGATTTAACTTTTGAAAATTCTCAATCATTGATGCATTAATGTAAGAGCACACACAATTATAAATATTGCAACATTGAGTCATGCGATTATAAATATACCTGGCAGAATTTTAACCTACAAAGCACATAACTGATTTTTCCTCCAAGTTCTGCCTAGAGTGTTTGTCTATGTTTGAAAGTGAATATTCAGAGGTTAATAATAAATCCAAACAAGGTGCCTCCTTCGCACTCTGGAGGTTGTATGCAAGTTAGAGGCGACGGGAACACCCAGAGTCACATGATTACTGATCGTTCACAAGTTCAGGGTTGCCTGATATGGCATTTGGTGTCCTGGCCTCCAACGAAGCTGGAGCCAAATTGGGGTTTATACATAGTTTCTGTCACTGCTTTTTCTAGTGAGACTAAAACAAAAAACAAAAAGCACAACAAGAACAACAAAGTATATAGACAGATATTTTTCCCAACCCTTTTCTTTTGAATACCGGACCCTGAACTCCTGACACTCCACACACCTTTTCATTGCATAGTCACCTCTTGCAGTTGCTCTTAGAATCACTACCAGAAATTTAAAGAGCATTTTTGTTGTTGCTGTTGTTGGCTTGTTTACTTGTTTTGGAGCTTCAGAGTTGAACATTGACACTGACCCTATCTTTTCACAGCCAGCCCTGCCTGGCCCCTTGCTCAGGCTTCCAAGAAGCCCACAGCAGGCTTCTCCCGCATTCAATGAGAACCAGAGCTCTCAAGTGTGGGATTACTTACCTGGGGAGATGTAAAGTCCTGTTCCTTCCTTAGACAGTGGAGTCGGGGATGCTAAGAAAAATTACCTGTCAATTTGTGTGGACTTCTTAGATCTCTATCCCCACCCCTTTCTTTCATTTACAGAAAGCCCTGAGGACTCAGAGTAGGGTTGACGGGGTGCTCTTGTGAAGATGTTCCTGCCATTGTGCCCATTTGGGATGGAGAGGAAGGGGCTGGTGGTTGATGGGGGAGGTTGTCATGTGGAGGTTGTTCAGCTGGGCCTGTGAAGGTGAAGCCACCACTGTGTGAGTGTGAGAGTGGGGATGGCCCATCATATCAGCAAGATCATTCAAAATGCCAGTCACCTGGAGATGAGGCCCAGCTCTCTGAAATGGACATCTTCACCTCTTGACCTTGTGCATGATGGCGTCAGGATGACTAGGAAAGAAGTCTCACAAGAGAGTCTACCTTTTGGAATCGGAATATAGGTATCTACAGATGGCCAGAGGAATGGCACAGGGACCCTGCATTTATGCATTTCATGTGACGGCTCTGCTTACTTTCCCGTAGTTGTTCCTCTAAAATTAGTGATGTCATTAAAAATCTAGCCTGTTCTAGATCTGAGAACATGGGGACTGTGTCCACCAGGGCCAGATTGTTAAAAGAGGAGCATTGCCTCTTAGGGTGACATGGGGGTAACAATGGGAACAGAAACTGAAGGGAGAGGATGAAACTTCAGGGTGCAGTGGAGGGTGCACCTGGTTCTAGCCAACAGGACTTTCTTCCAGAGTTTTACTTTGGAGATTATGGAATTTGTTTCAGGATAGGGAGTGGTTGCCCTTCATAGCTTTCCATCTCTGTTACACCAGAGAATTTTTCCTTCCAGGTTTGTTCTCTGGGGACATAGACTCCCAGGTCCCTGTTCTGTGGTGCTGCCTTGTTATCTCCTCATTTTGCCATGGTGGACCCTTGGTCCTGGGTCCTCTTTTGGACTTCTCTGCTGCTCGTTTGCTCTCCCAGAAATGCGCTGGACAGTTTGGCCTTGCGTGGCTGAGGGATTCCACCTTACTGGAGGGTAGCCGGGACCCTAGTTCCAGGACCACTTGTCCAGGCACTTCTTCACAGACAGTCCCAAGTCCTCCAGCCTTTGAAGGTTACACTTTTCTTTAAAATGCAAATAGACTATTTCCAATCTATCTCCTTTGATTTGGAGAAGTCTAGTATGCCCTCCCTGATATGCCCAAGGATGTCCAGGAAGGGGTGTGTTCTCCTGGTCTCCTTTGCCTTTGCATCACTGCTCCTAACTTAGTTCTTAATCTCCAACTAACTGCTTGGCTTGCTGTCCTTCTACTCCACTTTGTCTCACGTGAGGATGGTACACTGTCTTCTGCATTGTCCAAGCATCATTTCAACCAGGTGATGGTGCATACATAATCAGACTTCTACTCAAGGCTTGGAGATGACAACGCAGCACCACAGAGCAGGAACCGACTTAAAATAGCATGTTAGACATCTTTGTTCTTCAGGTGCCTTGGTCATCCCTGCCTAGGAATTTCTCATCAGCTACGTTCCCTCTTAGACTCTAGCCTTCTGCCACTCACCCTCTCTTCCTACCCAAGCCTTTCTCCTGTATTCTCTCTCTCCAGACTTATCCTGCCCACCCATTATTTAACTACCATACAACACCACCTACATTCCTAATGCTTTACTATGCAGGGCAATTGAGTAGCCTTGTTGCAACTCTTCTGTGCAGACTAGTTGAGACCCTTCCTCTCATAACCAAAAGGCCCATTAATCAGCTTTCAAGGAAAAAGCACCAGCTCCTCTGAGATGAATTCTGCCTGCCTGGTTATCTGTGGTATAAAAACAACCACCATTTCATAATGCTCACAGGTTCTGTGGGTCAGGTGAGGGCATGGCAAGGTTGACTTGTCTCTCCTCCATGATGTCTGGGGCCTCAGCTGGGAAGACTCAAGCAGGGGATGACTTGAAGGGCTAGAGGATGTAATCTTCTGAAGGCTTCTGCACTCATGTGTCTGGTGCCTAGTTGTGGTGACTTGAAGGCTAGGTCAGCTGAGACTGTCAACAGAAGCATCTACATGTGACTCTTGCTCATAGCTTAGGCTTCCTGACAACATGGCAGCCACGTGGAAGTCAAACTTCTTACACGGTGGCTCAGGTCTCCAATGAACAAGGGAACACTGAAAGGCCTTTTATTACATAACCTCAGAAGTCACACAGCACCCAGAATCAAGGCAAGGTAACATAGATTTTACTTCTCAATGAGAGGAACGTCAAAGGTGTTGTGACCGTGCTTTAAGACCGCTGCACAGCTCCCTCCCACAGAATGCTGACACACAGCTCCTGGCATTGGGAAGGGTCAAGGGCCCTTTCTCTGTGGCTTTGTTAGGCTCTTCCATCTGCCTAGCCCAAGGGTTCCTCCAGGATGTCTGGGATGTAGCTTCCCTACAACTTTCAGCCCTGGTTCAGGACACCTGGCTTTGGACTTCTTATTTGTACTTCTTATTTGGGTGTCAGGATTGGGAAATGGAGGTCTGGGAGTCCAGTACACCTGCTCTTGGCTCTTACAGCTATAGAACTCTTGTCTTTTGTCAACAACCTGGTTCCCTGGGGGGTAGAATCTGTGTTTATGATTACTACCTCCAGGGGCTTCCCCCAGGCAGGCTACAGGGGCCTGGTAATCAGTGCCCAGTGTCAGTCTCAGGAGGTCTCTGTGGCTGCTGACTCTGAGTTCACATGGGTTGGAGTGGGTGATGCCGCTGGAGCGGGTCCTCTCTTATTGTGGGAGTCCCTTCTGAGGTCCTCTTGCCCTTCCGTCAGTCCTTTGGAGAAAAGACATCTTTGGAGGCTTGTCTTATAACATATGGGTCAGAAGCAGTGGCTTCTGGTTCTGCAGCATTTGTGGGAGGCCCCGCAAACTCCGCACGTTCTCCAGATAGGGAAGTTCAGCCATCACCCCTACCCAAACAGTGAAATAAGCCTTCACAGAGTTGCAACAAGTTGGTTTTGGAGTCCCAATCCACCACTCCTGAGGTTATGGGTGTGCCAAGAGTCTTACCATCAAGATGTGGCTCAGAAGCAGTAGTTCTGTTTGGGGGGCAGACCATGCAGGTCAGTCTGTAAATCCCAAAGGGGGTAACAGTGGCTGCTTGCTGTATACAGCGTTCTGCTGAGCACCCGGCCCTTGGCGAATCTGGTTAATGATGCTCTGGGGCAGGTCTGAGTGCGTGGCAAATTTCAGAGCTATAGGGACCAGCAAGTTATGTAAGTGAGAGAAGCTGGCTGGCAGGGGCCTGACGCTGATGGGAGAACACACACTCCCCGTAAGGACAGCAGCCACTTCTCTGCTCTGTACCCGCCGTGCTGAAGGCAGACCTAGAGTTGCCAGATTTTCTTAGTTTTCAACACAGAACAAAATCCCAGTCTATTAAATCTCCCAATTTTTGTGCTGTTAATGAAAAAAAGAAAAAAACCTGCTCGGGACAAACGAAAACACATTTGTGAGAGGGACGCAACAGAAGCTGTGCCAGTTGCAAGCCCTGTGACCCACAGGGTTAACAGGTAAGGCTAGCTCCATGGGAGTTGACCCTGATCCGTGGATTAGTGTAGCTCAGGCCCTACCGCCCTGCCCTCCACCTCCAGGGAACCTTGGAACCTCCGCCCGGGCCTTGATCTCAGCGTGTTAGCGCAACCACCGCGCAACAGCGGCACTGGAAGGCCCTTCTTAGGCTTCCGCGACCTCGGCAATAAGATTATACCTGTAAATCCCCGCAGGCAGAGCCCAGGGTGGGGGAAGGGAAGGGAAAGAGGGGCGGGGCAGACCGACCGCCAGGCCGGCTCACTTTACCCCAGACCGCCCCACCCAGCGGACCCCTCTCCCATAGACCTTCCTCGCTGGGCCACCCTCAGCCAGGCGTAAATGAAGTTAAGCCAACAAAGCTGGATTTTTTTCCCCCCAAAGGATTTTTGGTAGTAATGAAGGGAAAAGCACAAAGGAAAACAAACAGAAAGAGATGGGCTGGAATGGGAGTGTTTACAGAGCTTGGTCCTCGGAACCCAAGGGGGCCACAATATGCAAGGGGAATCTGGCGGGGGAAGAGAGAGGGAGAGGTGGATTTTCACTCGGGTAAGGGGGCGGCTGAGTCTCGACAGTTTTAGGACGGGGGCACTCCAGTGGTTAAAGGATTTCCCTGCTGGGGGGATGGGGGCGGGGAGACGGCGGGAATCTTTGAAATTCTAGGATGGGTATTCCCATTCCTGAGAAGGGGGGCACTTAGCCGTGGCAGGTTGAAGGGGGTGAATGGGAAAGGAAGGGGCATCTCCGTCCAGGGTGTCTGTGTTATCGGGCGTTTATCCCGGACTCCTGCGCTAGCAGGAGACAGGAAAGCCTTTAAGTAGTCCCGGTCCCGGGAAGGTTTGAAAACAGCGGTGCCCTAGTGAAGCCGGAAAAGATGGAACGGTTGCTATGGCGACGTGGGGCACACATTGGAAATAAATAAATAAGTAGTCCAGGCTGCAGCAGCCGCGCCCCCGCGGGACTCGAGCGCGGGGGAGGGGGCCCCCGCGGGCCCGGGTCCCCGCAGCCCGCGCGTCTACGCCATTGGCAGAACCGGAGGGGGGGGGGTCACCCCCCCGGGGGTGGGGGCGAATGGTACAGTCCTCCGCCCGCGCCTTGGCCGGGCCCGCAGCTAGCAAGCTAGCTCAGAGCCCCGCGCCGCTGCCGCCGCTGCCAGCTTACCCCCAAGCAGAGTCGTGAGGCGGAGATGGAAGGAGTCAGCAGCCACCGGACCCTGTCTTACAGCCGCTGGAGCTACGACAGGTAGGGCGGGCGCCTGGAGGATGGGCTCCGCCAGGACCTCCGCGTGCCCCTGCGTGGGCGCCCTTCGACGCTCGCACTTTTGCAGGAGAGCGGGCACTCACGCCCAGACCCCCCAGGGTGTACTCGGACCCTCGAGCGTCCGGGACATCGGTACCGAGAGCCTCAGATGTCCGAACCCGGAGCCGAGCGACAGTGTCCTCACACCCGCGGGGCAGAGCTGTCAGAGGAGGGCACCGGGGCACTGGGAGCTGGCTCCCACCTCCCACCTCCCCCATTCCCACCCCGGCTATCCTGCGGGTGTCGATCGGCTCTGGAACAGCGCAAAAGAGCTTGGAGGGGCTGCGGGGCGGGGTGGGGCGAGGAGGGGCGCCCCTCAAGTCCAGGCCGCGCCCCCCCTTGGCACCGCCGCCGCTGCCTGGGTCTGCGCCCCGCGGGGCCCTCGGCGGGGACAGGGCTAGCCCGGGGCAGAGTGCCCTGGGTCGCTGTCCGGGACCTGCGAGTCGCTGCCTGCTGGGCGGAGGTGGATGGCAGCCCGAGGCCGGCTGTCGGGGAGCCAGGAGCGGCACCGGCGCCCACCGGGTTGCCAGGCTCCGTGCCAGCCTCGCGGGGATGCAAAGCGGCTGCCGGCGCGTGGGCGGTTTGGAGCAGCGCTCCCCACGCACTAGTTCTGGAGGAAGGGATCCTCCATCCTTACTGATGAAATGAGAGAAAGAAGGACAACGGAATGAGTCGGTCATAACACAGAGTAGATTTATTCTGAGATGTTGTCTTTTCTACCTTTCTTCGGTGTGTTAAATAACACCCCTCTTTTTAAAATGAGGTCATGAGGCTAGTAAAGAGATTTTTGATGTTGTTGTTAAAGTCCGTAACCCCACGTCAGTCTGCAGAATTCTGAAGTTAAGTGTTCTGATCCATGACCCTAAATGGTGAGGGCTGGAAGAGAAACTTCATTAGCCAGGCAGCTCTCACCTCCCTGAAGTCTTGCTTCCTGCCGTCCTCCTCTTCCCTCTGCTTAAAACCTTCCTGCATCTCTGACAGCCCTTGGTTTTAGAGATTCGGAGAAACAGGTGTTCCTCCTGCCCCAGGCCAATTCCCCTGGGACACCTCCTTACCCTCCCTCCCTGGGTCTCGCCTCCCACTGACCCCATGTCTCTTCTCCATCTTCACCTTCCCCCCTTTACTGGCCATCTCCCCTCAGCCTGTAAACATTTTCGAATCTGTCTCATCTCCCTCGGCAAGATGGGTGCACCTGGGTCACATCTCTTTCTTCGCTTTCATTGCCTTCTTTAAGGAAAAATATCAGTTTAATTCTGTTTCCTCATCAACCCTTCATTGCACAGTCCTAGCAATCAGCCTGCAGTCTGCCTCACAATTCCAGTGAACTTGCTCTTTTGAAAAGCAGTGCTCTCTATGGAGAGGAACTCTAAAACGATTGGAATATTAACCTTAAAAGAACGAAACCTGAGACTTACATGGTGGCACAGTGGTTAAGAATCCTCCTGCCAATGCAGGGGACACGGGTTCGAGCCCTTGTCAGGGAAGATCCCACATGCCACGGAGCAACTAAGCCTGGGCATCACAACTACTGAGCCTGTGCTCTAGAGCCCGCGAGGCACAACTCCTGAGCCGACATGCCGCAACTACTGAAGCCTGCGTGCCTAGAGCCCGTGCTCCGCAACAAGAGAAGCCACCTCGATGAAAAGACCGTGCACCACCACGGAGAGTAGCCCCTGCTCACCACAACTAGAGAAAGCCTGTGTGCAGCAACGAAGACCCAACGTAGACAAAAATAAATAAATAAATATTTTTTTTAAAAAGAACAACGAAACCTTCGAGCCTGTGTTCAGATCCTAAATCACACATTTATTCACTTAATCAACAAACATGTATTGAGTGCAAACTATGTGCTGGGCCCTAGAGGTAAGGAGATGAAACTACATTAATTCCTTCCCCCACATGAGCTCCCAGTCTAGATTCTAGTAGAAATACATGGTAACATATACCAAAGGTCTAAAACACATATGGGAAGACATTTTTAAATTGAGATAATTCTATATAGTGACTAAACTTTTCTTTCCCCTTGCATAAACAAACAAAAGTAGCAAGACTCTGGAATTAGACAGCCTGGACTCAAATCCTGACTTCACCTAGCTAACCTTGAACAAATTACTTTTCCTCTATAGACTTGTTTCTTCGTCTGTAAAATGGGGAAGTATCATGAGTATTAGATGGGGTAATAAACATAAAGGGCTTAGCCTTCTGCCTGGGACATAGTAATAAGTGGTACCTATTTCTGTTTTATTAATAAATACTATAAATATCTCTTGGGAACCCTGGTTTTCCATAGAAACTCAGTTTGAAAATCATTGTTCTCCTTTTTAGACCCCTAAATATAGATATTTCCAGGGGTTCTGTCCTCAGAACTCTTTCCTTCTCACCCTGACAACCTTAACACTTTGGGAGCTGTGAGAAGAAAACAGTTTCCCTGGCCTTGGTCCAAACTAACTGAATCTGATTGTCCAGGAATGGGACCTTGGAATCAGTATGTGTGTAAAACTTCCCAGATGACTCTGATACAGCTGGAAACGTTGATATATACCGCCCACCTCCGTTTTCTAGTTACTACTTAGTTTTCAAAACGTAAGTATTGCATTATTCAAAAAGTTACACAGTCTTCAAAAGAGCTGTTAAAAAGATTATACAAGCAACAAATGCATATGGTACACAGTTATTAAAAGTGAAACTCAGTGATTCTGCAGCCCCCCAACTCCAACCCCTAGGAGTAAACCACTGGTAACAGTTAACCCTCACTTTCCTACCCTGTTCTCTGGCTTCTGCCTCTACCACATCCTTGAACCTGGGAGGCACTCTGCGTCACATTCCCATTGAAGTTGACCTCTCTGCTGTGTGTAACCTATTCACTTAAGCTGTTTTCCCCTTTGCTTCTTTTTTTGTTTATTTGTTGTTTGGGGCTTTTTGACCATGCTGCTTGGCTTGAGGGATCTTAGTTCTCTGACCAGGGATTGAACCCAGGCCCCCCAGCTGTGGAAGCGCCAACCCCTAACCACTGGACTGCCAGGGGATTCCCTCCCCTCAGCATCTGAGGCCATTTAAGTATCATTTATCTATTTATGTGGAACAAATCACTCCTACACTTAATGGCTTAAAATAATAACTGAGTTAGCCCAAGATTTTGTGGATCCACAATTTGGGCTGGGCTCAGCTGGGTAGATTTTGTGGTCTGGGCCAAACTCAGCTTTTCTTGGCTACACTGGCTCACATACCTGGTGCCTCAGCTGTGAAGGCTAGCCCATCTGGGGCCTCTCTCCGCAGGCCCTCCCATCTTCCAGCAGGATAGCTCAGCCTTGCTCACATGCTGGTAGAAGGGCTCCCAGTGAGAGAGCAGAAGCTGTAAGGCCTCTTGGGGCCTAGGTTTAGAACTTGTACAACATCATTTTGCCACATTGTTATTGGCCAGAGTAAGTCAAAGGGTAGAGAAATAAGCCTCACCTCTTGAAGGGAGGAGCTGGCCGAGAATTCATGGCAATTTTTACAATCTATTACAATATACTGCCTACATTTTTTAAATTGCTGCCTCCTCTTGGTTCCTACTGTCCAAATGTGAGCACATGCCAAAGCCGTCTCCTCTTTTCCATTCTGTTCCATTCCATTCTATTCTCAGTTATCAACTCAATGCTTTATTTATTTATTTATTTATTTATGCGGTTGCACCGGGTCTTAGTTGTGGCAGGCGGGCTCCTTAGTTGCAGCACACGGGCTCAGTTGTTCCACAGCATGTGGGATCTTCCTGGACCAGGGATTGAACCCATGTCCCCTGCATTGGCAAGCAATCTTTATCCACTGTGCCACCAGGGAAGTCCAGCTCAATGCTTTTTAACATAGAAATCCATATCTTCAACCCCAATCTTTTTAGGAGTTCTTTATTTTATTTTATTTTTTTATTTTTGGCTGTGCTGGGTCTTCATTTCTCTGCGAGGGCTTTCTCTAGTTGCGGCAAGCGGGGGCCACTCTTCATCGCGGTGTGTGGGCCTCTCACTATCGCGGCCTCTCCTGTTGCGGAGCACAGGCTCCAGACGCGCAGGCTCAGTAGTTGTGGCTCACGGGCCTAGTTGCTCCGCGGCATGTGGGATCCTCCCAGACCAGGTCTCGAACCCGTGTCCCCTGCATTGGCAGGCAGAGTCTCAACCACTGCGCCACCAGATAAGCCCCCTGGCAGGAGTTCTTTAGACCCAACCAAGTTGTCAGTTACTTGCCGCGCAGTCTTAATTTGGATGTTTGGTGGTCGTCTGGGTGGATCTTTTCAAGTCCAAAGAGATAGAGCACTAGGAGAATGAGAAAGACTGAGTGGGAGAAGCCTTGGCCTCAGTGTGCTTCTTCACGGCCAGAGAACTGGTCTCTGGCAGATCCTGCAGGCGACGTCAGCTGCCCCTTAACGGGCTACTTGAATCTACGGCTCAGGGTAAGTCCCAGCCACCCTTCAGAGGGGAGCCAAAGCCCAACAGGCGGATCGAGATTATGGCCTTGGAGGCCCCGCACTGGGTGCCAGACAAGATGTTGCAGGAAAGAGAGTGGGGTGCGAGAGGATGGTCACATCCCAAGTCATGTCTGAGTCCCTGGGATGGCCGCCAAGTGTGGGTTCCTGGCTTCGTGCAGGCAAGAATTCAAGAGCAAGACATAGTAAAGTGAAAAGTTTATTCAGGGAGATACACACTCCATAGACAGAGTGTGCGCCATCTTGGAAGGCAAGAGGCCAACCCCAATCTTTCTGTTGAGCCTTAGCCCTACATCTCTACATGCCTGTAGACCTCTCCATCTATATGGGTCGGCCAAAAAGTGCGTTTGGGTTTTTCCGTAGCATCTTACAGAAAAGCCTGAATTAACTTTTTGGCCAACCCAATAGGTAGTCCACAAACACATCTAACTCAACATGTTCAAAATCAGACCCTTCACTGATAACTCTATATTCTCTATTTAGCATCCTGATTGGCAAATGAACACTTCAAGACTTTGACATTGACCTTGAACTTTCCAAGTCTAGTCATTTCATCTGTCTATTCTTATCTATACCACTGATTATTATGAAGATAAAATGAAACAATGTATCCACAATGACTGACACAAAGTGTCATTAAGTCCAGGTGTTCTCAACAGCTTGGCACTTGGCTAACCATCTTCTCTCTACTCAAGCCCCAGTCATTATCCCCAAAAGTTTCAGGGTCCATGTAAATGATTAGCACTCCTTCTAATTTCTGGATCTTCCCATTCTAGAGACTTCTCTTCAGTTATTTACAGGATAAACTCCTAGATGTTGATACCTGGAATTGCTTCACTTCTGATATCATTCACATGAGCATCCCATTCTCTGGGATGACACTATAGGGTCATCCAGTGCCTTCATCTGTGCATTTTCTCCTGGCCTGCCAGCCTTTTCTGGGCCTCTCTTCCCTTCCCAGCCTGGACCACATGAGAGATTAGTTAACTCACTTACTATCATCACTTTGTATTTCCTCACATATGCTCGCCGCCACCCCAGCCCTGCATTTATCAGTGTTAGGATCTGCACTCCCTTTTCTTATTGTGGCACCAGAACACTATATCACAAAACTACACAGCTATGCAGGTTGTCCTTACTTTCATGGTCTTCGTCTGCAGCTGGGACATCTCCATCATCTCTCAATCTTTTCATTTCTCCTGGGTTACCTTCACTCCCATTCCCTACAGCAGCCTCTCCAAACCATCATACTCAAGACCCCTGTTACTTGACCCTGACTCCACACCCCCATACTCTAAGCAAGTGGTATTGCCTTTGAGAAAAATTGATCACATCCGGCTTGATCTTCTGCGACTTCCTGTCTCTGCATCACTTCTACTGCACTTCAGTCACTCCCTTGTGGGGACCTTTTCGTTGTTTCCAAATCTTTGCTATTAGAAACCATTCCATGATAAACATCCTTGTATAACATTTTTTTCTCATGTCTGATTATTTGATTAGAAGAGGGGTTGTTAGTTTCAGATTTGGGGATCGTTGCCAGATTGTTTTCCAGAAGGAGGGAATTGATTTATACTCCCACTGTTAGTCACTTTAGCTCCACGGTTGTATGATTATCTGTTTGTGAGTTTGATCTCCCAGACTTTGAGACCATGTAGTACAATTGCTCAGGACTTGAATTTTGGAGTCAAAGTGACCTGACTTCAAAGCCCAGCTTCCTCAATTATTGGTTATGTGACTTTAGGCCAGTGACTTAACCTCCATCTACAAAAAAAAGATAATAATAATTGTACCTGCCTCTTGAGGGGGTCCATTCATTTAATATGTATTTATTGTGCACCTCCTAACTTCCAGACAACATTTTAGGCATGAGAGACAGAGCAGTGAACAAAACAAAGTGCCTGGTCCCAAAGTTCCTACTGTCTAGTGTGGGGAGATAAACATAGACCAAAATATTATATGTATATGTACACACACACACACACATCTACATATACACACACACACATATATATATCAGTGCTAAGTGAAATATGATATGGTAAGTGTAAAGAAGAAAAATAAAGCAGAATAAGAAGGACAGAGTCTGACTACATGCAAGTTGGGGTGGTGGTGAATATGCTGTAGTATATAGTGTGATCAGGGAAACGCTTTCTGATAAGGTGCTATTTCAGCAGACACTTGGAAAAAGCCAGGGAGTGAATCATGTGGCTAATGGGGAAGAATGTTCCATGGAAGGGGAAAAGCAAGTGAAAAGGTCCCGGTGTAGGAGTGGGCCTAGTGTATATTTGGGAACAACAAGGAGGCCAGTGTTTCCTTGTGCCTCTTCATAATACTTCCTTTCTACTACCCCCGTCATCCCACACTCCCCCCATCCTCAGGGAACCACTGGTCTGATTTCTTTGCATTTCCTAGAATTTTGTATAATGGGAAACATTCAGTATGTACTCTTTTTTGGTCTGGCTTCTTTCACGCAGCACAGTTATTTTGATATTCTTCCATGTTCTTGCGTGAATCTGTAGTTCATTTCTTTTTATTCCTGAGTAGTATTCCATTATATGGGGATACCATGTTTTGTTTATCCATTTACTTGGGTTGTTTCCACTTTTTGGCTATTACAACTAAAACTTTGTGACTATTCATATACAAGTCTTTGTATGTACATGTGTTTTTATTTCTCTTTGGTAAATACCTAGGAGCAGACTGGCAAGATCATTTGGTAGGTGTACATTTAACTTTTTAAGGAACTGTGCAACTTTTCCAAAGTGGTTGTACCATTTTACATTCCCACGAGCAGCGTATGGGAGTCCCAATTCCTCCGCATCCTTTCGCAAACTTGGTAGGGTCAGTCTCTTTAATTTTAGCCATTCTAATAGGTATGTAGTGGTATCTCATTGTAATTTTAATTTGCATTTCTTTAATGACTAATGATACTGAGCATCTTTCCACGTGCTTATTTGCCATCCATATATTTTCTTTGGTGAAGTGTCTGTTAAAATCTTTTTTCCCATTTTTTAAATTGGGTTGTTTCCTTATTATTGAATTTTGAGAGTTCTTTGCATATTCTGGATACATGTCCTTTATCAGATAAGTAAGTGGTCCCCAACCTTTTTTGGCACCAGGGACCGGTTTTGTGGAAGACAATTTTTTCACGGGGGTAGGGGCTGGGGGATGGTTTGGGCGATAATGCAAGCGATGGGGAGCAACGGGGAGTGACGGGGAGCTACAGGGAGCGGCAGATGAAGCTTCGCTCGCTCGCTCGCTCGCTCTCTCGCCCACCGCTCACCTCCTGCTGTGCAGCCCAGTTCCTAACAGGCTTCAGACCAGTACCAGTCCGCAGCCCAGGGGTTGGGGACCCCTGAGATAAGTGACTTGCAAATATTTTCTCCAAGTCTGTGGCTTTTTTTTTTTCATTCTCTTATGTATTTTGAAGAGCACAAGTTTTACTTTCGATGCAGTTCAATTTATCAGTTTCTTCTTTTACGGATTGTGCTTCTGGTGTCATAGCTGAGAAATCATTGCCTAACTCAAGATGACAGAGATTTTCTCCTAGGAATTTTCTAATTTTAGGTTTAACATTTTAGGTCTGTGCTCCATCTTGAGTTAACTTTTGTATATGGTATGAAGTTCATTTTTTAAAATGAATATCCAATTGTTCCATCACCATTCGCTGAAAGGACTTTACTCTTTTTGCACCTTTATCCCTTGTCCTTATATTTATTTCTATACTCTCTATTCTGTTCCATTGATCTTGTCTTTCTTGATGCCAATATCACACTGTCTTGATTACTACAACTTTATAATAAGTCTTGAAACCAAGTAGTTTAGGACCTTCAACTTTGTTCTTTTTCTTCTTCTTTTTCTTTTTCAAACCACAGTACTCATTTATTACTCCACAGTTGTGAAGATCTCTTTCCAGTTATTACAGTGTTTGTGGTCCTGCCTGGGGCTCATCCCCAACCCAGAATCAAGCTACATGGCAAATAAAATTTGGAGGTTTTTTGGTGAGTGTGGAGTCAAAACAAGATGAAAGGGACGATTTGGAGAGGCCCTTTCACCCAAGCCCTGGAGATACCAGGATGTTCTTCTTTTTCAAAGTTTTGGCTATTCTGGGTCCTTTTAAATTTCACATTAATTTTACAATGAGATTTTCAAGTTCTGCAAAAAACAAAATGAAACGAAACAATACGCCTAATGGGATTTTGATTAGAATTATAGATGAATTGGGGGAGATTTGACTCATTAAGATTGGGCCTTCTGATGACCTAGGAAAATGATATATCTTTCTGTTTATTTAGATCATCTTTAATTTCTCTCAGGCATATTTTGTAGTTTTCAGAGCACAAGTCTTTAACCTGTTTTGGAAGACTTATCCCTAAGTATTGTATATTTTTCAATGAAATTGTAAATGACATTTTAAAAATTCAATTCCAAGTTTCGTTCTTAGGGTTTAGCAGTACAGTTTTTTTCTGTGTGGTCACAATTTTGTGTAACCATCACCACTGTAGATTTCTGAAACTTTTCATCACCCCAAACAAAAACTTTGTGCTCATTAACAAAAAACTCCTCATTACCTCTCCTCTCAGCATCTGGTAACCACTAATTTACTTTCTGTCTCTATGAATTTGCCTATTCTAGATATTGTATATAAGTGGAATCATACAATATTTTTTCCTTTGTCTCTTGCTTAGTTCACTTAGGATAATGTATTCAAGGTTCATCCATGCTGTAGCATGTATGAGAACTTCATTCCTTTTTTGACTGAACAATATTCCATTGTATGCATATACCACGTTTGTTTATCCATTAATCTGTTGATGGACCCTTGGGCTGTCTCCACATTTTGGCTACTGTGAAAATGCTGCTGTGAACATTGGTGTGCAAGTTTTTGTTTCAGTCCCTGTTTTCAGATCTTCTGGATGTATACCTAGGAATGGAATTGCCCAATCATATGATAATTCTATGTTTAGCTTTTTTTTTCTATAAATTTATTTATTTAATTTATTTATTTTTGGCCGCATTGGGTCTTTGTTGCTGGGTGCTGGCTTTCTCTAGTTGTGGCGAGTGGGGGCTACTCTTCATTGCGATGCGCAGACTTCTCATTGCGGTGGCTTCTCGTTGCGGAGCATGGGCTCTAGGCGTGCGGGCTTCAGTAGTTGTGGCACATGGGCTCAGTAGTTGTGGCGCATGGGCTTAGTTGCTCCGTGGCATGTGGGATCTTCCTGGACCAGGGCTCGAACCCATGTCCCGGGCATTGGCAGGCAGATTCTTAACCACTGTGCCACTAGGGAAGCCCTATGTTTAGCTTTTTGAAGAACCACCAAACTGCTTTTCACAGTGACTGCACCATTTTACATTCCTACCAGCAGTATATGAGGATTCCCATTCCTCCAGATCCTCAACAGTGGTTATTTTCCATTTTAGAAATTATTATTAGGGGCTTCCCTGGTGACGCAGTGGTTGAGAGTCTGCCTGCCGATGCAGGGGACATGGGTTCGTGCCCCGGTCCGGGAGGATCCCACATGCCGCGGAGTGGCTGGGCCCGTGAACCATGGCCGCTGAGCCTGCGCGTCCGGAGCCTGTGCTCTGCAACGGGAGAGGCCACAACAGTGAGAGGCCCGTGTACAGCAAAAAAAAAAAAAAAAAAAAAAATATATATATATATATATATATATACTTATTTATTTATTATTATTATTATAGCCATCCTAGGATGAGTGAAATGGTTTCTTGTTGTGGTTTTGATTTGCATTTTCCTAATGACTAATGACGTTGAGCATCTTTTTATGTGCCTATTGGCCATCTGTATATCTTCTTTGGAGAAATATCTATTCAAGTCATTTGCCCATCTTTTTTGTTTGTTTTTCTAGTACTTTTTATTGAAGTATAACCTGCATAGGAAAAAAATTCACAAGTCATAGTGAAGAGTTTGGTGAATTTTCACAAAGTGAATACACTCTTATAATCAGAAACCCTCCTTGCCACTGCCCCTGACACAAGGGTGACCACCATCCTGACTTCCATTGGGCTAACTTCTAATAGCAAAGATTAGTTTTGCTGATTTTTGCCTTAAGAGTACCAGCTATAGTCTTGTGTCCTCCTTCTGTAGTTCAACAGCAGATTCATCTGAGTTTTTGCATCAAGTTGCAGTTTGTTCATTCTCGTGGCTATGCAGTATCCTACTGTATGAACTTACCACAATTCTTCCAATGCACTGTGACCAACACTTGAAATGTTTCCAGGTTTTGGCTGTTATTAATAGTGGACATTTTAATGCATGTCTTTTGGTAGATTTTCTTTGGTTGTTTGATTTTTTCAGCTTGAGATATAATTTATGCCTAGAAATTATTTATATTTAAGGTGTACAACTTGATGTTTTGATATATATATTTATTGTGAAATGATGACCACAGTCAAGCTAATTAACAAATCCGTCACCTCACATAGTTACCATTTTCTTTCTTTCTTTCTTTCTTTCTTTCTTTCGTTCTTTCGTTCTTTCGTTCTTTCTCTCTTTCTCTCTTTCTTTCTCTCTCTCTTTCTCCCTCTCTTTCTCTCTCTCTCTCTCTCGCTCGGTGAGAACACTTAAGATGTATCCTCTTAGCAAATTCAAGAATACAATACAGTGTTGATAACTGTAGTCTCCATGCTGTATATTAGAGCATCGGCATTTGTTCTTGCATAACTGAAACTTTGTACTCTTTGACCAACATCCTCCCATTTTCCCCCATCCCTCCAGTCCCTGGCAACCACCATTCTACTCTCTGCTTCTATGACTTTGACTATTTTATTTTATTTTATTTTTTTGGCTGCACTGCGCTGGCATGCAGGATCTTAGTTCCCCAATCAGAGATCAAACCTGTGCCCCCTGCAGTGGATGTACAGAGTTCTAACCACTGGACCACCAGGGAATTCTGACTTTGACCATTTTAGATTCCACATATAATTGATACCATACAGTATTTATCTTTCTGTGTCTGGCTTATTTCAGTTAACATAATGTCCTCCAGGTTTACCCATGTTGCCCCAAATGGCAGAATTTTATTCTTTTTTAAGGCTGAATACTCTTCCATTATATTTATATGTGTGTGTGTATATATATATACACATATACATATATATATATACACATATATATAATCTATTTTCTTTATCCATTTATCAGCCAACAGACATTTAGGTTGTTTCCATATCTTGGCTATTGTGAATAATGCTGCAGTGAACATGGGAGTGGAGATATCCCCTCAAGAGCCAGATTTCATTTTTTTCTGGGTATACCTTGAAGTGGGATCGCTAGATCACATGATAGTTCTGTTTTTAATTTTTTGAGGGACCTCCATACTGCTTTCCTCAATGGCTGTACCAATTTATAGTCCCATCAACAGTATACAAAGATTCATTTTTTTCATAATGTCCTTTGAAGCACATCAGTTTTTAATTTGGACAAAGTTGAATTTATCTTTGTTTTTGTTTATGCTTTAGGTGTCATATTTATAATCCATTGCCAAATCCAAGGTCATGAAGATTTACCACTGATTCCTTCTAAGTGTTTGTGGTTTTAGAACTTACATTTAGGTCATTGATTTATTTTGAGTTACTTTTTGTATATGGTGTGAGGTGGGGGTACAACTTCAATCTATTGAGTGTGGAAACTAAGTTGTTCCAGCACCATTTGTTAAAGAGACTGTTCTTTCCCCATTGAATGAACTTAGCGCTCTTGTGAAAAATCAGTTGGCCATATCTCAATTCTAAAAATTAAAAAAAAATTAATTGGCCCTAGATATATGGATTTATTTCTGGACTTTCAATTCTATTCCATTGGTCTACATGTATATCCTTATGCCAGTACCTCACTGTTTTGATTACTGCAGCTTTGTAATAAGTTTTGAATAGGAGAGAAGGGCAAGGAAGCAAGATGTAACCTGTACTAAACATGTCTAGGGAAGGCTGTGACTCCCAAGAGACTGGGTCCCTGGGATGGCACAAAAGGGGCAGTAGAAAGAACTTGAGCTTTAGTATTAAACAGACCTGGTTCAAATCGCAGCTCCACCTCTTAGTAGCTGTGTAAATGTAGCACAGTAAGGGAAAATCCTTACTGTTTTGGTTGATTATAGAAGTTGTATCTGCTGCTTATAAAAATAACAGTTCAGAAATGTATCAAGTAATCTCCTTTAGTCTCAGTTTCCCCATCTGTAAAATGGGGTGATGATTTCCTTATAGGGAAGGGTCGTTGTGAGAACTGGATGAGATAATGCTTGTGTACCCTTTCAAGTGGGCTGTGGATTAACAGAAACAGGCCACACACATATCCACTATAGGACTAGGTAAAGCGAATTTCCTAATTGGCCTGGATCTTATTGGTGACAAGGGACCACACTGGCCAGGGGTCTCTACAACATATTTGGATCCCTGGTTCCCCACACAGGGCACAAAGCTTCTGGTGATAATCTCTGCCCAGGTAGGTTTCTGTCAGGTTGAGAAAGTAGCCAAGTTCTTACTGTAAAAGGAACCCTTTCGTATTTAAGCCTTACTTGCCATTCCAAGAGAACGCGATACTAACAAAACATGTGCTTCTCTTCTCAAAAAGTAGGTCTCCTGTCACAAGAAAAAAAAAATTAGTCTATCCTGGTTCTTGAATCTAACTTGATGTCAGCAAAACCACAGACTTTTGGTGGGTTGGGGGGTGGGGCTGGGGTGGGAGGGGCAGCCAGAGTCATGTCTGGATGTCCCCCGAACGTTGGATTTGTTCTTTCACAGTATTCAAATCACGCACAGTACGTGTGTGACCTTGGGAAAGCTACTTAACTGCTGTGAGCCTCCATTTCCTCATCTTCATAAAGGACGTAATAATAGTACTTATCTCTCATAGGGTTGTTGTGAGGATGAAGTGAATTAATATATGTAAAGCTTAATAAATGCTGAGTGATTAGGATAGTGCCTGGCGCATAATAAGTGCTATTTAAGCGTTAGCTGTTGTCGTTATGAACTGGCACACAGCAGGGCTCCTCCACTAATATTAGGACTTTTCTGTCCAGTGGAATCTGAAAGTTGGGCCATTCCTAGGGAGAGGGACAGGTGTGGTGACCCAGGCAGGAGGAGCTCTGTGAGGAGAGTGGGCAGGAAAGGGGAAGAGGTGGAGATGGGTCAGACCTGCATGGAGGGAGGCTGTCCGGGGGTTGCAGAGGCTAATGAAGATCCAGTGGGCACCATTTGGGACCAGTTGAGTGAGAGGGCACATTCTAGGACCTCTAGGCCAGTGATGAGAAGCAAAGTACGATGGAGACTTGAGGGCTGGGAACCTTAGCCAGTGCCTGAGGCATGGGTGACAAGGTTCAGCTTCCCCGGGAAGGACTGGGCCTTTAGCCCCCGTGGAGAATTCACAAGTAGTTCAGGACACTGAAACAGACCCCTGTCTTAGGGCTTGGACCCATGCCACAGCTGTTGAGAGACCACTGCAGAGGGATCTGTAGGGATGAGCCAGCTGACTCCAGTCCCCACTGCTGGTGGGTCAGAATCAGCAGAGAAGCTGGAAGGAACTGGGCGGGAGCAGGGCAGCCCAGGCCCTGGGGCAGCAAGGGCGATCACTGTGGCCTGTAAGTTCACAGGCAGCTTATTCTGAGCTAAGGAAGGGACGCTCTTTTTTTTTTTTTTTTTTTTTTTTTGCTGTATGCGGGCCTCTCACTGTTGTGGCCTCTCCCGTTGCGGAGCACAGGCTCCGGACGCGCAGGCTCAGCGGCCATGGCTCACGGGCCCAGCCGCTCCGCGGCATGTGGGATCCTCCCGGACCGGGGCACGAACCCGTGTCCCCTGCATTGGCAGGCGGACTCTCAACCACTAGGCCACCAGGGAAGCCCAGGAAGGGATGCTTTTGCTGCCTGTACACGGGGTTTTATGAAGCAGGAAGATGTGTTGCACAGAGCACTTGGAAGGGGGTTGGAGTCCAGGATTTGATTCCGGCTGCCCCATTCATTCCCATTCTGGCTCTGAGTGAGTCCCTTGGCTCTCTGGGCCTGTTTCCCCTGAAGTTGAAGGGGCTGGACTAGGTGACGAAGCACTCTTGTAGTTCTGTGAATGCGTGACCTGTGGCCTCAGTGTGTCCTGTGATTGGAAAGGCTGGGATGGAGAGAGGAGAATGGTGTGGAGGGCTTGGGGGTCCTGGCCATGGCTGTGCCACCTTAGGTGTTGCTGGGCGGGTGCTGCTTGGCCACCAGAGGCAGGTGACTGGAGGCCTGCTTTGTTCCAGAGCTTTGGGAGTATAGCTACTTTTCTTTTGATGGATTTGTGGCAGTACAAGACCTAGACAGCTGGACGGGGTGGGGCAAAGGGGAGAGGTGGTCCAGGGGTCGGTGGAGGGATAGCTGTGGAGGAGGGTGGTGAGTGGGGGTGGTGTGTCTCCCATGTAGTTGGGATGATGGAGGCTCGGGGCGATTAGGGGATGGGGAAAGGAGCCAGTCATGGTTGTGAGGCAAGCACTTCTGTTTTTGTTTCTTTAAAAAAAATTTTTTTAAATTGGGGTATAGTTATTTTACAATGTTGTGTTTGTTTCTACCGTACAGATAAGTGAAGTAGAGTTCCCTGTGCTATACAGCAGGTTCTCATTAGTTATCTATACATATTAGTGTATGTATGTCAATCCCAATCTCCCAATTCATCCCACCCCGGCTTTCCCCCCTTTGGTGTCCATACGTTTGTCCTCTACATCTGTGTCTCTATTTCTGCCTCGCAAACCGGTTCATCTGTACCATTTTTCTAGATTCCACATATATGCGTTAATATATGCTATTTGTTTTTCTCTTTCTGACTTACTTCACTCTGTATGACAGTCTCTAGGTCCATCCATGTCTCTACAAACGACCCACTTTCGTTCCTTTTTATGGCTGAGTAATATTTTATTATATGTATGTACCACATCTTTATCCATTTGTCTGTCAATGGGCATTTAGGTTGCTTCCATGACCTGGCTATTGTAAATAGTGCTGCAGTGAACATTGGGGTGCATGTGTCTTTTTGAAATATGGTTTTCTCAGGGTATATGCCCAGTAGTGGGATTGCTGGGTCATGTGGTAATTCTATTTTTAGTCTTTTGAGGAACCTCCATACTGTTCTCCCTAGTGGCTGTATCAGTTTACATTCCCACCAACAGTGCAAGAAGTTTCCCTTTTCTCCACACCCTCTCCAGCATTTATTGTTTGTAGATTTTCTGATGTTGCCCATTCTAACTGGTGTGAGGTGATACCTGATACCTCATTGGAGTTTTGATTTGCATTTCTTTAATGATTAGTGATGTTGAGCATCCTTTCATGGAGGCAAACACCTCCTGAGTCCCTTAGGACTTGTCCCCACTGAGGTGTGAAGTCATCAGTCACTGCGGTTTCCCAGGTAGGGTTACTGGATGCATTCAAGCAAAAGCAGAAAGACCCTGGGACAGGGACATCTTATCTGTGACCAAAGGAGAAAGGAAGAACCGGCTATGCCCACAGTCTGGAGAACGATTGCCAAGTAGGGGCTCGTGGGCACCTGCTGATATCTAATCCCTTCATCCTGGAAAATCCTGTGGCTTGTCGATGGATAAATGCCAGCTGAGCCTGGGTCCCATCTGGGAGATTCTGGCCCAGCATGTGCTTGGGAGAGATGCCCACCTGTGCTCTCCATCCTGAGCCAGGTGTGTGTTCCCAGTCAGGCCCCCTCTGAGGTCTTGGGCAGATGATCTGGTCTTCTAATCTGAAGATGGACAAAGAAAACCCAGCATGTGTGTCTGTGTGTCGGGGTGGGGCGGGGGGAGTCAGCAGGCTTTAGGAGACAGCCTGTCTGTGCTGTTGCCATGGAGGCATATTTCCACAGGTGGATGATGCTAGAGCACCGTGCCAGCCCGAATGGAAGCCAGGGTCGGAATGAGGGGCAGAGTTCGGGTCAGGGAGGGCCTGCAGCAGGGTAATGCGGACCTACGATTATCTTCTAACAAGGGCACGTTCCTCAGCAAAGACTTCATCCCAACCTGGCTCTGCCTCCTCTGTGCCCCCTCCAGCGCCGCAGACCAACTAAACCAGGAATGCACAGGGCACAGAGAGGGCACTGCCCTCGTGTTAGCCTTTCCCTCCAGTCTGGTTTACCCTGGGTGGGACATTCTGGGTGGGATTCCCTCCTCTCCAACACCAAGTGGCAGAGAGCAGATGCAGTGATGGGAGAAGGCTTCTGTGAGTGTGTGCACCAGTAAGAGTATATCTGGTGGGCGTTCCTGTTGTGCCAGGGAGTGTGTGCACCACTGTGTGTATTGATGAGTTTGTGCATCTTTGCACGGAGGGGTGTGTGCAGCCACCAGGAGTGGCTCTATGTGGATGTGCATTTGAGTGGAGGCGGTGTGCTGGACAGAATTGACTCTGTGTGTGCTGGGGGTGGACTGGCCAGCTCCCTCCCTGCCTTCTCCCCTCCCTCCCTCCATCTTTTGTCCCTGCCCCTGGCAGGGAGGTTTGGGACGTGGAGGGAGGACGGGTCCACTGCTCTTTCCCACGGCTCAAGACTAGGCGTGGTTGGGCCAGGAGCCTGCTCTGACAGCCGCCTTGCCTGGGCAGTTTCTGGGGGCTGGTGGGCTGTAGCAAGGCCCCGTGGCGCTGGAGGGGCTCCACTTAGATCGCGGGCCTGAAAGGTGCAGGTGTGACCTTGGGTGGTGAGAGGTGGAGAGGAACCTCTCCTGCCCACCTGGCCCTCCCAAAGGAGTTGGGAGCGGGGACCCTGCGTCCCCCACGCCACGAGGGGCTCTGGGGCAATGCGGGGCCGCATCAATGTTGGATGAGCCCGTACTGCCTCTGCGCGGCCTCGATAGCATCTTGCTCGGTCTCACTTTTAGTGTAACTGGAGCGCCTAGGCACCTGCCCGAGCCGGCGATTCGCGATCTTCTCACGACGGCGCCACCTGCGGGGGGACCGGGGGTGGGGTGGGGAGGCTGGCGCAGGCTCCGGTGCTGTGTCCCGGGACCGGGACCGGGTGGGCGCCCGCCCGGCCCGGCCTCTCGGGGCAGGGGTCGGTTCCAGCCTGGCCTCTCCTAGGCCCGTGGGGCCCGGTGCCGGGTTACACCTCCTCCCCGCCTCGGGCCACCTCGCCCTCCCTGGGGTGTCATCTGTCCGGCAGCGGCAGTGTGTCCTTGGGCCGGTTCAGTCCCATCCCCCTGCCTGGCTTTGGGGGTTTTCTGCTCGGGAAGGGGCTGGAGGGGCATCAGCCAGACGGAGAGAGATCCCCTAGGGGAAGGAGGGGGAGTAGCCGCCACTACGGAGAGCCTCTCCCTGCAGGTGAGTGTCAGGGGCCCTGAGTGCTTGGGGGAAAGGGAGAGGAGAGCAGGACTGTGATCTGGGGGGTCCTGACTGGCCAAGCATCTCACCACCCTGACCTTTTCTACTCCAGCCCCTGCACCTTAACCCTTCTGACACCACCCCCAGCCTCACCCTGGGAGGCAGGGGTGAAGTGGACTGGTACTTGCTGGCAGCCTTTGGGGTGAAGTTATTACTGGGTTGAGTCCTGGGTGGTGGAGAGTGGACAGCCCCTCTGGTGGGCAGCAAGTTTGGATTGGTTGTGCAAACCATGGCTGGCAGACGGGCAGCCTGTTTTGGTAAATAGTAAGATGGGACCCAGGCACGCCTGTTGGTTTGTAAATAGTAAGATGGGACCCAGGCACGCCTGTTGGTTTGTAAATAGTAAGATGGGACCCAGGCACGCCTGTTGGTTTGTAAATAGTAAGATGGGACCCAGGCACGCCTGTTGGTTTGTAAATAGTAAGATGGGACCCAGGCACGCCTGTTGGTTTGTAAATAGTAAGATGGGACCCAGGCACGCCTGTTGGTTTGTAAATAGTAAGATGGGACCCAGGCACGCCTGTTGGTTTGTAAATAGTAAGATGGGACCCAGGCACGCCTGTTGGTTTGTAAATAGTAAGATGGGACCCAGGCACGCCTGTTGGTTTGTAAATAGTAAGATGGGACCCAGGCACGCCTGTTGGTTTGTAAATAGTAAGATGGGACCCAGGCACGCCTGTTGGTTTGTAAATAGTAAGATGGGACCCAGGCACGCCTGGTTTACATATTGGCTGTGGCTGCTCTCACACTACAACCTCAGAGTTGCACACAGCTCGGCTTGCAAGCCTAAAATATTTACTATCTGGCCCTTTAAGAAAAGGTTTACCTGCCTGATCTATCCCCCAGTACATGCTCCCCTTCACCCTCCACACCTCTCTTCCTCTCCCCCTACACCTGCATCTCCACACATCTGGCTCACCCCTGGCTGAGTGCTCTCCACACCTGGGGACCTTACTCTGGGGACCGCTCACCTCACGTCTCCTCACTGCTACTTTCTCTGGCAAGAGAGGAAAATGACTGGGGGCAACAGGCGTTCCATAATCAACAGGATATCTGAGAGCTGAGGGCTGAGTGCCTGCAGCGCCTTTGCCTGACCCCAAGCAGAAAGTGAGCCCCTTCCTAGGCCCCAGGAGCAAGGTGAGTTAGCTGATGATGGGCGCAGCTTCTCTGGAAGCCCCCCATCTATCACAGCAGCTGAGAGGATGAACAGGCCCGTTCTAGGTGTGGGCTTCCTGTCACCTCTCCCTGTGGGCCAGGCCAGGAGCAGGTGACAGAACTGAGGTCCCAGTGGAGCAGTGGGGAGACACTACTGAGTGAGCAGGTAATTATAGGGCACAAGTATGCCCTGGAGGGAGACAGGGAGCTCCAGAGTTTCAGCCCCTCCCCTGCCTGCTACCCTATGGCAGACCCTGGGGCCCATTGTGCTCTCTTTTCTCTAAGCCTCAAGCCTTTGAGAACAAAACTAACCCCCTTTCCTTGGTTCCCCTTTGCACACCTGAGTTCAGGGTTCTGTTTTAGGGAAAGGACAGGAGCAGAGGGAAACGCCAGGGCCTGAAGACAGAGCTGCATTCCTGCTGCGCTGCCACTAGGTGGCACCCTTGAGGTGTCGGCTCCCCCTGGGGAGGGCCCTGTGTGTTCTGCCGCTTGCCCCCTGTTCAAGGTCCATTTCCAACCTGAAAGGCTGTGGTCGCACACACTCTGAGTCCCACTAGGCCTGACCAGCTCCGTCTGCCCCCTGAGGCAGCTCCTCGCCACCTCCAGACTGTAGTTCAGGGCATTTTACTTGGGTCATGGGGAGGGACCATCAGGGACAACATGCAGTTGTGATGATCTGTCATCACCTGCCTTCTTCTCTCCGGCAGGGCAACTTGAGGGCAGTTGTTCTATTCTCTGGGCCACGGGGCCTGGCACAGCGGAGGGGGCGGAAGGTGTTTGGTGGTGTATGATGTGCAAACAGGAGGGAGACTTGCCGTCACTCTTTATCCCTGTGGTGTGTCTAGCGCTTCTTTGGTATGCGGCTACCCTGCTGAGAAGCTGGGGCAGAGGGAAGGAGCCAGGCACCAGTGCACCCTGGGAGGCAAGCTGGTTCAGGATCAGGGGAGTCTTTCTCCCTCTGTCCTGTTCTGGCTGGTGCCAGCCTTCTAGGTGTCCTCTAGACGGGATGAGGGGTGCTAAGGGGACACAGCCTAGGGCCGGAGAGCTGCTTGTTTCCGGGGAGAGCTTCCAGGCACACCTGGCTCTTGTCTGGCACTTGGAGCAAGCCACGCTCACCAGGGATGGAGACAGGCTGTGGTGGGCTCTAGCACCTGTGATGGCCTTGCCCCTCTCACTTGGCCCCAGCTCAGCCCATTCCAAGAGCCACCCAGTCTAACAGGGAACAACTGTGCGGCCACCCAGGGGTCCCAGACAGAGGCCTAGAAGCTGCATCAGTGTTGGGGAGGACTGCCATCCACCAAGCAATTCCTTCTGACAGCTAGGGAAGATGTCCGCGCGGACCTCCACCCAGCCCAAGGGGGCCGACAGTGCCAGGGAGGTCTGAGGTCTGGATTCTGCTTAGAAGCAGCGGATGACGAGTGGGGGTTTCTTGGAAGAAGGGTGGATATTTCTGTTGATTCTGTCCCGTTGAGTCAGTGGAGGCCAGGCCAGCTTGTGCTCTTGGGAAAGGGCCCCTTGCAGAATCTTCTACCTGAAGGGCTGACACTGACACGCAGGTGCCATTTCCCTGCCTAGAACAGTCTCCAGAGTGAGACTGGCATCACTCACCAGGGTAATTACTGGTTTGGGTTCAATTTCCATTCAAAACAGTAATCCCAGTCTGAGCTGGTGTCAGATCTGAAGGTTGATTATTAGTAACATTTATCAACAGCCTCTCAGCTCCAGGCAATTACAGCTAATCTGCCGTTCCTGCTCCCAGCCGTGCAAAACCGCCAGCCTCTTCCCTGCCGCCCCCTCCGTTCCCCTCTCCCCTTCTTCTCCCCTCCTCTCCCCTTAGCAGCCAGCCTGAGGGAGGGCAAGAGATGGGAGCCACCTCCTGAGTCCCTGTCCCCCCCGAATGGAGGAGACCCATGTGCGTGCCAGGCACCTGTGAGCCCCAGCAGTGGTCTTCAGGCTGCAGATTCTTGTAGAAGCTGAATCTGGTTCTATCAGAGCTGAGAGGAATCCCCGCAGTTCAGTGAACCCGTGCCCCCTGGTGACTTGTCACACAGTGGCGTTTTCAGCTGCATCAGGGTCCCTCCTGCCCTGACTCAGTCTGTCCTCCCCTCCAGGCCTGAGACTAGGGTGAAGCAAGTGAGACCTTTGCCTCAGGTACAAAATGTAAAGGACCGCCAAAAAGCTTAGTGACCAGATAAATGATATTTTAATGCAATAAGTTTTAAAAACCAAAATGAATGCAAAAACAAAAAAATCCGTAATGAACAAAATCAAAATTTTAGTAAAGACAGGATTCAACCCTGGATAGCAGGACTTGGCTTCACTTGCCTCACTGGAATTCCAGCTTTCTAGGACCCTGTCTTTGTTTACAATTTTGATATTTTATCGAGGATATTTTTGCATTCATTTTGACTTAAATATGATTTATCTTGATCACGGTTGTTTTGGTACTTGCGTAAATTTTACGCCTAGGCGAGTGCCTCCTTCAGCTCACCCCTGTCCTGGCTCTGCTCCCCCACTTCCTGTTGGGCCCTCCATCCCTGCTCCCTCAGTTCTCACTGTCCACTGCTTCAGGTGCGGGGAATTCAGCTTATCTCTGAGCTGGGGTCCCCACCCGGTGCCCATCTTCCACTCCATCCCTGTGGACCCTGCTTCAGCCTTCAGGCATCTTCAAGAGGACCTGCAGGTTGCCATGGTAACTGCTGTGGTAACTGGAGGACAGAACACGCCGGTCTTGCCCCACTCCTATAATCACGTCCAGCCAGGACTGGATAAGTGCAGGCATGTCTGACAGCGTCCCTGATGCACCAGTCTCAGAAGAAGCTAAAACATTGCTGGACATGCGTGGAGATGGGGAGAATTACATTGACCTGAATCCTTCCGGGGCGGCGGTGGGTTGAGAATGGCATGTGGCTAAAGGAAAACTGTGATGACCTGTTTGTGACAGGGAAGCATGGATGCTGACTAACCAGGCTTCCGCAGGGGGTAGATCTAATTCACTGAAGGGCTTTTGTTTCGCTGAGCAGGGCCTCTAAGCGGAGGGACACTTGTCCCCACCAGCCCCGCCCTCCAGCTGTGCTCAGCTTGTCTAAGGGTTAAACCAACGTTGCAGAAAGATCGATGTTGAAGGGGTGTCCAGGACACCAAATTATTTCTGGACTTGAGGCACTGTCGTGTCCAGGCCTAGGTCACTCAGCCACTCAGTGTCCCAGTGCTGTCCCAGTGGGAGATCTGAGGGTCTCAGATGAAATGTGTGGGGAGCGCTTCCACCCTTGCTGTTCTGCTGCAGCATGTCCCTGCTGAGGCTCCACAGCCCTGCTGAGCGGCACGCTCTCCAGTCACCCATCCTGGCAGTAGGTCGCCCAGTGCCTGCTCTGCCACTTACTGGGCAAGTCACTCCCCCTCTGAGCCTCAGTTTCCTCTTCTGGGAAGTAATCAATAACACCTCCCTCCTTTGAGGGGTGTGCTCACCATTAAAAGAGCTAATGTATGTAAAAGAGGTCAGAAATCCAGCCCCGAGTTTCTGTGACTCCTTTTGTCCGTCCTTCTCCAGTCCTCCCCCCAGGGTGTCATGCAGGTGGGCGCCACCGCCAGCCTCAAGGTGAGGATGGGCTTCCTTGGAGGAAGCTGGCTTCATCTACAGGTGATGCATTTCTTCCTGGTCCACATTCCTGTGGACCAATATATAAACCTGAGAGCCTGGGCAGGAAGGGGACGGGGGGGATGCTGTGCTTGAGAAGGTGCCGGCCTGACCATCAGCTTTGAGATGCCCTTTGACTCTGGCTGCAAAGTTCCATTCTGCCTGAAGCAGGACAGAAGGCATCTGAAAGAAGTTCATGAGGTGTGGAGGGATGTGATTTCCAGTTTCAGGTGGCCACACACATATACTCACGCACGTGGAAGCCGCCGCGTGCAGCATGTCTGCTCACTACAGTTTGTGCTGTCTTCCCTGCACTGGCTTTGGAGCTTTGAGGCATGTTGCAAAGTGGAGAGAACAGCAAACTGAGAGCTGCAGAACTTGGCTGTGACCCCTCCACCTTCTGAACCATCGGTGACGCAAAGGGCAGGGGCTGAGATGCCCTCTCAGCTGACAATCTGTGTTCCGTTCTCTAGAGGCTGCGAGAGTTGACAGAATGGGCTCACCTTTGCACTCTCCTCCCCGGCCACTTACAGTCTCCCCACAAGTCCTTCTCTTATCTGTTTGGCAGACTTAGAGGCTAAGGGCTCCGGGGTGCGGTGAGGGTGGGGTCAGCAATGTCTGGTTTTGTAACTAGGCATCATTTTCTGCTCAGAAATTTGAAACTGAATCCCAAAGATTCCTAATTATTATTCTAAGTTCTCACTGAAAATCTGAGTATAATTTTTACAAGAGCATGGCCGAGAATGGATAAGAAAGGGAACAAGCAGGGCTGGACGGAGGAAAGAGAGGCAGAAGGTGACCTGAGCAGGAGCCAGACTGAGACCTGGGAGTGGAAGGCTGGCAGGACTCGGCAAAGGAAAGCTGCTTAGATTCTGCCCTGAGGCAGCGGGGAGCTTCTGAAGGGTTTAAGCAGGGTCGGGAGGCGTGATCAGATTTGCATTTAGAATGCTTACTCTGGTGCCCGTTGGAGGATGGATGGATTTGAGAGGGGCAAGTTCTAAGCAGACACCATCCTGATGCCGAACTCTGGGCAACGGACGAGGAGGCCCCACAGAGGATAGGGGTCCAGGGAAGGGGGAGGGGGGAGCTAAGGGATGCTTGGTAGATAACCTCAGAACGGCTTGGTTGTTTGCATTGGCTGAGGAAGGCGGACAGGGAAAAGAGGGAGCAGTCGTGGCACCTGAGGGGCTGTATGTGTCACTCTCAGAGACAGGATATATAGAACAAATGCTCAGAGTCACAGAAAGTCCCAAGCTGTGTACCTCAGTGTGAGCTTTTGCAGGACATCCAGAGGGATGTGTCCAGAGAGCAAGCAGATGGAAGGGGGTCTAGAGTTTAGGAGGGGAGTGAGCCCATGATATAAGCATGGATGTTCTCTATGTAAAGGCTGTGGGAGTTGAAGCCCTGTGAGGGGATAAGATCACTCGGTACACTTGAGGTTGAGTGAGAGGACAAGAGGCTGAGGACACAGACAAGGAACTCCTAGATCCCCCGTCAGTTCCTCAGAGGCACAGTGTGTGTGTCCCCCAGGACACAGCCTGCCACTGGCCCCTAGCCCAGGGCTGGCCACAGAGAGGGCATCAGTGAATGTGTCTGGCTGTGATTCTTCCAGATGAGGCCTTTGTCCTCAATGTACCTGCCTCTGCCAGGGTTGTCATAGTAACCACAGTTGCAGGGATACTCAGTCTCTGTGTTGCCATGGAAACGAGCACTTGGGTGTCCCTGAGTGGCATGGCCACTGAGGACTTGGAGATTCACTCTGTCCTGAAGGGTTTGGGAGTGAGACTGTGACTGGCAGAGAGGGTTTCCATGTCCTAATGAATCAGTGATGGTGGTGGTTATTCTGACTGTTGCCACGGAGATGGAGGAAGACACCCAGGTGGCTTGTGCTAGCTTCAGTACTGAGCCGGTGAGACAAGGCATTGCAACGGGCTCCAGGTCTTTGTGTGCAGCCTGAACAGGACCAGCCTGCAAATTCACCCCATCCTCTGGCTGCCATGGGGCCCAGGACCCCTTTGCTTTCTTTTGGGGTTTGCACCCTTTTGCCAAGACAGGGATTTTGTTCCCAGGAGGCACTCCCCGGCCCATGGGATCTCAGCATTCAAAGCAACACAGGAAACCTGGGCCCCTGAAACGGGGCCACCGAAGAGATCGGTAAGCACTCGACACCCCCACCTTTAGCCCATGGACCCCACCCTGTGTCCACTGCATTCCCCATGACTTCCCCCCTCTGCAGTCCCAAGGCCCTCCCTTCCCCTACCACATGGGGTCCCACTGCTTATCCCTCCCAAAGCCTCAGGCTCTAGACAGGTGAACAGGGGGCCTTTGCTCCCCTGCCTGCCCGGGATCTTGGGGGAACCCTCCACCACGGGAGGGAGGCCTCTGCCCCTGGCGGCTTCTGCCCTCTGCCTCTGCTGGTGGGCTCCTCCTGCAGCCTCCACCCCGCCCCTGTGCTCTGTTCCTCTGGCTTCAGCCGTTACTGCCCTCATTCTGAGCTGCCTGCCTGCTGTCCTGCGCCCCACAGAGCCAGCACCCGCGGGAAGTCCCTCCACCTGATCCCGCTTAACTCCCGCTGGAAGTGGCTGGGACCGAGGCCCTGGAGGAGGCCTTGAGCGGCACGGTCCGGCCAGGCAAGGGGCAGGAATGACGAGGTGAGGCACAAGGCCGTGGAGTCACCCCTGCTTTTTGTCCTCAGGAGAACAACCAGGAGGAAGTACTGGAAGGAAGGAAGGGAGATCGCTCGGTGAGCTGACAGGGGAGGAGGGTGTGCTGCCCGGGGAAGGGCTGCCCACAGGAGCCTGTGTGGGGAGGGCGCGGGCAGGAGAGGGCGGCTCGGCGGCAGTGGACGCGGTTTGCGCTCAGCCGTGGGCGTGGGAAGTGGGGTGCGCTGGAGCGTGTGACCCCTAAGTGAAGTCTTCCCTCGCTGTGGCTGTTGGGGCTGGTGGCCTGGGTTTGTTGCTCCTGGACCCTTCTGTGGTCCTTTTGCCCAACTCCAGCCAGGGGATCCTGCTGAGAGGGCCCAGAGTTCGGGAGTCTGCTGCCCAGCCTGTCCTGGGTCCCTCAGCCAGGCATTCCCAGGACCACTAAGAGTATTCAGATCCCCAGACCCACATTCTCCCTGCCCTAGGCTGGCATCCCCACGGCCTGCTTCTGCAGTCAGGAGATGGGGCTTTTCTAGGACTCCTGACCGGAGCCTCCTTTGTGCTTTATTGATGGCAGGGTCCCTAGGATATATTTCTTGGCCCAGAGGATGGGCAGGAACAGCTGCCCTCTGAAGGAGGGGCCTTGCCTCATAGATGAGGCAAGATGTCGGACCCCCTTCCCAGGTGCCGTGTGGGCCGAGGGCTCCCAGTACCTGCGGAATCTGCCTGCCCTTTCAGGGACCAGGCGGAAGACATGGGGGGCATCAGGGGCTCTGGTTTGCGCCCTCATGGATGTTGGTCCTGGGTTTCTGCTGAGGTCTCTGATGAAGTGTCCTAAAAGGGGGGCTCTGTGGAGAACCATGGGTCTCAGTATGGCCCTGTGTTCTCCTTTTCTACAGCCTCAAACCAGGTTGACTTTTTAGCCTAAAGAAAAGTTCATGCGGAGAAAGATGGGGAGTGGGGGTGGGGAGGTGGTATATCCCTTGAGGCTACTTCTCAGGCTCTTGGGAAGGAGGAGGGGGAGGGGTGTAAGGATTGAACCCCAGGGGGCGGACTCTGCTGTATGACTAATGAGGCTTGAAGACTTCAGCTCATTTGTCCTCTGCAGCTGGTGCATTTTGAGTGATGTGAGCTGATGAGTCTCCTGCTTGCACCCGCCACCCATACGCTGTCAAGGCCGAGAGAATCTCTAAGATGCATCTAACCCTTTGATTAGCAGGCAAAACTGAGGCGTCAGGGCAGGGTCACACTGCAAGTTCACAGCAGAGTCAGGACCAGAACCCAGGCCCCCTGCTCATGGCTCTATGCACTACAGGCCTGGGAGCCAGCCTCGCTGTGTGGGAGTCAAGGGGCCGACTGGGAGTGCACAGTCCTCTGGTTTTGACCCTGCCTCCTGTGAATGGAGGCCCTGAGCATGCGGTGGGCTATATACCCACAGCTGATGCCTGGCTGGCAGAGACACCTGGCTATACCAGCTTTCTGGGATGACTCTTTCCGGGATTTGGGGCCTCTCTACTTTACCCAGGGTCCCCCACACCACCCTGGCTCTTCCATGTTGAAAGACTCTGGTGCCAACAAGCGTGACATTTTACTCACGGCAGCCTGTATGGGCTCACAGGGCCGTGAGTAGAGGGACAAGGGAGTTGAGGGGCCAGGCAGCCTCAGGGTTAAGGCTGAGTTCTAGGGACATATCTCTGTACGCTGGGAATAGTCATAATCGATGGCAAAGTTACATGGTCCAGCCATGGAAGGACATAGCCAGAGTAAAAGAATCTTGTCACAGTGTTTTTATTGTAGGTTCTACCGATCATACTGGCAGCTTCCATGTCTGTGAGGACAGTTCCTCTGTACCCTGGCCTCTGAGATTTTTGTTGTCATCAACTCACTGAATGTCACCCATTACTGGGATCTTGTCATCGTTTGAAGCTGTCCCACCTCTGAAGTCTTAGTCTCTCCGTACCTCCTATGCATTTTTTCCCTCCACTCCACTATGTCTGTTCATAGACACCTTCAGGCTCCTACCTCCTAGTTTTTCTCCTTGCCCTGAATCAACCCTTGATCCTATGCAGTCTGGACCCCATGACGTGTTACTTCAACTCTTCACCAGTCACCACCTGGCCCCCTTAGTCTCCCACGCCACCCCTAGAACATGGTAACTGCCTGCCTTCTCTAGTCCTTACTTACAGGGGTGGGGAGGAGGGTGGGGGATGGGAATCCCTTCACGAATTGACACTAGTCCAAGTTCATGGTCCACAGCCTCAGCTGAGCCCCCAGTACGGCCCAGCAGTCCTGCTGCCTAGGCCCACTCCAGTTCCGCTTCAGCTTTTTCAAAGCTCTCACATAATCCCTCGACTTTTCTTTCTTTTTTTAAAAAAATATTTATTTATTTATTTGGTTGCTCCGGGTCTTAATTGCGGCAGGCGGGCTCCTTAGTTGTGGCATGCGAACTCTTAGTTGAGGCACGCATGTGGGATCTAGTTCCCTGGCCTAGGATCGGACCCAGGCCCCGTGCATTGGGAGCGTGGAGTCTTAACCACTGCGCCACCAGGGAAGTCCCAATCCCTCTGCTTTTCTACTCCACAGTTTCCCTACTCATTCCCAGCAGTCTACCTAGGCTCTCTCTTTATAAAGTAAAGAAAATTTGCCAAGAGGAAATTTCTTTAACCTCTGCCCTGGCCTGCATCCATGCCCATCCATGCTTCTGGCCCCCATCATACTGAGAGATAGGTGTTCCTCTTCCAGCTAACCTCTCTACCAGAGATCTGGGGACCCTCCCCTCTGCCCCTCCACCCGAGATCCCCCCTTCTGTTGCTTCTCCCCTCTTCATCTTCATCAGCTCCCCTCTCCTGGCTCCTTCATTTGTAAGCCAGTTACGAAATAAAACAAAAACACCTTGACTTTACAACCTCCTCTCTCTCCTGCCCTTCTCAGCCAAGCCTGTTAAAATCAAAGCCATTGTTTATTACCTCCATTTCCTCACCTCCTGCTGAGTCTTTAGTCCACAGCGACCTGGCTGCTGCCCCCACTTTACCACCCGAGCTTCTCATCCTGTGTCTCCAGTGAGTCTTACTGTAAAACCAGCTGAAGCTTTCAGTTCCCAGTTGACCTCTCAGCAGCATTTGATGCCACTGAGTGCACTCTGCCTTTCGAAGCCCTCTTCCTTGCATTCCGTGACCCCTCACTCTCCTTTACCACCTGCCATCCTGATAATTATTTCTCAGTTTTCTTCATGAGATTTTCTTCCTCTGTTCACCCTGGAAGTGCTGATATGGCCCAGGATTCTGTCTTGGTCTCTTTTCTCCCTTAAACTTGTTTCTGGTGGTCTCATGGATTACCATGGCTTTAATTTCCATCTCTAACTGATGACTAGAGCTGTTCCCTAGACCCTTCTCCTTACTTCTACTTTTTCTTTTTAGTTCTATCAGATTTTCCTCATGTGTATTGAAGTTCTGTTCATAGGTACAGAAACATGTAAGATTGTTATGTCCTCTCAAGAACTTAACCCCTTCATCAACAAGAAATGTCCTTCTTTATCTATGGTAACATTTCTTGTTCTGAAGTCCAATTGGTCTGATAATAATATAAACACTCCAGCTTTCTGTTCATTAGTGTTTGCGTGGCGTATCTTTTTCTATCCTTTTACTTTTAACCTCTCTGACTTTATTTTTTTTTAATTAATTTATTTATTCATTCATCTTAGGCCGCGCTGGGTCTTCGTTGCTGTGATGGGCTTTCTCTAGTTGCGGCGACGGGCTTTCTCTAGTTGCGGCGAGTGGGGGCTACTGTTCGTTGCGGTGCGCGGGCTTCTCATTGTGGTGGCCTCTCTTGTTGCGGAGCACAGGCTCCAGGTGCGCAGGCTCAGCAGCTGTGGCTCATGGGCTCTAGAGCGCAGGCGCAGTAGTTGTGGCGCACAGGTTTAGTTGCTCCATGGCATGTGGGATCTTCCTGGACAGGGCTCAAACCTGTGTCCCCTGCATTGGCAGGCGGATTCTTAACCACTGTGTCACCAGGGAATTCCCTCTGACTTTAAAGTGGGTTTCTTTTGGAAATTGTATCATTGTCATTTTTTAAAATTAATTAATTAATTTATTTATTTATTTTGGGCTGAGTTGGGTCTTCATTGCTGCGCGCCGGCTTTCTCTAGTTGCGGCGAGCGGGGGCTACTCTTCGTTGTGGTGCGTGGACTTCTCATTGCAGTGGCTTCTCTTGTTGCAGAGTACAGGCTCTAGGTGAGCGGGCTCAGTAGTTGTGGCTCACGGGCTCCAGAGCACAGGCTCGGTAGTTGTGGCGCACGGGCTTAGTTGCTCTGAGGCATGTGGGATCTTTCCGGACTGGGGATCGAACCTGTGTCCCCTGCATCAGCAGGCGGATTCCTAACCACTGTGCCACCAGGGAAGTCCCTCATTGTCATTTTTATGCAGTCTGAGCAGCTTGGCTTTTTAATTGGAATGTTTAGACCATTTACATTTAACGGTATCATCAATATGGTTGATTTAAAATCTGCCATCTTGCTATTAGTATTCTATTTGTCCCACTTGTTCTTTGTTTTCTTTTTCTTCTTTTCCTACTTTCTTTGAGAGTGGGTGTCTTTTATGATTCTGTTTTATCTCTCTTCTTAGCTTATTAGTTATTAGCTTACGTGTCTTTTATGATTCTACTTTATCTCTATTCTTAGCTTATTTTTGTTTATGTTTTTGTTTGTTTTTCTTAGTGGTTACTCTGGGGTTTACAGTGTACATCTTAAACTTACCACAGTCTACCTTAAAACGTTATACCACTTCATGAATATCATAAGAAACTTACAACAGTGTACTTCCATTCCCCCTTCTTGTCTTTTAGCTGTTGTCATGCATTTTGCTTTTACTTTTGGTATAAACCCAACTATACATTGTCATTATTTTTGCTTTAAACAGTCAATTATCTTTAAAAAAAATACCTTTACTGGGATGTAATTTATATACCGTGCAATTCATCTATTTATAGTGTACAGTTCAATGTGTTTTAAGTTGTGCAGCCAACACTACAATCAATTTTAGAACATTTTAATTTACCCCACACCCCCCCAAAAAACCCATGCCCATTAGTAGTCACTCCTCCTTCCTCTCCCCACCCCCATCCATACACAACTGCTAATTTACTTTCTGTCTCTGTAGATTTGCCTATTTTGGACATATCATGTAAGTGGAATCACACAATATGTGGTCCTTTGTGACTGAGTTCTTTCCTATCATAATGTTTTCAAGGTTCATTCATGTTGTAGCATGTCTCAATACTTCATTTCTTTTCATTGCCAAATAATATTCAATTATATGGGTATATCACATTTGTTTATTCATTCGTCAGTTGATGGACATTCACATTGTTTCCACTTTTTAGCTATTATAAATGATGCTGCTGTGAACATTTGTGGACATGTTTCCTTTCTCTTGGGTATATGCCTAAGGGTGGAACTTCTGGGAGACTGTATGTTCAACCTTTTTGGGGAACTGCCAGAGTGTTTTCCAAAGTGGCTGTACCATTTCACATTCCCACCAGCAATGCATGAGAATTCTAATTTCTCCACATCCTTGCCAATACACATTTTATCTGTGGTTTTGATTATAGCTATCCTAGCGAGTGTGAAGTGGTATCTTATTCTGGTTTTGACTTATATTTCCCTGGTGACTAATGGTGTGCCTGTAAGTCATTTATGTATCTTCCTTGGAAAAATGTCTATTCAGATCCTTTGCTCATCTTTAAATGGACCGTCTTTTTATTACTGAGTTGTAAGCATTCTTTATGTATTCTAGATATAAGGAGTCCCTTGTCAGATAATAATTTGCAACTATTTTATCCCTTTCTGTGCGTTGTCTTTTCACTTTCTTAATGGTGTTCTTTACAACACAAAAGTTTTAAATTTTTATGAAGTCTAATTTACCTATTGTTTTCTTTTGTTGCTTGTGTTTTTGGTGTCATATCTATTGAAATCATTGCTTAATCAAAGGTCACAAAGATTTATGCCTATGTTTCCTCCTAAGAGTTTTATAGTTTTACCTCTTACATTTAGGTCTTTCAGTAATTTTGAGTTAATTTTTGTATATAGTGTGAGGTGGGGGGTGTTCCCAGATTTTTCTTATTTTGGATATTCAGTGGTCCCAGCACAATTTGCTGAAAAAAACTGTTTTTTCTACAATCAAATGGTCTTGGCATCCTTGCCAAAAATCAATTGACTGTACATGTGAGTTTATTTCTGGACTCTCAATTCTACTATATTGATTTATGAGTCTGTCCTTGTACCAGTACCACACTGTCTTGATTACTGTAACTTTGTAGTAAGTTTTGAAATCAGGAAGTGTGAGCTCTCCAAATTTGTCCTTTTTTTTTTTTTGCGGTACGCGGGCCTCTAACTGTTGTGGCCTCTTCCGTTGTGGAGCACGGGCTCCGGACGCGCAGGCCCAGCGGCCATGGCTCATGGGCCCAGCCGCTCCGCAGCATGTGGGATCTTCTCGGACCGGGGCACGAACCCGTGTCCCCTGCATCGGCAGGTGGACTCTCAACCGCTGCACCACCAGGGAAGCCCCAAATTTGTCCTTTTTCAAGATTGTTTTGGCTATGCTGGGCCCCTTGAGTTTCCATGTGAATTTTAGGACCAGATTGTCAATTTCTGCAAAGAGACCAGCTGGTATTCTGATGGGGATTGTGTTGAATCTGTAGATCAATTTGAGGAGTATTGCTGTCTTAACAACATTTAATCTTCTGATCCATAAACACAGGATATCTTTTAATTTATTTAGGTCTTCTTTAATTTCTTTGAAAGAAGTTTGTCGTTTTCAATGAACAGTCTATACTTCTTTTTAAAAAACTCATTCCGAAGTATTTTTTGATGCTTTTGTAAATTGAATTGTTTTCCTAATTTCGTTTTTGGATTGTTCACTGCAAGTATATAGAAACATAACTGATTTTATATATTGATCTTGTATCCTGCTAGCTTGCTGAACTTGTTCATTAGTTCTAATAGCTTTTAGTGGACACTCAGGTGTTATTTATACAAAGTCATGTCCTCTATGAATAGAGGTCATTTTACTTCTTCCTTTCTAATCTGGATGCCTTTTATTTCATCTTCCTGCCTGTTCCTCTTGGCTAGAACCTCCAGTACAATGTTGAATAGATTTGTTTTGATCTAATAGGTATGCATTCAGCCTTTCACTTTTAAGTATGATGTTAGTTTTTGGTTTCTCATAGATGCCCCTTGTCAGGTTGAGGAAATCCCCTTCTATTCCTAATTTGTTGAATGATTTTCTCATGAAGTGGTGTCAAATTTTTTTCAAATGCTTTTTCTGCGTTTATTGAGATGCTTGTGTGGTTTTGTCCTTTATTCTACTGATATTGTGGATTATATTAATTGACTTTTGGATGACAAGCCAACTCTGCACCCCTGGGATGAATCCTACTTGGTCAGGATGTATAATCCTTCTTATATGTTGCTGAATTCAGTTTGTTTGTTTGTTTAATGAGGAAAAAATATTTTACATATACCTGCCTAGTTACCATTTCCAGTGTTCTTCATATGTGTATTCAAATTGTCATCTAGTATCATTTTCCTTTTACTATAATCATGGGTTCCATGTGAATCTGCTACTGGACTGTGACCTCTCTGAGGGTAAAGCCCCGTCTTGCTTGGCTCTGTACTCTCGGTGGAGGACAGGAGTGGGTGCTCAGTGTGAGTGCACTGAATGAATGAAAGCTGGGTATGGAGGCATGGCTGGTGGAAACAAGGAGACCCAAGACCAGCTGCCCTTCACTGGCCTGGTTGTCTCAGAGCAGAAGAGCTCAGTGCAGCAGAGCCTTCCTCCCAGAGCTGGGCAACACTGGGCTTGAGGGTTCGTGCTCTACTGCACAGGGGCTAGACTTGCATGAGCCTTCATGTGGCTGCATTTATACCTGCTTCAGAGGGAGCCCTGCTGTATCGTCATCCTGGCCTGCATGGGCCTGAGCCCCAGGGAGGCTCTTGGGGTAGCTGGGTTTTAGGCTTCTCGGCAGACCTATCTCCTACATGAAAGTCAGAAACTGCCACAAGGAGCCTGATGTGTCACAGGAAATTCGTATTGAAAAGAGATTCTAGAATAGGATGTGGTGAAGGGCTTTGATGATTGGGACATGCCCCCGTGCAATGTAACTCTGCTAGGAAAGTTCCCATTTGCTCATCCATTTTAAAAGTGGTTTATATATATTACTGTCATTCGATTACAAGCTCCATGAAGGCAGGGGCCATGTCTGTCTTTTTCATTGTTGGGTTCTCAGCCTACAGTGCATGTAAACAGTAAGCACAGAATAAATGTTGAATGGACCATAATAGCTAAAATTTCCTGAGGACTTACAGTGTACCACACAGTGCTAAGCCATTTACACGTATTAACACATGTAACAGTCACAACCACCATATTCATTCTCAATATGAGATGAAGAAACTGGGACACACAGTGGTTAAGTAAATTGGTCAAAGTCACATTGTCACATAAGGGGTGAGGCAAGCTTTCAAAGGCTTGTGCCCTTAACCTTTATTGAATGAATGAATGAATGAATTTGTACATATGAGTATTTTGATATATAGTGTCTACAAAGGGGACCATATCATAATAGATAAAGATGTATTTCTTAAAACAATTATCAGAACATCAGACTTTCCATTATTTGGACTGTCCATACTCAATATCAATTAATGTCTCTCTCTATAATATATATAATGTTAAATACAATATTCAATTAAATGTAGTAATTCTGTAAGTATTAAGTAATGCTCACATATAGTCTACAGCATCACTATTAACATTGTGATCTTACTGCATGCCAGGCTTTGTGTTAAGTGTTTTACATAAATTGTCTTATTTAACATTCATAATTCTGTGAAATAGGTGTTAGAATCCCTGTGAATTTCTGTGATATAACTAAGGCTCAGAGAGGCTAAGCCCTGAGAGGTCACAGAGCTTATCACAAAGCCGGATTTGAGCCCATGTCTATTTGACTCCATATCTGTGCTCTTAAGGGCTTTGCTGTACTCCCTCTCCTGTAGTCTGGCTGAAGCAGGGGCTGCCTTGGGACTTCCAAGCTCTCACTCTCCCAGAAAGCTCCCAAATCCTAGGGCCTGGTCCCCACTTCACAGCCCTACCCAAGGGGGATGATCAGTGCCCCAGACAGGTTTTCCCAGACCCTGTCCAGCAGGGAGAGATGAAGCTTCAACAGTTCAGACACTGTGGTGTGTAATCCTAGTACCTTAGAACTTGAGGGATGCCATATTGGAGCCCATCCTAGACCAACTAAATCAGAATCTCTGGGAGTAAGCCCAAGAATCTGAATTTTTAAATAGCTCCCCAGGAGACTCTGATGTCTAGAAAGATTTGGGAACCACTGGCCCAGGCTCAGGAAAGAGGAAATGGATACTCCTCAGGAAAAAAAGTAAGGGCTCTTGCCCAGGCCAACTTCACAACACCTTTTAGAAACATGGTGGCATCATGTGGGATGAACATATATTGTAAAATAATATTAAAAATTTTAAAAGAACATATGTTCATTGCGGTAAATTTGGGATACATAAAACAATATAAGGAAGAAACGTAAGATTACCTATAATCCTAACACCCAGAGGCAACTCCTGTTAGCATTTTGATTTCTATTTTTTTAACTTTTCTTTATAGTATAGTACACATAAAAATGCACAAATATTGAGTACACAGATTATAATGAATTTTCACAGCTGAACACAGTTATCTTTTTTTTTTTTTTTTTGCGGTACGCGGGGCTCTCACTGTTGTGGCCTCTCCCGTTGCGGAGCACAGGCTCCGGATGCGCAGACCCAGCGGCCATGGCTCACGGGCCCAGCCGCTCCGCAGCATGTGGGATCTTCCCAGACCGGGACACGAACCCATGTCCCCTGCATCAGCAGGCGGACTCTCAACCACTGCGCCACCAGGGAAGCCCTGAACACAGTTATCTTAACAAAACTCAGACCAAGAAACAAAACATTGCCAGCACCCTAGAAATTCCCTTTGAACTCCTTTCTGGTAACTTCCCCCTCCAAAGCAGTTAAACCGACTTCTAACATTATGGATTAATTTTGCCTGTGTTTGACATTTATATAAATGGAATAATTTGTTATATCCTCTTGGGGTCTGGTTTATTTTGCCAATATTATATTTGTGAAATTAGGCAAGTACAGTAGTTCATTTATTGTCACTGTATAGTATTTGTGTGACTATAGCATAGTTTATGTGTCCATTTTACTGTTGATGGCATTTGGGGAGTTTAAAGTGTTTGGCAACTGTGACTAGTGCTATTATGAACATTCTTTTTTTTTTTTTTTTAAAGTACCTGACACATTCAGTCCTTTTTTTTTTAACTTGCTTATTTATTTATTTATTTATTTTTGGCTGTGTTGGGTCTTCGTTTCTGTGCGAGGGCTTTCTCTAGTTGCAGCAAGCGGGGGGCCACTCTTCATTGCGGTGCGCGGGCCTCTCACTATTGCAGCCTCTCTTGTTGTGGAGCACAGGCTCCAGACGCGCAGGCTCAGTAGTTGTGGCTCACGGGCCTAGTTGCTCCCCGGCTAGGGATCTTCCCAGACCAGGGCTCGAACCCGTGTCCCCTGCATTGGCAGGCAGATTCTCAACCACTGTGCCACCAGGGAAGCCCTATGAACATTTTTGTACCTGTCTCTTGCTGCATGTGTGTA
Source organism: Leucopleurus acutus (assembly GCF_964270905.1). NCBI lineage: Eukaryota > Metazoa > Chordata > Mammalia > Artiodactyla > Delphinidae > Leucopleurus > Leucopleurus acutus. The sequence continues at coordinate 62,559,940 of NC_139151.1, forward strand.
TGCATATCTGCGAGCTATGTACCTAGGAGTGGAATTGCTGAGTTTTATGTTCAGCTCCAGCCGGTGTTGCCAAAGTTGTCCAAAATGGTTCTCCAAATGCACTTTTGCCAGCAGTATATGAGTCCTGGTTGTTCTACATCTTCACCAAAAGTGTTTTTATTTTAGCCGTCCTGGTGAGTGTGTGGTTTTGTTGTTTTGCTTTGCATTTCCCTGATGAATAGTGAAGTTGAGCACCTTTTCCTTCATGTTTTGTTTTGTTTTTTTTGGTTGTACCTCATGGATTACGGGATCTTAATTCCCTGACCAGGGATTGAACCCGGGCCCACAGCAATGAAAGCACTGAGTCCTAACCACTCGACCATCAGGGAATTCCCACCCTTCATGTATTTTTTTTTTTTAATAAATGTATTTATTTTATTTATTTATTTTTGGCTGCGTTGGGTCTTCGTTGCTGCATGTGGGCTTTTCTCTAGTTGTGGTGAGCGGGGGCTACTCTTCGTTGTGGTGTGCAGGCTTTTCCTCGTGGTGGCTTCTCCTGTTGCGGAGCACAGGCTCTAGGTGCACGGGCTTCAGTAGTTGTGGCTCACGGGCTTAGTTGCTCTGAGGCATGTCGGATCTTCCCGGACCAGGGCTTGAACCCATGTCCCCTGCATTGGCAGGTGGATTCTTAACCACTGCACCACCAGGGAAGCCCCATGTATTTCTTTTTAATCTTTTACTATGTGCCCACTCCTGGCAACCCTTAGTTCATACAAAAAGAAAAAAAGAAAGAGAGAGAGGGAGGGAGGGAGGAAGGAAGGAAAGAAGGCCGGCCAAACCATAAAGCAAAAAACATCTGATAAAATAAGAAAAAAAAAAAATCAGGGTAAAGTCCTATGTTATTTTTCTCTTCAGTGAAGTCTGTCATCTTAAAAATAAACTCTGTCTGACTATAAGACCTTAAAGAAAATACATGCTCTGCTGTTTTTCTGCCTCTTGGCTCTTTCTTCCTGTGCTTTTCTCAACCACTTAATTTTCACTTGCCCTACCAACAGCATGTGGACCTTTTGGGGGATGCATTTTTATAAACTTTGCACTAATATTCTTCAAAGAAAGGCTGTTGTGACATAGGAAAAGCTTAAACTCAGGGTGAGAGAAGAAGCCTTGTATAGCCAATGCCCAGAACTAGTTACTGTCATGCCCCTGGAAACAGTAAAGCTTTGCAGAGTAGAGTGGAGTCAAGTTTTGGACATTGCAGAGTGAATTCTAAAAATAAGTTTGTTTTGTTTTGTGCTGCTATTGCAGAAAATTGTTTGTTAATCAAGAAAATGGATTTAATTCTCTTTAGGTACTATTTTGGAAGAAAATCTTCTTAGGCATTATCCAAAAAATTATGCAGTTTGAGTTCGTTCACAAAGCAATTATATATGTTTGTGTGTGCATATATCCTTTTTGCAAAGTTGTGTCGACTGTTCGTCATCTAAGTTTTTCACGTAACATGTTTTCCCATATCATTTAATATTTAAAGCTTTTAGCGGCTCTATAATAGCTCTTTTTATGGACTTAACTGAAATTTATTTAATCACTCTCCTATTTTGGTTATTTCAGTAATTTCTAATTCTCAGTGATGAACATCTTTGTACATAAATGTCCATGCTCACCTGATTACTTTCTTAGAATAGCTTCAGAGAAGTGAAATTAATGGCTCAAAAAGAGTGAATGTCTTTAAAGGTCTTTGTTTTGTTTTTTTTGCGGTACGCGGGCCTCTCACTGCTGCAGCCTCTCCCTGTTGCGGAGCACAGGCTCCGGACGCACAGGCCCAGCGGCCATGGCTCATGGGCCCAGCCGCTCCGCGGCATGCGGGATGCGGGATGCGGGATCCTCCTGGACCGGGGCACGAACCTGTGTCCCCTGCATTGGCAGGCAGACTCTCAACCACTGCGCCACCAGGGAAGCCCTTTAAAGGTCTTTGATACATTAGTATTAGACATTCCTTCCAGAAAGACCAGCAGTATATGACGTGCCACCCCATTGCACGTTTGCCAGCTTTGCACTCACTTCAATTACAGTGTCTGTTGCCATATAGAAGACTGTCGTTTTGAACCTAATAAAATCTGTAGCCTTCTGGATTCAGGAACATGCTTAGAAAAACTCCCCTACTCCCTATGCATGATTAGAACAGTATTGTCTAATATCTTCTCCTTGTAGAAATGTTTTCTTTTTTACAATAAATCTTAATCCGCCCGTTACTTGTTTTTGTGTCTGATATGAAGTAGGGATATAACTTTTTTCCCCCAAATGGATAGCAAGTTGATCTGTAAACCATTTGGTAAATAGTACAACATTTCTTCAGTCTTTTGAAAGACCATCTTTATCATAAGCCAGTTTCCTCTATAGACGTGAGTCCCTTTCCACACTACATTGGTCTGCTTGGGCGTTCTCGAGCCAGTTTCACTGTTTTGGTTATTTCAGTCTTAGTACAGTTTGAGAGCTGATGTAGCAAGTACCTCCTTATTCTTTCTCTTTTATACAATTTTCTTGGCTGTCTTGGAAAATTGGCTTATTTTTCCAGATGAATTTTGGAATAAATTTATCCAGTTAAAAAAATCCTACTGCACTTTTGATTAGAATGGCATCAAATCTATAAATTCATTTGTAGAAATGCATACCAAAATTATAATACCAGACGGGAACAGAGTATGCATCTCCTTAAATCAGGGGTGTTTGTACAGGTAAGATTTCTTGTGTTTTTTAAAGAATTTTAGTATGTTTTCATGTATGTCTGAGACATTTCTTGTAAAGTTTTTCAGGATATGTTATTTCTTCTGTTGCTTTTGTGAAAAGGATAGGATCTCTTGTTTTATATTTTTAACTAGATATTTCTGATATGTAAGAAAATTATTAATTGTAGTGTCACCAGCTCATCCTCACTGAGCCCCTGGGACACTGAGGCCTGAGGGTTAGCGACTTGCCTCTGGCCACAAGGTGAGTCTGGAGCCCAGGCCTAGATGCCCAGCCTGGGTCCCCTGGAAGCCTCCTAAGTTAGACAGAGAGAAGGACTTGTTGTAACTCAGTAGTCAGGGAGCCCAACTACTGTTTCCATGGAAACCTGTAGGCAGCATCTTCTGGGAAGACCAGGATGTGGCGTCCAGAGAGAACAGGCTGCACTGGGGTAGGGCCAGTCTAGGGTGTGTGTGTGTGTGAGAGAGAGATGGGGGCGGGGGAGGGAGGGAGAGAGAGAGAAACGGTTTCGAAAGAGAGAGGTGGGCGCCTCACCATCATTCACTAAGGCCTGGTGCAATACTCTGGATTGATGCTGGGCGGTGGCTGTAAGGAGGGGAGATGTGCCACTGAGATGACTTTCCTGTGTCCAGCAGACCCAGTCCGAGACTGCTCTTAGAGTGAGCTGGAGGTGCTCTAGGCAGAAGTGCTGGCATCTGCCCATCATGGGACCTGGAGCCCAGCTGGCATCTGCTGGACACTGGTTCCTCCTCCCTCAAGGCCCAGGAGGGAGGCCCTCACCCAGACCACACAAATGCTGGGGTGATGGAAGCAGAGATAGCCCTCTCACCCCAGGACCCACCTCTGCCCCTAATGGGCCGGGTGACCAGGACAGTAAAGGAGTACAGGGTGGGAAGATCTCACATGCCGCGGAGCGGCTGGGCCCGTGAGCCACGGCCGCTGAGCCTGCGCGTCCGGAGCCTGCGCCCCGCAACGGGAGAGGCCACGACAGTGAGAGGCCCGCGTACCGCAAAAAAAAAAAAAAAAAAGAGTACAGGGTGGTGGTTGGGGGGACTGGGCAGGGCCTGGCCTTTAGGTGGGTCTGAGGGTCGGGACCGCCAAGGACAGGGTGTGCCTCTGCCACAGCCTCAGTCTGGCAAGACAGGAAGGGGACGCCCCCTGCGTCCTGCGAGCATCTGTGGAGCTTGTAGCTGGGGGCCCTGACTTCCCTGCTCACCTTCCCACCAGCCCAGGAGAGCCTGAGCTCAGCACTCACTGCGCCTGAGCGAGGCCCCCAGACCCCAGGGAGACCTGCTCTGGCCAGGCGTGGGAGGAGCTTCTGGAAGCAGGTGGGGCATCTTTGTTTGGGGGGTGGGGCGCTGGGGAGAGCAGGAAGGAGGTGGGCTGCTGGAGCCACCCAAGGTGCCTGAGGCTGGGTCTGAAAGACACAAAAGTATCGAGCCAGCAGTGTTTGTCCCATCCCTTGTCCCGTCCTGTGTCATCCTCCCTGGGCCTCATGCCGGGGCGTGACCTCCAGGAATTGAGCTGTGACCCCAGGGAAACTCACTCCAGCTTTCTCAGCTCTTGCTGCCAGGATCCCCTCACATTCCTTGATCCAGGAGGTGGGCTTAGAGTTCTGGTAGGGGGGTGGGCGGAGTCTCCTGCCTTGGAAAGGGGGCGTGATACGAAGATGCCTGGAGCGTGAGCTCGCGTGCGGGGTGGCACGTGTGAACGCCTGTGCTAGGTGAGCGTGGAGGGATGAGGCGGGTGACGGGATACACGCGTGCACGGTGTGTGTGGTGCGTCTGCAGTGGGGCAGGTGCGTGGTGGGCAGGGTGTGGCACCCATTGATGTGTGAGATGCCTTGAGTCGGGGGTAACAGGTATTTGGTGGAGGGGATGCGCATATGGAGTATGTGAAGGCGTTTCGGGTACGTGTGCGTGTGTGTATATTGTGGTGTAGGGTATGGGGATAGCGGTGAGTATAAGATATAGCTGCAGGAAGAATATATATGTGGCGCGTCTGACGTGTTGTCCGGGAGGCAGCTGTACACGTGCTTGCTCGTCTGCACCTGGAGGAGGGGCGGGCACATTGCTGTATGTGGTGTGGCTTGGGAGGGGGAGGGCTACATGAAGTTACATGCATCCAAGGTGTGTCCAAGGTCATGTGTGCGCGCGCGCATGTGTGTGTGTGTGTATTGGGGGAGGGATGGAAATGAACTAGCATGTGAGTGTGCAGAGTGTGTTTGGAGAAGAGACAGGCATTGGTGGTCGTAGTCTTTCCTCTCCAAGTTGAGGAACCTGAGGCTCATGTGGGGAAACGAGCACGATCCCATCCCTGGCAGCTCACAACCTAGACTCTCGAGGGTTGGGGAGAGGACCAGCCCCTCTGGTGGCCTGGTGGGTTACAGCCGGTCATGTTCAGTCCTTTAGGATTACTGTCCTGCAGTTGGGTCCCATCGCCCCATGAGAATCAATTGTACGATAAAGGAAGCGTTTTGTAAGCCAGTTGCTAAATATAGCTGTTATTAATACTTAAACTATATAAATGTAAAATTAAATAATGTTAAAAACAAAGGTGATAAATACTCAGACCCCCCACTTGTTAATTTTTTTACTACATTGGACCGCACCTGTGCCCTTGAGGTGATGTGTGTCCCTTGTGTCTGTGTGGCGGCTGGTCTGTTGTGAGGAACCGCCGTGCATCTGTTCCCGACTCCGCATTCGGTCACGTCTCAAAATCGAAGTATTCCTTCCCTGGAAGTCAGCTGATGCTACAAGTTAAGACTTGATTTATTCTTTTATTGATGGTCTAGACCTAAGAAAGGGATGGAAGACAATTTTAGGAGTGAAGATTAAACTTTCAAGTTTGTCATGTCTGTGGCTGCCTTTTTGTGAATAGCACAAACTATTGAAGAATTATTTTTCCAGTGTTCAAAAACTGTTAACCGATTCAGTAAAGAAGTCACTCAAATCACTGATGAATGAGTGATGTTTTGACACAGTTGTTTCACCTTCATCTTACTTGTTAAACGAAAATATCAACCAACATGCAAGTTGGAACTACGCCCATTCGTCACTGCAGCCATAGGTTGGCTCCAGCTAGAGCATAAAGCAAAAATCAATGAACACATTGATTTGGGGGACAATCAACTGGCTATATGGAATTTTTATTTGTAAAGTATGTGCTATACATCCTTTACATCAGCAAAATTTATAATAAACTTACGTATGTATGCATGCAAACGTTGTTTGGAGACCTGGGTATTAAGCATCGCCGTGTGAAGCTCTCAGTAGGTCCTAGTTACCTACCCCCCACCACACGTCTCCTTTATTGTGCATGGGGTGAGGGGAAGGGGGCGGGTGCAACCTCAGAGACACTGGGAGCCGCTTCTCAGATTTCCAGACAAGCTGCAGTGGGTCACCAGCTCAGCTGGGACCTCCTCCCGGTCCTGGGCTTTGGGGCTCACCTGGAGGCCCCATTCATTCAGCACTAGCTACCTAAGCCCCTTCTCTGTGTCAGGTGCTGGGGAGTCCCAAGTAGGAGGAAGACATGGTCCCTGCCTGCATGGAGCTCACAGCCCAGAGGAGGAAACACCCAGTCCCAGCCAGCCACTCCCTTGAGAGCATGGGGCAGAAAGGAGACCCCTCGCCCAGCTGGAGAAGGAGGGAGGCCAGGACAAGGGCAGCTGGCCTGATACAGTTGCTCCTCAGCACCATGGGCTCTCTGTTAAACACACAGAGACTCTCTTTCGGTCAGTCTGGGCGGTGCCTTGCCCAGGAGTCTGCAGTGTGCTTGGGGGTAGCGAAGCGGGCGACCCTCAGGCCACCCTTGGAGAAATCGTGACCTGGGGAGAGAAGAAGGTGTGTGCAGAGGCAGAGAGATGAGAAAGTTGAAGTCGCTTGGGGAGATCTGGAAGGAGACTTGAAGGGGGACTGGAGCAAAGCGGAGGTGGGCCAGCCTGGAGGGGAGGGCAGGGAGAAGCAGGAGACAGAGGGCGGCAGCTCACACAGCCTCACAAGGGGTTTGGATTCTGTCCTGTGGAATGAGCGGCTGTCGAAAAATCCTTGTTAGCAGAAAGGTGATGTGCTCAGATTGACCTTGGAAAGTGTGATGCTCTTGGAGCAGGCAGAACTGGAGATCAGGAGACTGGAAGGAGGCTGGAGACACGTGAGGCCTAAACCCAGAGAGAGCCATGGGGGACAGAGGAGAGGGACTGATAGGAGGGTGCTGAAGGTCGAACCCACAGGGCTAGGTGAAGGACAGAGGAGTTAGGGTGGCATCTGGGTTTCTGGGGTGATTGGGTAGATGTTGCCAGAAAACATAGGAGATGGAGCAGGTCTGGAGTGAGATGAGTTCAGTTTTGGACCTGGGGAGTTGGGGTTCTTCTGGAGGGACTCTGAGGCATTTGGAGCTCAGGGGAGCCATCAGGAAGCAGAGTTGGGAGTCCCAGCAGGTTGGCAGGGGGTTGGGGGGTGGGAGTTGAGAGGTTCCCCGGGAGAAAAGAATGAGAAGGTTTTCAGAACACGTGTCGAGATCCAGTCCTGATGGGCCAGGAACTCAGGTGCCTGACTTGGCCTCATTTCTGGAAGAAGTGGCCCAGACGCCAGGTCCCTGCATTCGCGAGAGCCAGATAGTGGGCGGGAGAAGGCTGGAGGAGTTCAGAACCATGGGCCGGGTGGCTGGCTGCCTTCGGTAGGAGCTGGAGGTCACAATGCTTAGGAGTCTTGGGGCCTCAGTTCTAGCTCCAGTCCTGGCTTTGCTACCAACTTGCTGTGTGACCTTTGGCAAATCACCACCCTCTCTGGGCCTCAGCTTCTTTTTTTGAAAATGGGAAGGTTGGACCAGACCAGTGACTTTCAAATGTCATTTGGAGCCCCAGGGTCACCCAGAACTAACTCCAGGGAATCACTGGAGGTGGAGGGAGAAGCTGAGGGTGTGGTGCTCCAGTCCCCCCCCTCCCCCAGCTTCGTCCAGAGCCACTTGCTTTTATGTTTTCTATGTTGGTTGCCAACCAGAACCACTGAGTCAGAGAATCCCAGGTCTGTGAAGCCTTGTCCACAAAGACACTATGGAGACTGAAGGGTAATAAAACACGATGAGAAAACTGAACTATCCTCAGACAGATACTGTGTGAGCCTCGATGCCCGTTTCCCATGGAGCACAGTCACGGTCATGCCCTTGGTTACCCAGGATTTGGTTCTGCCTAGGTGCGGGCAATCTCAGCAGTTGATGCAGCCCAACTTGCTCCCTCCTCCTGGCTGGTGGGTCACCAGCCTCAGCCGTCAGTGCACCCTCACGGGGGTCTGTGTACACCGGCCCTTCCCCACGGCTCCCAGGGACAGCACAGTGTGAGGTTGGCTGTGAAGCAGCAAGGGGCCTCCCTGTCCCTTCATGTCCTCCGTCCACTGTTGCTATAAAAGCAGAACAAAGATTCTCTGAACAGGATGCAAAGCACTCGAGTGCTTCCTAAAGTCTGGCCTCCGTGACGACGCCCACCGAGTGCCGAGGCCTCAGTCGGTAACCCTGGCTTCCTCCAGCCCCACCGAGCTGCCCCCAAACACCCCTCATAGTTGGGCACTATCAGCAAACAGGAGGGAGGCTGGGCGTAGACCAGGGTGCGGGAGGGTGATGAGGGGGGGCCCAAGATGCGAGCGGAAATGTCCTTCCAGTGCCTGCAGGGAAAACTTGGACCCTTCAGGTCTGTGTGACCTCACGTCCCCGGGAAGCCCAGACCTGGCTTTCCTCGCTCAGGGCAGGGCCCCTGAGCTAGGGAGGGGTGCTGCCCACACCCTCACTCCGGGATCCTGCCGCGAGGCGGTCAGCTCAGTGGGGCCAGCCATCATACCTGTTTGTCCCGCGCGCCTTCAGCCCAAGCTCATTCCCAGCGTGTACAGCCCTGCCATTGCTGGGAAGGTGGTGCTGCCCCTGCCCCTACCCCTGAAGGCATCCAGATCCCCCAAATCAGGCCACACAGGCTTGAAGACTGTGCCTTTGGGGAGCTCCGGGGTCCCCAGGTCTCTTGCTACCTCGGGAACAGTTGGGAGGAAGACCTCAGCAGAAGCGGCCTCCGCCCTGTCACTCCTCAACATCCTAGATAGGGCTCAGAAACTTGCTCCAGCACCCCTGGGACGAGCCCCCCAATCCAGAGTCCCTCCCCATCCTTCCCCTTGCTCTCTCAGTTCCCCAGGACCACAGAGGCCACTGCAGCGGTTGTCATGTGGCAGGGTGGTTGGATGGGGGCAGGGGTGACGACTCTCGGTGTTTCCTGACAACAGGCTGGGGGACTCAAGCACCAATGTGAAGCTGAAGAGAGTCCTGGAGACAGGGGGAGACAGTGAGACCGAGTCTGCCCAGGCCACGCCCGTGGCCGGGGTGTGGCCCTGGGCCTGGGGAGGGTCGCTGTTTGAGAGGAGGACGCAGCTTTATAAAATGACTCCGTAAGTATGGCCTGGGCGGGAGGGGCCGCAGGCCCCGATGTCCCCCCTGGGACGTGGGCGTGGGCTAGGCGCAGATGCAGCTGGTGACCCTGCAGCAGGCAGTGGGGGAACCGGACATCTGGGAGGCGGCCTGTGTCAGGGACACACAATGCTGGGGCCAAGGCAGGGGCTGGGAAGCTAGGTCTCTGGGGACCTAAGGAGGCTGGTTCCTATTTCAGGGGCCTGTGGAGGACCTTCCCCGATGCTCTAGGCTACTGGGCTGGGGCCTTCCCTTGAGGGTTATGTGTGTATCTGTGTGTGTGTGTGTGTGAGGGACTGTGGTCTCTGCCATGACTGCTGACTGCAAGCTGGCGTTTGGTCCAAATAAGAGCCCTCCGAACCCAGCAACCCAGGAAGACAGATCCATGGCTTCTTTCTTAGGCAAGAGAGGCTCTAGGACAGTGATTTGACTCGTGCAAACCTCCGGAGATTTGAAAAATACATGTTCCCAGCCCCTACCCCCAAAGAGTTTAGGATGGGGCCCAATAATCTCTAGTTTGCAAGCCGCTCAGGTGATTCTAATGGAGCGCAGTAGCTAGGTGAGGACTCATACCCCGGGCTAGTCCTACTGTAGGTATGTGGAAGCCCAGGCCTCTGCCTGCAATGCCACCAATAGACGCTCATGCTTTGACTCTCAGAGATGTTCTAGTCCCCCAGAATCTCATGTGAGGGGAAGGCCTCTTTAATAACCTCTTCCTGAGACACACAGGAGAAAGAATGGTGCCCAGGGTGGTCCCTTGAGGGAGAAAGACTCAGGAAGAGAAGGATGAAGCCTGAAAGGATGGGGTTCTTGCACCACCACAGTGTCTGGGGCCTCACGCACAGGCCTGTGGTCCTCACAGCCATCTCAGGGCCCAGGGCCCCCAGGTCCACACCAGCCCCTGCACTGCCCCCATCTGGTCCCGCGGGTGAGCCTGGCTCCTTCTGCACAGACACAAGAGAACAGAGGTTCAATAGAGGACATCTTGGAAGGCAAGCGTGCCCAAGGATCATGACGGAATTTTGTCAATTGGAGTTCCTTTTTTTTTAACATTTTTAATGTCTTTTGAAAAACGACCTTTAAAGCTTTCCTAATTCACACGACGTTTACTGACTTAACTGAATCAACATGAAGGTAACGTGAAGTAACTGACTGAACGTTTACATGGTGGAGCTGGAGTCTGTGGGGCTCTGAGCTGGGTCACTTCCTGTCTGGCCTGCCCAGGGACTCATGTCCATTCCCCCGACCCTGCACACATCCACACCTCCTGGCTGCAGAGCATCTGAGGTGCTCACTCGACCCAGTTTGCTGAGTCAGTCCCCAGGTGCTGAACCTTTGGGCCCTCTCCAATTTCTTGCTGTTATAAATATCACTGCTATGAATATCTCTGTACAAATTACTTTCTTAACATTTCACTGGGAAGCAATCCCCGAGCGAGATCACTAGGTCAAAGGATGTGCACAGTTCTGTATTGTCACATATTACTAGATAGTTCTCTGGAAATATTGAACCCATTTACCATGGCCCCAATTATGTATGGCCAGTCCACACAGCCCTCCAATAGTAAGGTTCATCGTTTTTATTCGTTTGGAGCTGTTTTATTTTATTTTTTTAAAAATTATTTTATTGACGTATAGTTGATTTACAATGTTGTGTTAATTTCTGCTATACAGCAAAGTGATTCAGTTTATATATATATATATATATATATATATATATATATATATATATATATGTTCTTTTTCATATTCTTTTCCATTATGGTTGATTGCAGGGTATTGAATATGGTTCCCTGTGCTCTACAGTAGGACCTTGTTGTGTATCCATCCTATATATAATAGCTTGCATCTGCTAATCCCAAACTCCCAAACCATCCCTCCCTGCTCCCCGCTCCCCCTCCCCCTCCCCCTTAGCAACCACAAGTCCGTTTTATTTTGTTTTGATTTTTTTCCTGTCTTGCCATATTGGTCAGGGGCGGTGCTGTGAAGCTGTTTCAATATGTATTCCCATAATGACTGGTGGAGTTGGGCATTCTCTGAAGGACCCAGAGAACCTGATGGTCAGGGATTATAATGGGACCAGTCCTGAGTCAAAGAGCTAGACCAGGGCTGAGAAGTGGAAAATGTTGGTTTTCTAGACTTAGCCCTTCTGCCCCCAGCAGTAGGGCAGCGTGCACACCAGAACCGCAGTTCTACCTGCTCTGAGGCTGAGCCACGAGTGACTCACAGCCGCCTGTACCAGCTGTGGCCTCCTGGGTGCATATGTTACCATGCTGTGCTTGTGGCTGTTGTCATGGGGATAAACCCTGTTTGGGCTTTGTAGTCTACTTGCCTGTTGTTTGACCCTGACCACCACTGGGGAGCTACACCAAGAGTCTGTCCACTGCCTGTCAAGCCAGGGCTTGGATGGTGGCCAGAGAGGCCATCTGGGTAAGGTCAGGAACATTTGTAAGGTCTGGGCTGTCATGTCTTGGCTGAGGTCCAAGCTTGAAGAGCTTGGGACAAGGAGGGCCTTAGGGAACATTGACACACATCAGGGTCTAGGACTGTGGCCTGCAGATAATGAAGGGAGGGCTCACCAGTGATACGAGGGACTCAAGACAGAGACAGTGAGGTTCGGGGGCATGAAACCCGGTGATGGAAACTGGGTGCCTTGGTCATTGCAGGCAGGGCCACGGGGCATCCTGGGATCTCAGAGCAGACAGGCCGTATGAAGGAGGAGAGTAAGTCCAGGCAGACATGGCTGGTGGGTAGAGGGAACTAAGGTGTGAGGTTGACAGTCACAGTTTCAAAGCAGTCAGAAAATTTGAAAACACAGAGTCAGATATGGACGTTCAAGGATATTCTGGGTAGGATGGAGCCATAGAGCAGTATGTGAGCCAAAGGGGTCTGGGAGTCCCCGTACCAAGGGCCTGTCCGTGATGAAGCAGGACACTGGGGGAGGGGAGGACACAGGGCCAGTGTGTGATACAGAAAACAGGGACCAGCCTCTTGGAGGGGAACTGACAGAAGCTGGCCAGGGATCGGCATTCCAGCCCAGCACCTGGACTTGGGTCTGCGGAGGGCAGGCCCAGATCATGGACATGGGGCTGAGGGGGCAGCCGGGAGCTATCCTGGGCTCCAAGGTCCTCCAGCCTTTGGGCAGGAAGTGAATTCCCTTTCCCTCTCATCCCTGGCCTGCTGCTCATGGACCCAGGGCTTGGGTGGGGCGTGGGCAGGTGGTCATGGACAGAGGAGACGTGGCAGGTACGCCAGGACCCTCAAATGGCAGCTAGACAGAGCTGAGGAGTGGTTTGGTGCAGCAGAAGCGTGGATTTCGATTCAGATAACCTGGTCTAATCCTGGCACTGTACGTTACTGTGTGACCTCAGTTTACCATCTCTGAGCCTCCGCTTCCTCTTCTGTAAAATGGGGATATTCACTATAGGGTGGTTGAAGAGATTAAATTAGAAAAAAATATATGAAAGTGCTCAGCACAGGTTGTTGCTCAACAAATGCCAGTTTCCCTCCTTTCACCTCTTTTAGCTCCTAGAGCAGGGTCGCGTGTGTCTCAGGTGGGCTTCTGGGGAGTGGGAAGGCGGGGGGCGGGGCCTGGGGGGAAAGGTGGGGGAGGGGTTGCATATGTGTTGGTAAAGGCCAGGAGCAGAGCTGGAATAGAACCTCAGCTTCTGGGTTAATCTGACTTGCACTGCATGGTGAATTTAGCCCAGTGGATGCACAACGTGGGAAGTAGCAAGTGGGAGGGTTAGATCCTGGCAAGTTTCTGAGCCTCTGTTTCCTTGTCTGAAAAACGGGTTTATTAACACCTTATGTCCGGAGTCGTGTGAGGAGTAGCGATAATGCATGGAGAGCGTCGCACCACTCGTGCACATAGTAGGTCCATTCGTATACGACAGTATGGTTGCTGTGGCCGCTGACACCTCTTCTGACCTCAGAATCATGTCACTGTAAGGGGTTTCTCTCTGTGATCCTGGGGTCACAGAGAGAATGGGGAATATGCATGGTAGGTAGTGCTCCGGCGTCCTAGGGTTGGCTGCAGAGGGAGGATGCAGGGCGAAACTGCCCTGAGGCCCCGGGACACTGCCAGGGGCAGAACGGGCACTCAACAGTTCTCTCCCACACGTAGGGTGTTCCCAGGCAGGGGCCAGCCGGTTTGCTCAGGACGGGGCTGAGGTCTCGCTTGGCGTGGGGTGGGCGACCTTTTCCCTGCAGGAGCATTGCCGGAGGCAGGCAGCACAGTGGTGGAGGGAGTCAGGAGGGGCCCAGCATGGGTCAGGAGTTGGGGGTGATGGGGTGCCAAGCAGCTCTGTGCAGTCCAGAGGGAGCTGGCCCTGGGTTCGGTCCCTGGACAGGTCAGCTGTCTGTGCCCTGGCCCTGATCCCAGGCCTGGTCCATTACTGTGCACCATGCCAAGGATCCAGACATCTGGAGAGAGTCAGGCTGAAGCTGCTTCAGATTCCCCCTGGGTCACCTTGCTCTGGGTACCACAGCTCTGGGGAAAGAGGTTTCCAGGGTTCTGAACCCCAATCTGTCACCTGCAAGCTAGACACCTGGGGCAAGTCTAGCCTATCTGACTCTTTGTGTCCCTTTCTGGAAAATGCCCTCATGCGTCAGGCCCCATGCAGCAGCGGGCAGAATCAGACCTGGTCCCTGGGCCTGGTGCTCTTGAACTAGACTGTTTATTACTGCTGGTGTTTGGGGACTTCGGCAGTGGTTACAAAAGCGTTCTGAAGGGGTGTGAAGCCACCGCACAAGCTCCGCCCCTGTCAGGTGTGCAGCCCCTGTATATGGCAAATGGCCCCCAGTCCCCTTCCCCCGGGACACCCCTGGATCTGTCTGGACCTGCCATGATCCTCTGGGCAACCTGTATAGCCCGCCACCTCTCTGCAATGCACACAACACACACACACACACACACACACACACACACACACACACACAGCCATCACCGTGTAAAGATGGGTCCCCGCCCTCTCTCTGTTTCTGCCCTCCATCCTGAACCTCTCACTCCAGTGGCTCTACTCCTGCTTCCTGATCTGCTCTCCATCCCCCACTGCCCCCCAGCATCTGGCTGCAAGAGATATTGGTTTGTCAATGGCCTTACCCCATCAGTCTCACACTAACTAGGTCCTGCATCTCCAGATCATACTTCTGCCTCCCCTTCCAGCAACAAGATCTAGGAAATGTCACTCACTCTGTATTGGGCACTTGGGAGCTAGCACAATGGGTTGGTTGATGGGCTGTTTTTTCCCAGTTTCCTGTCCTGTTCAGCCAGTGTCAAGGAGTCATACAACCTTGGGTTTGGACCCTGGCTCTGCTCCTTCCTAGCTGTGTGAACTCAGGCGAGTTGCTTTACCTTTGAAGCCTGTTTCCTGGTCTGTAAAATGGGAACACTAACAGTACCTTCTGTGCAGGGCTGTCATAAAGATTCAGTGAGACCCTGTAGATGCAGCTTTCAGCACAGTGCCTAGCACGTAGTAGGTGCTTAATAAATGTTAGCTTCTGTTTCTTCGTGCCTAAGAAAATATTTGGAGTAGTCAGGAAGGATTATCTTCATTTATATACCCACCAAATAAATATTGATCTCCTTTGTTCCAGGCACTGCCCTAGGTACTGGGGAGACAGCAGGGAGCAAAGCAGAGGAAATCCCTGCCCTGGGCAGTTTATATTTTGTTCCTTTCCACCCCGATGAACTCACCCTCGGCTGTCAGCCCACCCTTCCTCTCTGCATCTTCCCCTGAGGCAGTCTCTCCACCTTTTCTCCCCCAGCCTCAGCCTCCTCCTTCAAGACTCCCTGAATCTCATCTCTTGGCCCATCCTCTCGCTAAGCTTCGTATATTCTCCTCACTTACCTGGAACGTGTCCTCTAGACACGCAAACCTAGCATATCCAAACTGGAACTCACACATCCAACCCCCCTCTCAGACCTCTTCTCCCACTGTGTTTCCTGAGCGGGGGTCCCTGTCCCACCTCTAGCTATTCCTCTATCATCACCATCTGCATCTTCATCATCACCCCTTACGGAGCACTTACTATGTCAGGCCCTATTCCAAAGGCTTTTATTTATTAAATCATTTAATCTCTTGAAATCCCTAAGAAATAGTTCTGATTGTTTGTAGATGAGAAGACTGAGGCCAGAGTGGTTAAATGAAGAGACCAAGGTCCCACGACTCATAAATGGCAGAGCCAGGATTATTAGCAAAAAAGACCTAAAACATAAAATCTCAAGGTAGCCTGGCCTCAGAAGCTGTCTGCAGAGGCTGTGCTTTCCCTAAGGCTGTGCACCCTGCCCCGGGCCCGTGGCCTCACCTCAGCCGTGCCACTCACCCGGGTCCCCTTCTCGCCCACAGGCCAAGCCCCTCTGGTCTGGGCTGTTGAAGAGCCCACTCATCTGTATCTCTGCTTCCCTCTCGCTTCACCCCAGGCCCTGTTCCAAGGGCTGCCTGTGATCTTCTCCCTCCCAAGGCGGGACCGTTCATTTCCTGTTGTTGCTAAGAGATTCAAGACCAAACAGCAAACCATTTGGAGCCCGGCCCCGAATAACCTCCCCGTTGATTCCGTATTCCACGCCGCCCACCCCAGCGCTCTCCCATCTCCCGTGTCTCCGTCACTCCCTCTTCATTAAATCTTCATCCAGCCCCGAGGGGTGTGTCTACTGCAAAGCCCTGCCTGACGCTCCGCCAGACTCCACTGCTCTCCCCTGTGCCCTCACGGCACTGGACCCCACTGGTCCAGACCCTCGCTGGCTGACTTCACTCTGCTTGGGACTATCGTTTGTCGTTTGTGTCCACCTGTGTCCTCCACTGCCCTGCGATCTCTGGGTCTCAGGGACTCCCAGGGCCAGGTGCAGAGGAAACCTCAACACCGAGATGAACAGAGCTGCTTACACTGTCACTCGGTGATTCAGGGCAGGAAAGATCCAAGTGTCTTTCTGTTTTCCCATCAAGTCCTGCTGTAGAAACCAGAAATGGGGGATGATTTCCCGATTGTCAAATCCCAGAAGGATGGCTGAGCTGGATGGGCCAGTAGAGGTCATCTGTCTTAATCCTTTATCTTTGAATTGTTGGACTGAGGCCTGAAAGGGGAAGACCTAGTCCAAGGTCACTCAACAGGGAGAAGTTGTGACTAGAATTCAGACGCCAGCATACTTTCTGCTTTGCTGAACTGTTCAATCTTTTCTTTGCTCTTTCTGTACATAAACTATATGCCTACTATAGTAATCCCAATTACTTCCACTGAAAATCAGCCCACATCTCAAGGCTCTGGAACGTTCCCCCCTCCCCTTCCAGATAACCACATGCTCGCTTCATTTGACACTGTTGTCATCACAACTTTGCATTCCCATTTTCTTATTTAGTACTTTTCTGTAATCCTTAAATTAAGTTCTTATAGAGAATGGGGTATATTTCTGGGTTGCTTATTTTTGTCCATTGAAGTTTCATGTGAGATTCGTATCCATCAACACACCGTTTTAGTTGTTGCCGCTTTATATTTTAATATCTAGTGGGGCCAGTCCTCCTGTCATTAGCCATCACTATCAGAATTTTCTTTGCTTTTCTTAGTTTTCTTTTCCTCCAGATAATTTTTACCTGGGTTATCTAGAGGAATCAAGGGCAGGGAAATAGTTTATCCCAGGCTGCCCTAATCTTGGGCATCGATACGGGTCAATTGAATTGGGTACTCTTAACTCGTGGTTCTGAAAATGGAAAAGAGGCCCATTGATTGGGTGAAACAGGAAAAGGAAGTGGTGGCCCCAACTCCCTGACCACGCCCTCCCTTGCCACTGCCCTCTAACCTGCCATCCTGGGAGGTAGGGCAGGATGCCTGCACAGTGGTAGGCGTGCTGCCTCGGGATGGATGTAGTTGGTGCTGGTGATCACTCAATGACTGTGAGTTTGCCTGAAACTGGGAGCCTCTCGACAGCTGCCTATGTGGGGTGGGGAGCCTGGGGAGCAGGCCTGGCCCACGCATCCTCTGACATGCACCACCAGCCCTGCAGCCTTCCCGCCTCCCTGGCAAGGGCGCAAGCCTCCCGCAGAGTCTGTCTCCACCCTTAGGTCTCTTTGCTTTGGTGCAAGAGTTTGCCTCTCACTGCCCACTCTCCCAAAGTTGTTACCACAAAAACAACACCTCACCTCTTATTAGCCCATTTACCCCTAAAAACACTCACCTGACGTACAGAATGGGCACCTAATTATATCAGTAACCCACCTGCTTTGTGAGGCAGAATTTAGGAACACTTTTTTTTTTTTATGTTGGAGTATAGTTGATTTACAATGTTGTGTTAATTTCAGATGTACAGCAAAGTGATTCAGTTATACATATACATATATCTATTCTTTTTCAGATTCTCTTCCCATATAGCTTATTACAGAGTATTGAGTAGAGTTCCCTGTGCTGTACCATAGGTCCTTGTTGATTATCTATTTTTAGGAACACTGCTGATTGACACTAGTCAGCAAGGCAAAGCGAACACTTTGCCTTTCTTGTCATAGAACCCGGGTCCACAAACCATCTTGGCCTGTGCCCTCCTGTCCTCAGGTCATCTCCTAAGGGATCCTTAAGAAATCCCTGTACATTATCAAGTTTCAGAATCCCCTTCAAATTTTTCTTTGAACTAAGTGAAGTCCAATTTAGGAAAAATTACTACCTTTAAAATAGTCTTCTTATCATGTAGGAATATATTAGGAATCTCCATTCAAGTTCTTTTTATAAATCTCAATGATATTTTATAATTTTCTTCATGTGGATCACAAATAAGTTTCACTAATATTATTTTAAAACATGTCACACATGATCTTGCCACTGTAAATGAGATCTTTTTTTTCGATCTGTAAACGATTATTTTATAATAGTAATAGAAGTGTTATTGACTATTTTCTTTTTCTCTTTTTATCTGGTGACTTTATTGAGCTTTCTGATTCTAGAGGTTTTCTCATTGATCCACTTAAGTTTTCTCAGGATCCCAGTACAGTGTGCCTTTTGCAATAATATAAATTATGACTCCGCTTCCTAATACAGTAGACTAATGAGTATGCATCAATGTCACCCTCAGGAACTTTTAAAAAATTGGGGTAGTTTGTTTGGCTTCATCCCCACTGAACCACCACCCTGGGGCTCAGCAGTGGGGCCTGGAACTGGAAGCGGTGAGGGTGGGAGGTAAATTCCAGTCCAAGGAGACAGCCTCTGCTGAGGTTGGGAGAACATGAGCCTGACTTGTCTGAAAGCAGACCAGTATGGCTGGAGAATGGAAACTTGATCGGTTTCGTGGATATTTAAAATTTTTTTGGGTCTGTGAGCAAGGGAAGTCAGTGAAGGATTTAAAGCAGCAGATGCAATGGTAGATTTGCATTATGAAAAGATCACTCTCACTGCCATGTGAGAATAGACTGCAGGGGAGCCGGAGGGAAAGCGGGTGCAGCTCATTATGTAACAGCAGTTCATACATCTCCTTATGATGTGTCAGGCGCTGTTTGAAGTGGTTTCTGTATATTAACTCTTAAGTCTCCAGGTGCACAGGGAGTTTGTGGCAGAGCTTACTTGAAGCCAGCAGGTGTGGCTCCAGAGTGGACACCTGAAGCACACAGGTGATCCCACAGATGAAGTAGTATGGACGAGGGTGGTGGCATTGGAAATGGTGAGAAGATTGAAGAAGGGGACCAACTGAAGAGATACTTCGGGTTTAATATAAGCAGGACCTGGTGATGGATTGGATGTGGGGTGGTGGGGGGAGGAAATACCAAGGTACCAGTTTTCCCACATATTTGTGACCATTTGGAGTTTTTCTAGGACTTGTCTATTTACTTTTCCATTGGGTTGTTCACGTGTGCTTATCACCTCTACTCTTTCCTGGGGGAGGAAAGAATTCAGACCCATTGCCAGGGTGCGTTCTGCATCTCCCATGTGTCTTCTGGGTGTATGGCTGGGTGAGGGATGGTCTCTGCTCACCATACTTTTGCTTAGGGGGGTATGAGAGCAAGGTGAGCCTGGTCTGAGTGTTCCCTACTCAGATCTCCCAGGGCCTCTGGAGGGGGAGGTGGGAAATGTGCGTCTTTTTAATGTAAATTGTCAGATGGGGCCCTGGATACTGGAACTCTAGTGATATTGGAGGCCTTAGACACTATCTAATCCAACCGCATCACCAAGGCCTGGGTGCACCAAGGCCAAGAGAACTGGGAAGAGATTTGTCGATGGTCATGTAGGAGGCCAGGGACTTAGTCAAACCTGGAATTTAGGTCTCCCAACATCCAAGACACTAAAGGCACCTTTGGATCAAGTGAGGACATTGGCCAACAGTATTAGCAAGTGTCTGGTCACCTGCCCTGGTCGGGGTCCAGCGACAGTGTATCAGAGCCAATAGGTGGGATGGGGCAAAGTAGAAAATAGGTTGGATTGAGCCAGAGAAATGGGTTCTAATCACTCAGGAAAGCCAGATGGGCTGAAGTGTGAGTAGGGGAGCTGGGACCTAGCAGAGGGACGTGGGCAATTTTGGAGCGGATGTTTAGGAGGCTGGGGCAGAGTGGAGGGTGGCTTGAGCTAGAGGGACACACAGCACCTCCCAGGTCCCCGCCTGATGGGGAGGGGAGACCTTTGAAGTCCCTTCTGAGGGCCAGCCCAGCCTGCCCACCTCCAGGGAGACCGCAGAAGTCTCGACGAGTGTGAGGGCCCGGACGGGGCCAAATGGCCTAAGAGGATCCAGCCAAACTCCAGGGCCTCATCCCACTGAGCAGAGCCCTTCACTCCTGCCACCTGCCCCATGTCAGCCTCAGGGTGGTGGGGTCAGGAAGGGGCAGGGTCTGCGGCAGCAGGGAGGGTGGTACCTGCAGAGGAAACGTGAGAGAGGGTGGGCTGTGATGAGGGCCAGGGATCAGGGAGAGAGATGCAGAAAGAGGTCCGAAGCAGCCTGGAGTTGGAGAAAGGCAGAGGTGGGTACCTCCCCTCCCAGCCCCACCAGCCCTGGGCACTGTCTCACCCGAGGACGTCTAGAAGGGGCTGCCCAGAGCTCAGAGATGCTGAGGCGGAGGGCCCTCCCCTCGCCCCCAGAGCCCAGGTAGGGCAGCAGCCGCCGGCACTGCCTGTTCTCTCTCACTGCCTGAGATGGGCCCAGGCCCTGAAGCACAGGCTTTGGCCAAGGCGAGTAAACCCTTGCTGTTGTGACCACCCACAGCGCTTATGCTTCCTTTCGTATAATAGCTCCTCAGGGCTGCTGTGAGCAATCAGTGAGATAATACAGGCAACACTCAGCACAGTGCTGGCTCCACACCAGGGCTCAATAAGTGGAAGCTCTAATTACTACATGTTGTCACACCTCCGCGGTGATTTGGACTTTCGACACAGCGATCACAGGTTCACATTCCTTCTCTGCGTTCAGCTTCACACACCCTATGCAGTAGGCAAGATGTGCATTGTCCCCACTTAATAGATGAGGAAACTGAGACGAGCCCAGGCAAGTGGTTCCCTGGCCACCCAATGAGTTAGCAGCACAGAGAGGACAAGAATTCAGTTCTAAGTCTAGTGTGTTTTCACTGCTGTGTGTTTCTTCTATAAAATGCAAGACTTTCATCCTTATTTCAGAGTTGAGCAGACTCTAATCGCCTTCCTTTGTCTCCTAACAGCCCTGCTGTAAAGAGTTAAAATATCAGAGAAATGTAGTGCTGGAAGGTAGGCTTCGAGAACATCCCACCCCCTGAATTTCATGAGGCACAGAGAGGCCACATACTCACTCAAGGTCATATAGCATATCAGCAACAAAGCCAGGACCGGAATCTGGGTCTGGTGTTCTTTCATCTATACCTGCTGCCTCTGTAGGTCTTAGCGACTTTTCTCCCCATTTCAGAGATGAGAAAATCCAATCTAATCCCCTAGCTCTGCCTTAGAGGACATCACTTCTTCAGTGACCTTAGAATGGCTGATGGCTTTAGAATCTGATTAGAATCCTATATTTATGAACCATTATCAGCAAAAGGGAAGGGCCGTGGAGCGAAAAGATGATGTGTTAGGGGTAATAAACTCTGCAGATAGTTTAAATTGCATTTCAGGGTCT
Source organism: Leucopleurus acutus (assembly GCF_964270905.1). Classification (NCBI taxonomy): domain Eukaryota; kingdom Metazoa; phylum Chordata; class Mammalia; order Artiodactyla; family Delphinidae; genus Leucopleurus; species Leucopleurus acutus. The sequence goes on from NC_139151.1 coordinate 62,581,141, forward strand.
TATTCCTCTTGCTAGAGAGATGCGTTTGCGAATTCAGAGTAGGGTTGTTTAAAATGTATTTCACATTTTAAATAACCGTGGTTTTCTTAGATGAGGGGAAAAAAACTGGTCAAAACCGCAAACTCATAGGCTTTTCTGAAAGGTTACAAAATAAAATGTTCTTTGCTGGAGGATATAAAGGCAGTGGCTCTCTGTTTGACAAAGGAGAGGGCTCTGCTGGATAAATCTTGCATTATGAACAAATGAGAACTCCCTCCCTCCCTTCCTGATCAGCTTAATTCATTGTTGCTTATCTGCAAATCCAATAACGCTGGTAAAACAAACCCCTCCTGCAGGCTGAGGACAGGGGCCTGGGCACTTCTCCTCAGAAACCTTTTCCTATTTATAACCTCAGCGCCTGCTCCTTGGAAGGCTGGGCTTAGATGCCCTGTGGGGAAGCAGGCAGGGATGCTGTGCTTCAGCTCGGGGTCTCCCAGCCACAACCCCACCCCGGTCTGGGTCCTCTGAGCAGAGGAAGCTCAGCAGATCCTCAAAGTGGAGCTGGTAAACTGGGCAAAGAGCCCAGTTTATTAAGTATACTTCTCGCACTTCCCAACCCCCCTCCAAGATATTGATAAATTTCCCGGCTCAAAATTGCCGACGTTTTTAATGCCTCCGTGCATTGGAGTGTGGCCACCTGGGTGCCACCTCGGTAATATATCATACTACGTGAGGTGACTAAGGATATTTCAATGTGCAATTTTAAAATAGTATTTATTAATTTACCAAACCCCTTGTGCACTGAGAGTTTGTCTACTGTCTGTCTCCCCACGGCCACGGTGGTGGGGCATTGTCTGTGCTGTGGAGGGGTTCCCAGGAGGTCTAAGGAGCCGAAACCTGGAGTTAAGAGGAAGCCAGCACCTGGAAGGAGGGACCACCTGAAAAGGAGGCTGTGGTCCTAGGGTGGCCTCACTGATGGACTAGACTGCGTCTTTCTCACCCTGGGCAACTTTTCCTGAGACCATTTGTGCGTGTGCCAGCGTATGGACCTTCTTTATAGGACATTAGACTTTCCTACAGTCTTGTATCTCATAAACCCGTTCCTCTGTCATTAAATTCCTCGTAAAGGATGCTCAGTGGTCCATCCTGTGAACGTAGAATTATTTACTTAACCAAGTCCCAACTGATAGCCGTTTTGTAAACCCCAGCTCCTGCCAATCTCCCCCATTAGAAATAAAGCTGGGATGACTATCTCTGTACATAAACTTTTGACTCCAGTGCATGTTTCCCTTGGCTAGATTTCTAGGACAGGAATTAATGAGTCGAAGGTCTAAGGCCATCATCGTTGGGTTTTCTCTAGAGGATAGCCATTACACTGTAGGCTCGAGAACTCTCGGCTGCCTGAGTTTGATTTGAACTCTTTCATTTATTTTCTGTGGGACTTTGAGCAGGTTATGTAACCTCTTGTTTCTTCATCTGCAAAATGGGGATAGTAACAGTACCTACCTCATAGTGTTGTTGTGAGGATTAGATGAGAGAAGCCATGTGTAGCTGTTGGGTTGACTCATGAGATGGAATCATAAAGTCAACCTTATTTTTGTGTCCTGTGGTCTCTTTAATTTTATTCTTAGAGGTTGTTTTTTCCCCCTAAACCTAGATGAAAGTGAGGGTAAGTCCCATGACTTTTCTGGCTGTTTCCAAGTAACCAAAGGTTGTCCTGTCAGTAATTAATATGTCCTATCTATTGTGATAAAAAAAACAAACAAACTTTAAACTTCAGAGTTACACCAGCTTCTCTTGCCCATCCCAGTCTACTGCAGGCCAGCTGCTTGTGGGAGAGGGTCCATCCTGCAGTTCTGACCCTCTCCGGGGTCCAAGGTGAAGGCACAAAGCAGGAGAGGAGAGGAGAGATGGGCAGGAAAGTTCTTCCCTGACTGATATTCTTTTTTTTTTTTTAAATTAATTTATTTATTTGGCTGTGTTGGGTCTTTGTTGCTGCATGTGGGCTTTCTCTAGTTGCAGCGAGCAGGAACTACTCTTCGTTGTGGTGTGCGGGCTTCTCTAGTTGTGGCTCAGTAGTTGTGGCTCGTGGGCTCCAGAGTGCAGGCTCAGCAGTTGTGGCACATGGGCTCAGTTGCTCCGCGGCATGTGGGATCCTCCCAGACCAGGGATTGAACCCGTGTCCCCTGCATTGGCAGGCGGATTCCCAACCACTGCACCCAGGGAAGCCCCCCCTGACTGATATGCTGATGAGCTGGTGTCACACTCTCTGGGCCGTCTCTGTCGTTGGGGTGTTTTGTGGGTTCTGAGGAACCATTCCATCACTGAGATGTCTCCCCAGGCGAAGCTCCCTTGATGCGGGTGATGCTTTCTCACCATGGCTCATCCTATGGACCCATTCTCAGGCCCTGGGAAAGCTGAACTCATGCCCTCCCGCACTGTGACCTCCCCCCGACAAGGGGGCCCTCTGGGCTGGGATCTAAGACAGTCACACCTGTTGTTCATGCTGGGGCCCACACTGGTCCACAGGAAATACTCCTGTATCCATCACCCCACAAACCTGAGAGCACAGGCTGACCCTGAAGCAGCAGCACCTTCTCAGCCATCAGGACAGGCGTGACTCAGATGCCCCAGCACTGTGGTCCCAAGACTACTGTGGCCACATACTGAGCTCTCCTCAAGCCCTCTCTCCGGATTGGAGGTGAAAGCCATAACCCCTCCCCCCTTCCCACTCAGGGCTCACTGGACCCTGGGGGCTTTCTCTAAAACTCCTTTTCAACCTCCAACAGCCCTTTTCTCAGCCTCCTATATTTTGTACGTACCAGAAATGTGCCAGCTAATGGTACAGCCTCTTCTCCATGTCACCTTTGGTGCTATCCCACCTCACTCTCGAATGTGATACCTATTGCCTCGGAGCCTCACTGAAGAGTTCCATCTCATCCCCCTATTGCCCATATTGCTTTTATGAAACATGTAGAGGGTGCCCAGCATAGAGTATGTGCTCCACAAATGATGGTCACGTCTGATTCAATCTCATAGGCTCTCCGTTTACATCGACTTCATCACCATTATATTTGGTTTTCTTCCTATTACTTTGTTTTATGCTTTCTGAGTCTTATGCTTCCTTTAGACTATGATCATTTTTTTTCTTTTTTCCTTTTTTTTTTTTAAATCTGGCTGCGTACTGTGGCGTGTGAGATCCTAGTTCCCCAACCGGGGATCGAACCTGCATCCCCTGCATTGGCAGCACGGAGTCTCAACCGCTGGACTGCCAGGGAAGTCCCTAGACTAGGGTCACTTTCGTTGTTGTTGTGGAGATTTTTATTTGCTATTCTCTTAGGCAGTGAGACAAAACAGACATATTGTTTTTAATTCTGCTAGTGGTTACTCTACATTTTTCTACAGACATCAGTAAGCCTATTTATCTCACTTTTTTTTTTTTTTCGGTACGCGGGCCTCTCACTGTTGTGGCCTCTCCCGTTGTGGAGCACAGGCTCCGGACGCGCAGGCTCAGCGGCCGTGGCTCACGGGCCCAGCCGCTCCGCGGCACGTGGGATCTTCCCGGACCGGGGCATGAACCCGTGTCCCTTGCATCGGCAGGCGGACTCTCAACCACTGCGCCACCAGGGAAGCCCCTATTTATCTCACTTTAATCATGTGTAATGGGGCAGTGGTCTTTGTATATTCTGCAGTTTGAAGGGGAATTTCAGAGGGCACTCTCTGGCTGTGCACGTATGAGCCACCATCTTGCAATGACATTTGCCCAACAGCTTTGCAAGGCACTGGGCTCTGGTGTAGGGAGTTTCATCTCTGCCCTGGACTTTCCCATTCACCATCTAACAGTTTTCAGTACCTCTGGTCTTGTCTCCCTTTATCCTCCATTTTGCTCCCAATTCTCTCTTTCTAAAAGGTACATCTGGACAGGTTACCCTTGGCTTAAAACCCTTTAGTGGTTCCCCACTGGCTGCAGGATAAAATCCAAGCCCCCCATCTGGGTGCTCAGGGGACCATGTGACCTGACCCTTATGCCATACTGAACCACTCACCTACATGCCACCACATTAGGTGATTTGTACTAGGTTGTCAAGTGCATTGGTCACAGACTCTCACATCCCCTGCCTTTGTTCATGTCATCCTCTTTGTCCAGAATGCCCTTTGGTAAAAGAGCCCAGGACCACGCCTGGCCAGCCGTAGAATCTCAGGAACTGTTAAACTTCCCCCCCGACTTCCTTTCTCATCTGTCTATTAAAACCCTCCTTGGGACTTCCCTGGCGGTCCAGTGGTTAAGACTCTGCGCTTCCACTGCACGGGGGGTGTGGGTTCGATCCCTGGTCAGGGAACTAAGATCCCGCATGCCTTGCAGTGAGGCCAAAAAAACAAACAAACAAACCCTCATCTTTCAAGGTCCAATTCAACTGTCATCCTTTCTTATTCTCAGGAAACGCTTGTCCTAACCTGACTCCCCTTCCTTCAGTACAATTGGCTGCTCCCAACACTTTGTACACCTGGATTGTGACTCCAGAACCTTGGTGCTTCCTGTCTCTGCTGCCAAACTGAAAGCTCCCTGAGAGCAGGGTTGAGCCTGATGCCTGCCAAAGTGCTGCATGGACCCTTGAGCCCAGTTGGGTTGAGCTGCCGTTTGGTTGGTTGCATTGCTTTCCTCAGAATGCAAGGGTACGATGCCAAGCTAGGAGGCAGGACACCTTGGGACTTGGTACCCAATCTGAATAGATATTCTTTTATTATTTATATCCTTTTGCTTCCAAAATTGATGAGAGGTGGCCCACACTCAATAAAACAGTTAAATTAGAAATAGAACATTTAAGACTCCACATGGAAGTAGCACGGTGCCAAAATGCTAACCTTCTTCCTTGGATGAACTAGCCTTGCTGAGGGGAGCTTTCACTGGGGTCCTCTCCAGCTGGGATGGCAGATGTGAGGGTCTCCTTCGGGTTGTTTCTGTTCCCATGCATTCTTTCACTCCACTCACAAACCATGATTATGTTTGAAAATGCCTAAGATGCAACGAGGAGAATTTAAATTCACAGCAAATACCTCATCCTTGAGGAATTGGACAGGTGGTGAGGAGGCCGTGTGGGTTTGCTATGTTTCAGTAGAGGTAACCTTGTTCCTGGGCTAAATTTAGAAAGCTTAGGTACTTCTTCAAGGGTCAGTGTACAGCAGAGCTGTATTTTAACCACAGCTTAGTACAATATTCTTCACATTGCTTTCTGGAGTGGCTTTTTGGTAGAAGCCAAGGGCCTAGGCTTAAGATGTCAACCAGGGAAGTCATCTAAGCAGCAAAACCCACCACCAGTTCTGAGTTGAGTGTGAACACTCACACATCCCTGTAGAACTCACAGAAGCATATGCTTAGATTCTCCCCATGCACATACATCAACATACCAACTAACAAATGTTCTTGTGCAGACCCACTCTGACTGCAGGGACACCTTACACACACACACACATACATGGCACACAGCCCCACTGGCTCCCCCATATCCCACGTGCACACACAGCCTTGGCAGGAAGAGACATGGAGAGCCGTCTTATTTCTGCACCTCACTCTGACTCCAGATTTTGCTCCCTTAGGACAGAACTTAAAGTGTCTATTTAATAGATTCAATTACTCCAGGCTCCCGAGACCTTCCAACTTGATTCTGATTGCTTTAAGGTGTCAGATAATTTGGGAATAAAGGGGAAAAGCAGCCTTAGGTTCTTGAAGAGGAAGTCGTCTAAGCTCATCTCTGAAGTGGTAGCTGCTGATGGTCTGGAGGGTGGGGCTGACCTCTTGCTTCCATGCAGGGTTCTGTCCATAGGTCCTGACAGACAGAGGCCCTCAGGTAGTGATTTGCTATGCTGCCTTGGTCTCCAAGGCAGGGACCAGTCCCTTTCTGCTGCCCTTCCTGGGAGCCCGACAGGGGTGAAAATGGAGGCCGAGGCCAAGTATCCCAGCAGGCAAGGAAACAGCCCTACTTTTTGCCCCCCTGCACCCTGCTCTGGGGTGAATTTTTTTGTCTGCTCTCTGTCCCCATTGACAGTGATAGCTCTTGGAGATTGATAAATAATCAGAGGTCACAGCCTTTGGCAAGCGTCAATGCTGTGCCAGTTGGAGATGGATATGACCTGTCCACTCCAGAAGCCTGAAGAGGGAGGCTGGGTGTGGGTGCGTACATGCATGTGCACTGCAAGAACTGTGATAGGCAGGAGGAAGCTAAGGACAAGGGCTGTGTGTGAATCCTGGCTTCACCATTGACCAGCTGTGTGACTTTGGGCAAGATCTTTGCCTTCTCTGTGCCTTAGTTTCTTCTGCTATAAAATGGGTATGATAATAGCACCTACCTCCTAGGGTGGTTCTGAGGATTACGAGTTACAGTATATAGCTAGCACCTGATGCTCAGCAAATGCTCCAAACGTCCTGGTTATTGTCTTTATAGCAAATGTGTCAGGCTGCAAGGCTGGCAAAGTCCTGGGGTGGGGAGTCCCGGCTGTGGACCCAGGGCAGTAGGATGGGGCCCTCCCTCAGCCCATTTGGCTGTCCTTACACTCTCTCCCCACCAGTCAGGCAGTCAAAGGATCCCACATGGACACTCTTCTGCCATGGTTGGGGGATGGCACTGCTGAATCCAGGGTACACAGGAGGACACCCACCTGCAGTGTGGAGACGGTGCCCCTCAGCAGACCCCTCCAAGATCACCTGGTCTCTCCTCCCTGCTTCTGCCAGCCCTGCTGTGGACTTGCTATCCTTCACCTCAACATTCCACAGTTTGCTTTAAAGTTGGTGCTCGTCACAGCCAGGACCTCCTCAGTGCTCAGAGACTTTAAGATTATCTTTGTTGAGAGGTTTTTGCCTCTCAACAGTGTGGCCCTTAGAAAGGGCTTTGGAGGGCAGAGACCCTGGCTCCTTTTCAGCTCCATGGCGGCCAAGCTTTATGTCCTTGGGCATCTTGGCCTTCCTGAGGCTTTATTCTCTGGGAAACAGGAACAACTACTTGCCTCTCAAGGCTGCTGTGGAGGTTAAGTAATATAAATTTACAACGGCTGGGGATGCAATAGACGGTAAATGTATCCTTGCCTTGACTGCTTCGAGGGGAAGCACTCCTCCGCAATGAGGAAACAACTCCTTTACTAAAACCAAAGAAAGAAGGTCCCCCGGGCGGCATGTGAGAACTGGAGGCGGCATGGAGGGGGGAAGCTCAGCCTCCAAGCTTCGGACCTGAACGTTCCCCAGGACCTCTTTCGGTCCTTTTTGGCATCATTCCCTTCCTATACAACTGGATCCCACCCCCTACTTCTCCCCTCCCCCTCCATTTGAGCATAGGTTTCCCATCCCTTAGTGGAGATAGGTAGGCCAGGTAGGCAGGTGTTAGAATTATCCCCGTTCCACAGAAGGAGAAAGTGAGGCTTGAGGTCGGAGACCCGCCCAGTGACAGCACCTGTTCACCCAAAGTGGGCTCAGGCGCCGTCACGTGTGCGGAGCCTGGGGACCCGGGCTTTCGGTAAGGGGGATGGGGGCGTTTGGGACGCCGAAGCCGGTCTGGGGGTGGGGTCTCCGCCGGGGGCGGGGCGAGGGAGGAGGGGGCGGGCCGCCGCTGCCACCAAGCAGAGCTCGGGCGCTGGGCGCGGAACCCAGCCCCTCTGGCGGCGCCGGGCGGTGCGGACGGCCTCTCCCGCCTCCACGCGCGCGCACGCCCGCCCGCCCGCCCGCCCGCGGCGGCGGCGGCGGCGGCGGCGGCGGCGGCGGCGGCGGCGGACCCGCGCACTCCGCCGCTTCGCCCATCGCGCCGCGCAGGCAGTCGCTCGCCGAGCCCGCGGCCGGGGCCCTGGCGTGCAGCGCGGGCCTCGGCGGGGCCCAGCGCTCCGGCCCGGGAGGATGCGGCCCTGGGCGGCCCGGGAGCTGAGCAGGGCCCCCGCGCCGGCCCCCGCTGGCCCCGGCCTCCGGAGCCGCAGCTGCCGCCCCGCCCCCGAGAGACATGACTTCCAAGCCGCATTCCGACTGGATTCCCTACAGGTACGCGGGCGCCGGCCCCCACCTTCTCTTCGACTCGGGGGCTCAGGCCTGGCCCACCACCCTCCAACGCTGAGGGCTTGGGGCAGGGTCGAGGGTGCCGGGCCAAGGTGCCCACCACCCCGAACTCGGAGCGCAGGGCTGGCTGGGGACACTGGACTGGGGCGCAGGGCAGCTGTACCCTCTTCATCTGGCCCAGCCCCGGGGGCGCGGGTTGGAGGCTCTGGGCCTTCCTGTCCCAACTTTGGGGGCCCCAGTGGACTGAACTAGCGTGCTCCGCTCCCCCACTTATCCGCCGGGGTTGCTGGAAGAGGCCAGTGCTCTGGGCCTGTGTGGGCCTTGGGGCAGTCAGTGCCATGTGGCCGCCTGGGGAGGGAGTGAACGGTGCTGAGCCCCCTCCTAGGCCTAGCACACCGGTCTTACTCCAGTATAGCGGCGTACACACACCCATACATCTGCAGGCATGCATCCACAGGACCCAAACTCTCCTGCTGGTCGGTTCACACACTCAGGGCATGAATTCCTGGAGACAGTCATTCCGAACCTAAAGCACAGACTGCTTTTATATACAAGCACCATGTATTGCTACACACACACACACACACAGATTCTCGGGCTCACACAGGTGTACTCCTGCCTATCCGTGCACATACACATCCTATATTTGGGGAATACCTGCCTCCCACTACCCCCACACAAGACTACTCATATCTTTCAGAGAGTCAGAAATCCACTTGCTAACTGGTTTACACCTGGACACACACCAACTCACAATATATGAGAACTGCCTTCACGTGCACAAGAGCACCTAGGAACCCAGGCACACTCAGGGAAGCATGGCCACCCTGTGTTCCCTGATGCTGTGGTCTGCCCCAAGGACAGCTGGGCTTTCCTGCCTGTGTGGAGGTCGGGGTGGGGGAGGGGTCCCTGGGGCTTGCACAGGTGCAGGCCTTTCTACATCCACTCTACTCCATTCTCTTCATTACCACTGGAAAAGAGCTCATTGCCATGGCAGCACCAGATCCTTGGCCACCCATTGGCTCCTTGGTTGCCATGGGCTACGGGGCTATCTCCAGGCCTCCCCTGAGAGGCATGTGTGTAAAAGGGGTGCCCACTGCTAAGGTCCACTATGTTCTTGCTGGCCCAGGTGCACATGCTTGTGGCTGGTAGGCACAGACTCTCCAGACCTGCCTTGTATCACAGCCTACCCTCAAAGGGAACTGATTCCAGTCACTGATAGAAAGTAATTCTGACAGAGCTCTTCTATGAGTCTGTCCAGACAGCATCCAAAATGGAAACCAGCTGAAACTGCCTGAGGCTTGTTAAAAGCAGATCCTTCTACAAAGAAGCACCTGTCACTGGCCTGGGGATTCAGAGTTTCTCTTGAGAATTGTTGTTGTCTCTAATCTCAGCACCTTTGGGGGCTTCAGGGCTTCCCAAGTTAGAATTTGTGGGTGCCCCTCCCACCAACACACACACGTGTGTGCACACACACGGGTCAACCCAGGGTTTCCGGTAGACGTATACAGTCACACCTCAGAGTCTCGCATAGACCAGGAGATTCTCCCATCAGGGGACCGGGGCTGTGCTGACTTAGGAGGGCTGTCACCCTGCACAGGGCATCCCAGCTGGGGGCACAAGTCGGTTCCAGAGCATCCTGGCCTTCTTGACAACATGTGGGCTAAGGACCTTCCAGAAGACAGTGCCGCCACAAAGAGTATCATTAACCTTTTCTAATCACCCAGCAGAGGTGCCTGGACAGTGCCTGTGGGCTCAGAGGCCTCTAGTGCTGGGGAAGTACCTGAACGGCGGGGGTGCTGATGGCAGGGTGCTGGCCACAGACTAACTCAGGAGGCAGGGAGGACAGGGGCAGCACATGGGGCTGGGATATGACGGCGTGTTTAGATCATGGCAAGCTGGGGGCCAGGCCAGATCGTGGTTCAAGGAAGCCTCTCCCAGGAGCCAAGGACCAAAGCAATTTGTAGAGTGAGTACACAGGTCTTAGAGAAAGTCTGCCTCAAACTGGGGAGGCTTAAGCCTGCCTCTGGGAAAGAGGGCCCTAGGGAGGTCGGGTCGTCGCTGGAAAAGGGCTCTGTCCTCCGGCGGCGAGTGCCCAGGCACTGGCATCCTGCAGAGAGTGAATTGGCACTTGCCCCAGCCTAGGCCCAGCAATGCCATCCCCTCATTCCTTTCTTGAGCCCACACACTCCATCTGGAGCACAGAATCCTGCCGCCCCGAAGCCCAGCCCCAGGGAGCAGCTTGGCACCCTTGTGGCCCTGCCCTGGGCACTGTCCCAGTGCTCTGCCACCCTGCCTTCTTGCTCTGTGGCAGGGAGGGTAGGTGTCTAGCTGGGGGCGGGCTGTAGTCAGAAGTTGCCAGACTCTCTCCTGCCTTGCTGGGGTCTTTCTGAGCCTGTACTGTGCCTGGGAAAGCACTGGACTTGGGTGTAGACTTCCAGAATGGGGAGATCTGGCTGAGAGGAGATGCAAATGGCCTTTTGCACTAGCAGGGCTGCTGATTGCAGTCAAAGCCACATGCCTGCCTGATTACAGAGAAAAGTGGGACGGAAGGCGGCAAGGCAGTGCACTTGCAGATGAGGGGGATGGGTACGTGTGCACGTGTTTTCGTGTGGAGTTTCCCTCATGTCAGACCGGAATGTGTCATTTGGCTTGGGGACCACAGGTCGGTCGATATCTCGTTAGCTCTCCTGGTGAGGGCTCTGTTCTCTCTGTGGTGGTTGCACCTGCGTCCCCTGGGCCCGGCTCCTTTTCTTTGAAGCAGTGACAGCTGGTGATAATCATCTTAAGGGTAATTGTGACTCAGTTTATAATGATCACAGATTAATTTCACGTTGACTTAGAAGCGAGCCATTTAGTTGATAAAGTGTAGCAGTTGGAATAGCTTTTTGCCTTTTTTTCTATTATTACTACTACTGATTTCTATTTCTGCCATTCTGTCTTCACCTGAGTTCTTGAGGAGCATTAACTGTCCCTGCTTCATGATTTTACAACTTTTTATGGGTTGTAGGTGGAGCGCTGAGAGTCAGGAAAGCCTGCTGCCCACAGGTGTATTGGAGCGTGGGAGTGATGGCCAGCCCTGTCCTCAGTGCTCTGTCTGCACAGTCCTGCGGCCGTTGCCCGCTCTCTCCCTCACTGGGCCGTGAACTCCTGGAGACCAGGAACTGCATCTGGAGAGCAGCCTGTTTGTCTGGCATGACCCAGCATGGATGTGATGCCCACTACTTTGAATCAAAGTGGCATCCCCAGGTGGATTTTAGGACTTCCTGGCTTTCCTGGTGCCACACTTGTGTTCTCAGCACACCTAAGGGCTGCAGTACTCTCCCCTCACAATGGGGCTTTCTGAGTGCTGCTGGAAAAGCACAGCTCTAGGTCAGAGAATGAGAACCTCAGGCAGGAGTGGCCCTCACAGGCTGTCCGTCCTCTGTGTGAATGCTCCCTGTGTAGCATCCGTGCGAACAGCCTCCATTCAGGTGGACGAGAACGTTAGAAAATCCTCCCTTGCGGTGGTGAGCCTAAGCCCGTCTCTGGGTTTCCCCTCCTCTTGGTCCTCGTTAAGATCCTCCTGGATCCCCCTCCTCTCACTCTGCTTACCGGGGAATGGAATGACTACTTATTAAACAAGACTCTGACTCTCAGTTCTCCCTCTGGGCGGAGCCTCAGAGGTGCCCAGACTCTGTCCCACTGCTTCACTTCTGGCAACGGGAAGGAAGAGCAGAATCTCCGCTCCCAGTTCCGCAGGGAGTCTGTCTCCTCTCCCACCCTGAGCGTCTTTGGGAAGTCTTCCTGCTGCTGCCTGGGGTGGAAGGAGGACGCACAAGGTTGGCAGATGATTCAGGGAGCAGGGATCCTGTGATGCCCTCAGATCGGTCTCTGCCCTCCTCCAGCGCGGATCCTGGAGCCGCAGGCGGGGGCCTGGGTGTGGCCTGTCCAGCACCGAGCAGAGTGAGGCTTTTATCCCCTCTCTCTGGACCCCTGCTCCTGTTGCTGTCCTCCAGGCCTCGGTACCCCCGTGGGATGGCTTTGATACTGATCAGTCACCTCAAGGCCTCTGTAGACAAAACCGCAAAGTCTTTCATCAGGCTGCTTGTCAAGCCCTGTCTCCTCCGTTCTGCCTGCGTGGGAAGACCTGGGTTTGGGGGCCCACCTGTAAGACTTGACCACTTCCTGTTAGGTTTCCAGGGTCTTCTGAGTTCATACTCTCTTAGTGAACAGTTAGTATCTCTTCTACTTTGTGTCACCTGTAAGTCTGCTGAGAGGGCTGCCTTGTGTCAGGTCATCGATAAACTCGCTAACCAAGAGAAGCATGATGCTAGAAACCTCCTTTGATGATGGCATGACGCACTGTTGCCAGAACCTTTGTCCGTCTGACTGGCCTGGCACACCGCTTACGTGGCTTTGTCTCCCCCGCATGGTATCGCTGCCGGTCCCTGCAGCTCCACGCGGAAGCCTGGCTGTACTGTCCTCCTGTCTTTTCTGATAGGTCCGTGGACGTGTGCCCTGACTTGCACACTTGGCCTGACCCTAACGGTCACGTCCCTTCTAGCTGTTCAGTCGACCCCTTCCACACGGTCTTACCTGGGGCCACACTGATCTGCACACTGTAATTTCTTCCCCCATCTGAACAGGAGGCTGTGTTTGCATGCTTCCAGCCTTAGGGCAGCTCCTCAGTTTCTTTTTTGTTCTTCAGAGATCCCCAGCTCTGGCTCCTGGTTTCTGTCTGCATGGCTGAGCAGTAGAATTACCTGAGTCACTTGCTTTAAAAAAGGAAGTGTAAGGTGGAGGATTCATTCTGGGGCATCTTCCCCAGCAGGTCTGAATTATCAGGTGAGGCTGAGTGCCCCCAGCAGTTTGGATTCACCTGGTGAGTTTGGGAGCCAGTGGCTGGAATGGAGACGCCTCATCTTGTGAGGCTGGAACTCTTGCGAGCAGCGTGGTCCTCTCCCTTCTGGAGCTGCCCCACCGTGTGTCTTTCCCACGATGTTCCAGTTAGCCACTCGGCGGCAGAAGATCTAGACATGCTGGGTGGGCGGGTGGGGTCTGGCATGCGCCACAGAGTTTGCAGCCAGGCACATTGGGTGGTCTTTCCTCCCCTGACAGCCCACTTCCCTGATTGCCTGAATCCAGCAGGGGCAGGTTCCACTGTGACTGAGGGGAAGGAAGGAGGGCAGAGGGCGGGGAGTGGGCGTGGAGAGTGGGTCTGCCCTGAGGTTGGCCTGGCCGCCAGGCCTCTGGTCAGCTCTGGTGGATGAGCTGCAGCATGGAGGTGGGGTCTAAGAGAGGGGGCACCCGCTTCCTAACTGTGTTGGCCAAGTCTGGCTGTTCCAGCCGTGGGGGAAACGTTCCTGACTCTTCTGTTGTCACACATGGTTCACTCTTCGGATACCTGTCTGGCGCCTCAGAAGAAGCAAGGGGATGTGGAGGGGCTGTCTCCTGGGAGGTGAGGGGGCCACTTGGTTGGCCTTGGGCAGAGCAAATGGACGGGTGGACACAGCAGACCAGGTTTCTCTGGCCTTCATGAGCCAGTGACCGGTGTTTCCCTGGGCCTCCCTGGTCCGCCCCTCAGCAAGAGGTGACCATCGTGAAGGAGCCGCCAGGGTCAGCTGGAAGACCCATTCGTCCGTGCCCTGTCTCCTGTCTGAGTCTCCTGGCGGGGCTGCAGCTGGCAGCCTGGGCTGGGCAGTGGTTCCATTATAGGAGCCTGAGTCATTAAAAAGCCATTACCGTCTGCTCTCAGGGTTATCGTTTAGTGCTGTCTAGAACAGTGCCGTCAGAAAGAGGCAGGCCTGGGTGTGTCCTGAGGAAGGAAGATGCCTAGGAGAGATTCCGTCACAGGAGATGGGAAGGCAGGGACATCTGGTGGACGGGGAGGGGAGGGGGCCTGGGCCTGCTGCGGAGGAGAGAGGAGCTTCCGTTCTGCTGTCCCTGGAGACGCCGTCATTATTGTCATTGTTCAGCTGTGTGCAGGGGAGTCTTTGTCCTTCACCAGGGACAGATGTAGTGTGCTCCGGATACGTTGTTGTCAGGCAGAAACGCCACCCGGTACAGGCTTGCCTATGCTGGGTGATGTGGTCCACCTGGGGCCTCTGCGGCTCTCCTGGAAACGCCGTGCCGTACCAGGAGCCTGCTGTCCTGCGCGTGGCGCTGCCCGCTCTCGGAGCCTCCTCATTCGGCTGGATCGCCGGCCCTCCTGGATGGGTCTTGCTCAGCCAGGCGTGTCCTTATTCACCGAGCACGTGCGGCTTCTCCCAGCCTTGCATCGTCCACTCCTGCGGCGTGCCCGGTGGTGAGGGAAGAGGAGGTGGGTGGCTCTCCAGGCACTTCTGGGGTGTCTTGAGTTCTTGGAATCTCTTCAGAAGCCTCACCCTTGTGTTCATCCGTCTTTCTTTGAAGGCCAGTGACTAAGTCCATTCTACCTATAATCGTACCTGCTGACCAGTGTTACTAAAGCCTAAGGCTCTTTGTCATTCTCCCCCGTCAGGGAATGGGGTGGGGACAGAGGAGGAGGAAGTGATGCTTTCGTGGAACTGCGTGGAAACTCCATGGGAGTGGGACAGTGGCCTGTGGTAGGAAGACGTCCTCCCCTCATGGATGAGTCGAGCAGCCACCGTGACCGGCAGTTTGGAGGTGGCACTGCTAACGCGAGCTTACCTCTCAGCGGGATGTCGCCCCTCCATGTTAGGGGTCAGAGCCTTTCATGGTGTCGGCACCGTGGGAATAATCGTCTGTGTCCTGCTCAGGCAAGCCCAGGGCTGGGGATGACCCAGGTGACTGCCCCCGGGCCTGTCCTATGAGAGTGCAGTGGCTCGCGTCATCCCGGTGAGCCAGGGAATGGCCTCTCCTGCTGTCAGGAAGGGGAGGAGCCAGCACTGCCTTGTGGGGGTGACGTGGGCTCCTGTGGCCCAACCACCAGGACATGCTGAGATGGCAGGCCTCCCTGTGTGGGCCAGGCACAGAGCTTGGCAAGCAGGGCGCAGTTGGATTTCAGGCCCCGTTGCTCCTCTCGGCCAGGTGGCACACAGAGCCAGACTGTAGTTGTCACCCGTATCCTGGAAGCCACAGACCAGAGCGGACAGTGGTGTTGCACACTCACCCTTTGAAGACGTTTCGCCCTTGCGTTCTCCAGTCAGGCCATGGACTGGAGGTGGAGAGATAGGAGGAGGAGTTGTAGCCTCTCGGACCTGACAGGGCTCCCAGGCACCCTGCTCACCCTGGTGCCCCCCTCCAGCCTGTGGTGCGGCCTTCTGTGATGGGATACTCACCACCCCAGCCAGCTGGGAGTTTCCAGAGCTATTCCTGTCCTCTGGGCCTGGCATTGCCCTCAGGGAGGCCGTGTGCAGCTGTGCGCTCTTAGGCAGGTGGGCTACTTTAGGTAGACTGAGGCCTTGACTAGAAGCGTGTCTGTTGAGTAGTGTGTTCTCCTGTGCTCTGGCCGCTGAGGGTTTGGTGAATGAGGCTGTTCTGTGCAGGGCCCCAGATCACAGCTGGAGATCCTCTTGCGTGTAGAGCAGCCCACAGGCATCAGGAAAGTCCTTCCCCGATGGCAAGTAGGTAGGACAGCTGCTAGTTCAAAATATGCAGTCTTCACAGGTTGTGGCCAGGGAGGTGAAGCCAGAGGTGGGTGGTGGGCTGTCTGCAATCCATGGACTTGCTGCCACCCTTTGGCTGGCTTCCGCAGCACAAGTAGTTTGCCTGAGCTGAGACGACGTTTCAGGTCGATTGTTCCAGTTGGAAAGGGCTACTGCTGTCAGAATTAGGTGGAAATGCTTCACCTTGTCTTCAGGGTGATGTGACCTCATCTTTCCCCCTTACGTGTGTACTGTACTCAGCTACACACAAGCACACCCACCTCTTAAACGGGTGTCTGCATGCATTTATGTTCAGGTATGTGCTTACACATGTAGATGCCCTCACACATTTGGACATCTCCCAGTGCACACGCATGAGATATTCCTGCAGCCTCACACACAAACCCAACACACTTGGACATACCTGTGCAGGCATCCACACAAGGTCTGATTCAGGGTCAGGCTCTGGAATAACTGGGCCAGGGCAGCCTGGAGTTCCCAGAGCTCAGATCCTCAGGCTCCAACCCCACCCCATGCAGCTGTCCTGACCTTGGCTTTATAGGTTTGGGCCTAGGTCTCATGCATGTGTCTTAGACTAGAAACAAAGTTAAGTGGTTGGGGATCCCTACTTGTGCACTTGGCAGCAGAGCTGGTCTGTGCGAGATGATGCTGCCCGTCCCAACACCGTAGGTAGGGACTCAAGGATTTGATGCCCTGCAGCCGCCCACGCTGTGTCTGTGGCCAGGGAAAGGGCCTGGTGGCCAGTTGACGGGCTGTGCGTTGTTGTGCTGTGTCTGCCCTGCGCACATCTGCACCAGCCCTAGCCATTTCCCGAGGGACTGGTTGGTGTCATAGTTTCACTCTCCCAAATGAGGGGACCTTCAGTCCTCTTTAAGTGGGGCGGTGCGGGGGGTGGGCAGTGTCAGCATTTCCACTTTACCACCTGGAGAGCCAGGAGTTTGCCTTAAACGGGTGGGGAGAGAGTCTGCTTCAGAAGACCCAACCTCCACCAGAAAGGACGGAAAGATGGAGCTGGAGGGACAGGCCCTTGGGTCTGAAGCCCAGCCTCGGGCCTGGCTTGTGCCTGATGCCTCTGGATCTCAGTCAGGCCTGGCCCTTCTCATGGACCCAAGGGGAATGTCTCCTCTATATTTACTGGGGCAGGGCGGACTGGGAAGTCCTTGGGGAGCAGGCATCCCAGCAGGAGTAAGTCCCCAAAGTGGCAGAAAGATGGCTCATGGCTTCATGTCTCAAGCTGGTTCCCAGATAGTAGCTTCACCCTTCCTCCCCCTCCCATGCCCAGCAGCCATGACGGGAGGGGTTTAAAGAGACCAGACATGGCTGGGGGTGGCCTCTGGGCTGTCCTGGCTCCTTGTGGGCAGGCCCTGAATACTCGTCTCTCCGTCCGCAGTGTCTTAGATGATGAGGGCAGCAACCTGCGGCAGCAGAAGCTCGATCGGCAGGTGAGTGAGGCTGGAGCCGGGCGGAAGGGTGGTCGGCGCTGGCTATCCCGGCCAGAGTCTGGGCCGGGGGGAGGGCTGTCCTCCTTCCTGGGGTGATCCTGTCTGGTGGGGAGAGGGGCCCCTCCCAGGAGAAGAGAGGCGAGCTCTCTCCTTTACCAGCTCGGCATTAGCACTGCCCCAGCATCTGGGGTTTCTGCCGGCGGGCAGCTTGGGTGACCGCAGTTGGACGTCTGTGCCGTGATCCTGCCAGGGCAGCTGCCTGGGCTGACACTTGCCAGCTTCCGCTGGACCCCACATCTTGGGGCACCAAGGACATGAGGCCAGGGTGGGCTGTGGACCGCACTGTGACCTCTGGAACCGAACCGAGCGAGCAGGTCCTCTCCGGTCCCAGGCTGGGCACCTTCCGTTGGGCAAGGCGGTCGGCCCTCTCAGGGCCCGCCGACCCCTGTGCTTGTCTGCTGCCTCTGTAGCGGGCCCTGCTGGAGCAGAAGCAGAAGAAGAAGCGCCAGGAGCCCCTGATGGTGCAGGCCAATGCCGATGGGCGGCCCCGGAGCCGGCGGGCCCGGCAGTCGGAGGAGCAGGCCCCCCTGGTGGAGTCCTACCTCAGCAGCAGTGGCAGTGCCAGCTACCAAGGTAAACCCCACCCTTGGGACAGCCTGGGGAGGCCCCTGCGCTGCAGCTTTAGACCCCAGCACTGCTTTGGGGAGCCCGTCCGGGACTTCCTGTTGCCCTGAGTAGGCGGGGGGCTCATCCTGTCAGGGGTGCCCAGGCCGAGTATGACTCCCAGCCCAGCTGAGTGGGGCAGGCAGAGGGAGGCTGGGACCTGGAGCCTTGGGCTCCTGAGTCCGGTGCCGGGGCCAGAAGGTCCAGCTTTATGGACCCTGGAGTTCAAAAGTCCAGGTTTCTGATCTGAAACATTTCCCTGAGAGCAGGAGGCAGCTCCTAGGAGCAGAACAGTCTGCTCCCCGCCAGCATGCTGCCTCCTGAGAGGAATCCATCTCAGCTTCCCGCCTGCCCAGTGCCTCTTATGGCAGACACCTGTTGCCTCCCCGCCCTGGCCTCCCCACACCCTCAGTGTCCTGGCTTCTGGCCTGCCGGTGGCGGCACGGAGCCGTGCTAGCCAGCAGCCTGCAGCCCCCATCTGTGTTTGTACACCCTGGGTCTCGCCAGGGGGCTCTCGCAGCTCATCCTGGGCCTGGGGACCGGGTGGCTCCATTGCATCCCAGTGCTCGGCACCTTCCTTCCTGCTCCGGACCCTGGGCTGAGCCCTGGGTCTGCCTCCGCCCTGACCAGGGTTGGTCTCTCTGAGCCTGAAAGGAGGACTCAGACTCAGTCCCCGCTGCCCCCTGCTGGTGCCGGCAACCACGGGGGCTTCTCCATCAGCCAGTGACTCCAAGAAGGTTGCAGGCATCTGGCTTTTGCAGCTGGAGGGAGCCACGGTGTTCCCCTCCTTCTGCGGCTTCCTCAGGGCGTGCTGCCTCCAGCCCCTTCAGTTTACTGGTCGTTGCCTCGCCTCGGGGCCCCTTCACAGTAACGCCCCTGTGTGCTTCAGTTCAGCAGCTCAGGCCACAGCTGGCGTGTCTGTGCTCCACCTGAGAGGCCCTTCAGGGGAGGGTCAGTCTTTGGGAGGCAGTCCCAGCTCTGCTCCACATGGAACTGGCCTCCGGCCCCACCCTAACCTGGCAGCCTTCTCCGCGTGCTTCGTCTGTGGGTGCCGGCGCAAGGGGGGCGGAAGTGCCTTGCAGAGAAGGCCCCCGCCGTTCTGCATCCAGTGGAGCCTGGCACCTGGCCATCCGAGGCTGCCCGTGGGAGGGGAGCCTGCTCCTGGCGCCTCGGGCCCTGCCAGTTGGCGCCAGGGCCAACGTCTAGAGGCTTTGAGAGAGTCTGGCAGGTCACAGCTGTGCGGGCACTTTGGCAGGTGTTTCCTGAGCACCGTTTGTGTGCCGGGTAGGGCCAGCCCCGCAGGAAGACTGCAGCCCCTCTGAGACAGCGCGAACGGCCCAAGTCCGAAGGCAGCTTGCTCACTTGTCATCTGCTCGCTGGTCCCCATGAGCGAGTCACTTACCTTCTCTGGGTCTGTTTCCTGCCCTGTAAAGTGAGGAAAATTGTGTCTCAGGGCTTCGAAAGTTGAAGCAGCCATGGTGTGTTCCAAGAGCCACTCAGCTGAACGCTGTCCCCCGCTGCCACTGCAGACCGGGCTGGGTCTTCTCCACGGCCCGGCTTCCCCGGCTGTGAGGAGGCCCCTCACCCAGCTGGCTGACCTGGGATTCCGGTTTCCAGGAGCCCCGACCGCCCTGCCCCCTGTAGCCTCCGCTGCCTCCTGCTCTGCCCTCTGCTGGCTCTTGGTGTTATATACAAGGGGATCGTTCTCAGAGGAAGATGAGGGAGTTTGACATAAATCAGAACGGACAGTTTATCCCAGTAATGAGTTTCTGACCTACTGGCCATGCTCATTCATGTTGTATATTTACCCATTGCTTAAATGTTTATTGAGGGTCTATTCGTGTCAGGCTCTGGATTAGAGGCTGCGGGTCCGGGGTGAGCACAAACGGATGTGGTCTCTGTTCTCTTATGGACCCTAAGGTCTAGGAGAAGAGAGAGAATGAAGTAGGTTGTTATAGGTGTGCTTTGCAGAAAGAAGCCGGGCCCAGTGAGTGAATGGCAGAGAGCCTGCTCCCAGGCTAGCGGCCAGAGAAGGGCTTCCCCGAGGAGATGATGTCTGAGCTGGAATCTGCGGGATGAATGGGAGTTGGTGGGAGCGTGGGCGGGAGCAATGAGGGCGGTTCAGGCGGTGAGACCGCAAGAGCAAGGCCCCGTGGCAGGAAGGGAGTCCAGGACGTACAAGGCACCGCAAGAGCCTGGTGTGCCTGGGACTTGGGGTGCCCGGGAGCTGAGGAGTGCGCAGTTAGACCAAGGGGAAGGCCAGACTTGCAGAAGGATGTCGGTGGTCATCTTATGAGCACTAGGAAACCACCCAAGGACCCTGAGCAGATTGGGGTTCTGAAGTGTGGAGAGCGTGGAGACGCCCAGCAGTGGCCCTTCCGAGACCTCTCTGTTGGCGTGCGGCTCCTGTCCCTTACTGTCCTGCCTCAGGGGCTCATCCCATGAGGCCAGTGCAGCTCCCTGGGGTGCTGGCCCTCGCTGTGGTCTCTCCCGGGGCTGCAGCTTTTCTGTCTTTCACCCACCATTTCGATGGCCCACATTCTCCCAGACGCTCTCCCACCCCCTCCCAGACTGCTCTGCTTCTGGGTTGGCCGTGGTGCGGGCCAGGCTGTTGACTTAGCACCCCGCGGGGGCTGGGGTGGTGCCGCCTCCTTCCCACTTGGCCTGCCTGGCAGAGACGGCGTGTGGAGGCCCTGGCGGGGCTTGGCCAGTGGTGGGGGAACTGGGAAGTGTTGTGCTGGAGCTCTGGCCTCACCTTGCGCCCGTGTCTCTGTCTCTCTGTCTCTCTCTCTGTCTCTCGCTCGCTCTCTCGCGCTCTCTCTCTCTCTCTCTCTCTCTCTCTCTCTCTCTCTCTCTCTCTCTCTCTCTCTCTCTCTCTCTCTCTCTCTCTCTCCCTGCTCTGTCTCTCGCTCTCTCCTGAGCAGTTCAGGAGGCCGACTCGCTTGCCAGTGTGCCCCTGGGAGCTGCCCGCCCCACAGCGCCAGCCTCAGCCAAGAGGACCAAGGCAGCCGCCGCGGCGGGGGGCCAGGGCGCGGCCTCTGGGAAGGAGAAGAAGGGGAGGCACAAAGGTTGGCTTGCCCTCCCTGCTGGCGTCCTCAGGAAGCCCAGCCCCTCTGTGGGGTTGGCGGGAGGCTTATCCTCCAGACCTCGGGGTGCGGGACCGGGCGGGAGGCCTTGGCGAGGCCCTGGGTGGCGCTCCGGGCCCCGCGTCCCAGCTGGCTCGCAGGCCTCCTCGCTCCTGCGGCACCGGGCTGGCCTCGCGGGCTGCCGGGACGTGACGTCCAGCTCCCCGCCCGGGGGGCCTGAGCGCCTCTACCTCCGCCCTGACCAGGACGCTCCCTCCGGGGGGCTCACTGTCTCCCGCAGCCCGTCCCCACCTTGGGCAGCTTCCTCGACTCTTCCCTACTCCCAGTTCCACCCTCTGGGCCCCCCAGACCCGTCTGTTCCCTCTGCTCCTGCCTCTGCAGAGAAGATCCCTGGAGATCAAGGACGGTTACGGGGCCCTGCCCCGAGCCCTGTCTCTGCTGGCTAGACACCCTGTCTCCTCAGGCCTTTACACGGAGTGGCTTCGGGCCTCTGGGTCGTGGCGGGACAGTGGCGTGGTGGGGTCCGTGGGCTTGTGGAGCTGACTGACCGCAGCATGCTGGGTAGAGCCTTGCTTCTGGTCCTGAAGTGTGGCAACTTGGGCAGGGAGGTTGACGGGGGAGGGGAGCCCCTCCATTCGGGGAAGCAAGTGTATGCCGACCTGGCTTTTTTGAGGGGCCTGTGTGTTTTTACGACGTGTGTGAGTCTGCGTGTGTGCGGGAGAGAGATCAGCTTGGACGACGTAGAGCTGGCCGCGTCTGTGCCGAGTGGTGGCCTTGCCGTGTCGGATCCGGCCTCGTTCTCCCTCTCGTCCTTTCCACCGTGCAGTTGGTTTGGGAGCTGTCTGCTGTCTGCCTGGGATGTGAGGCATCTCAGTCCCACCCTCGGCCACAGATGTGGGGGAACGGCAGAAGAAACGGAGCCCATGCCCCTTCCTAGCTCGCTGATCGTTGAGAGGCTGACAGACAGCTGTCATTCCTTTTTAAAAACTCGGTTTTGCCAATGAAGTTTTCAGAGGGTCCCCCCATTCTTCCCTCACCCTCTTCCTGGACATCTGAGAATCCAGGCTCTCCCCCCGCCCTCCCCACCCCTGGATGGGACTCAGGAGTGTCCGTGGCCTGCAGGCACCGGCGGGCCAGCGGCACTGGCAGAAGACAGGTCCGAGGCCCGAGGCCCCATGCGGATCCTGACTGTGGGCCAGTCAGACCACGCCCGGGACGAGGGGGAGACAGCCGCTGGTGGGGGCACACGGCCCAGTGGGCAGGACATCCGTGCCACGATGCAGAGGAAGGGTGAGCCCCGTGGGGGTCCAGTGATGCCCCCCAAGCCCAGCCCCAGGTTCTCAGATGCACCCTTCTTGGGGAGCATGACTCTCCTGTGTCTGTTCCAGCCCCTCCCAGGCCCTGGTGTGGGGCACACTTGGAGAGCAATGAGAAACTTCGGCAGGGAGGGGCCCCTGATAAGGCTGAGTTAAGGGAAGTGTGAACTACGATAACCAGCCAGCTCGCAGCCCAGCCCTGTCTCTCCCCATCCCCATCTGCCCCCAGGGAGGCCCAGGTTTGGGGACAGGTTTCCTTTCCCTTTGGTTCCTTTGAAAAAGCTCCTGCTTGCGAAACGTGCCCCCTCTGTCTGCTGAGCTAGGGGGAGCGGGGCCAGGAGGCTGAGAGGCAAGGCAGATCCTCCCAGGAAACCTGCTGCCCACATTGTTTCCCGACCATGGGATAGCTTCCTGGAGAGAGGGCTGTTGAGGCACCTTGAGGCTGGAGATGGCATCCCAGGTGTGGAGAAGCATGTAGCCAGGGGGTCCAGGCAGGCTTTGGAGAGGAGTTGGTGGGCCCCACGCATCAGGCTGAGTAAGGAGTCGGGCCTTTCCCGAGATTTCACGGCCTGTGCTAGCCAAGGCCTCTAGTAGGCCTGAGGCCAGAAGTGGAGGCTCCCAGTGCGGGGTCAGCTCAACTCAGGACTTGCTACACGGAGACAGGGCACCCTGACCGCTAGAGAGGGAGGGTCTGATGGCCGAAGCTGGGAGGGGGGCTGCACCTGGGGATAGTGGCCAGCCCCAGCTCTCGTACGCACCAGAGAGAAAGCGTCCTTGTGTGCATCTGGTTGTATGTGTGGGAGTGTGTGGATGCACATGTGTACATGCAGCTCTGCACGTGTGGGTGATCAGAGCCTGGGAACCGGTGACCGGGCGTGCCTGTGTGACCGCTCGTCCCTTCCCGCTCCTCTGTGGCCCAGGCGTCTCCAGCAGCATGAGCTTCGAAGAGGAGGAGGAGGATGAGGACGAGAACAGCTCCAGCTCCTCCCAGCTGAACAGCAACACCCGCCCCAGCTCTGCGACGAGCAGGAAGTCCATCAGGGTGAGTACGGAGCTTCCTGCTCAGCAGAGGGGCAGACGGCAGTGTCACCCAGCTGGGAGGGGAATGAGTGTGAAGTGACGGGGAGCTGGCTTTTCTGGGCCAGGGGCTGGGCCCAGGTGCCTATCAGGAGCTTCTCCGGCCTGGGCTCTTCTGTCCTCCCAGTCTCTTCAGCCAGGCTGGGGGCTGGGGGGAGCTGGAGTTGGACAGGATGGCCCCTGAGAACCTGCCCATTTCCTCCTTCCCCACCCCCAGGGCTGCTGAGGTGAGGGAAGGGCTAGGAAGCTAGCTGCTGGTCCCAGGGCCAGGATAGCTGGGTCCACATCCCAGGGGGCCTGCCCTGTCTCCCACCACTACCACGTTGGGGGCAGCTTTGGATACCAGACCACCAGTTTCAGCTGTTCAGGGTCCCTGGGGCTCAGGCTTCTCCTCTCTCCTCCGTAGGAGGCAGCCTCAGCCCCCAGCCCCCCAGCCCCAGAGCCGTCGGTGGATGTTGAGGTCCAGGATCTTGAGGAGTTCGTCCTGAGGCCGGCCCCACAGGGGATCACCATCAAGTGCCGCATCACACGGGACAAGAAGGGCATGGACCGGGGCATGTACCCCACCTACTTTCTGCACCTGGACCGTGAGGATGGGAAGAAGGTGAGGTTGGCTTGGACACACAGTTTTCACCCTGTGGGCTTGAAGTCCTGGGGGCTGGAATGGGACTGGAAGCCTCAGCTCCAGCACTGACCTGCCAGTTCCCCCAAAGGGACAGAAGCCTCCATGCCTGGTCAGTGTGTGTGTGTGCACACACGTATGTTCCAGAGCTGAAGCAAGGGAGTCACTCGTGAGTGCAGGTGTGTGAGTGGCACCCGTGATTGTGTGTGGACCGGAGGCCGGGCCTGGAACATGACCCTGCTCCACTCCCAAGGTGTTCCTCCTGGCGGGAAGGAAGAGAAAGAAGAGTAAAACTTCCAATTACCTCATCTCTGTGGACCCAACAGACTTGTCTCGAGGAGGGGACAGCTACATCGGGAAACTGCGGTACGAGCACTCCCCCAGGAGGCCGGCAGGGGTGGGGCAGGCAGGGGCGGGCTCTGTAGAGGGCATCTCCTGTCCCCGAGGGAGATCCAGGCCAGGGGTCGATCCTCTCCCAAAGTCGTTTCTATCAGATCAACCATAGGCCCGGTCTGTGCCAGCCTAGAGCCGATCTGAAGATGGGCCTCACATGCCCTACCCTAAGCTGCTCCTAGGCAGAGGGGATGCGGGCCCGCAAAGGGGGTTGGATCAAACCCTAGGATGTCAGTGACAACGTAGGCCACCGTGGAAGAGCCGCCTTAGCCCCATGGTCAGTGCCAAGGGGCATGGCTGAGAGTGGGCCCTTGAGGGAAGAGAAAGCAGCCTTAGGGTGGGGGAAAGGCTCTGAGCTAGGCCTCAGGTGAGGGAAGGTGTGCTGAGGAAGAGTGCCCGGTTTGGGAGCATAAGTCAGGCTTAGCAGTCAGGAGCTAAAGCTGGAGATGGGGCTGGACCAAAGCTCACAGGCTGAATGGGACAGAGTAGTAGAACATCTCCACCCTCCATGGGGCGCTGAGTCCCCTCTGCAGTCTTGTCAGATGCCACTCTGGTGGCTCACCTCCCGTGTGGGGAGCCACTCCTGTTCCTCCAGGGAGACTTTCTGTGGAACTCAGATTTCCCTGAACTGAACCGAGATGCTCTTTGATTAAACTCAGAGCAAGTTGAGGCCTTCTGTCCAAGAAGCGCCTCCAGAGGTGGGGACTCCGTGCGCAGTGTGCCTGTGCCCCCAGGTCCGCTCCTGGCCCAGCCCAGAATGCTTCGCAGGCTCGCCACAGGACAGCCTTGGGGCACAGGGTGCATGACCCTATGCTGATCGTGCCTGTCCTTCAGGTCCAACCTCATGGGCACAAAGTTCACCGTTTATGACAATGGAGTCAACCCTCAGAAGGCATCATCTCCTTTGGAAAGTGGAACCTTACGTCAGGAGCTGGCTGCTGTATGCTACGTGAGTCGTGGGCTCCCGGGTCTCTGGGCTCCAAGTTAGACGTGACACTCAGGACTTGCTACCTGTCTGTGGCCTATCCCATCTACCTTTACGGGCAGACACGGAGGCGCAGTGGAGTGGCCCCTGCCTGGGACAGGACACAGCTGGCCATCTGCTTGGCGAGTTCTGGGGACTAGGCCTGGCTCTCTGAAGCCCAGCCTGGATGCCTCCTGGAAAGGAGGAGGCAGAAGGCCTGGGTTCCTGTTGGTGCAAGCTTCCAGTCCTCCCTCCCGTGTTCAGGTCCTGAATGGACTGGAAGGCCCTTTGCATTATCATCTCATTGAATATTCAACCTAAGAGCTCCATCCTATCTTCTTGATTGTATAGATGAGGAAACCTAAGATCAGAGGTTGAGTCACTTGCCAATGTCACACAGCTCACAGATGACCAAACTGGAATGAATATAAACACAAAGGGTTTCTCCATCTCATTTCAGAATGAGGACCTGGTACCATCAGCCTGGGAATGCATAGCTGTTTTGTATGATCCAGTGGTGCCACCTGCTGGTCGGCTTTGGGGAGGCAGTCTGACTCTTCAGATAGTGAGCCCCAGGTGCTATTGGAGGCTCTGAAGAGATAGTAGTGAAGAGAGAGACAAATACAGACCCTTATGGGATGTGAACCCTTAGTGGGGAGATAAGCTATAAGACAGTCATATAAGCAAAATAAATATGTTCTGATAAATGGTAAGAAGGAAAAAATAAAGCAGGGAAGAGGCCTATGAATGTCCTTTTAGGAAGGATGGCAGGGAGGCCCCACCAAGGTAGTGCTTAGGTAAAGGCCAGAAGGAAGTGAGAGCCAGCTGTGCAGGTGTCGGGGAGAACACAGCGAGTGCCAAAATCCTGGATGCCTGGCATGCAGGGGGAATAGCAAGGAGGTCAGAGAATGCAGGGAAGTGGTGAAGAGAGGGGGTAATGGGGCCGTATGACGTGAGGCCTTGCAGGTCGAGGGAAGACCGTCAGCTTTTACTCTGAACTGAAGAGGAAAATGATCTGACTGACCAGGACCACTCACCGCTGTGTGGAGAACAGATGACGGGGAGGAGGGCGGGGGGGGGGGGGGTGGTGGTGGTGAGGAAACAAGGATTCCAGCTAAAGGCCAGTACTGTGATCTTGGTGAGGGGTGGTGGTGGTGAAAAGTGGTTGAACTCTGAATATAATTTGAAGAGAGAGCCGACAGCATTTGCTGATGGATTAGAAGTGGGGTGTGAGGGAGAGGGGGGAGTCAAGTATGACTCCAAGTAGTTTGAGCAGATGGAAGAATTGAGATGCTCTTAAGTGGAGCGAGGAGGACTGTAAGAGCAGCTCATTTGGGCAGAGTGGAGATTCAGGAGCGCACTTCCGGACATGGTAAGTTTAGAGATGCCTGTTAAGACATGTGAGTGGTGGAAGCTAGCTCAGCTCAACTTTATTCCCTCCCCCCAGTCTCTCCAGTAGGTAAGTTGAGTCCTCACAGGGCCAGTGTTGAGTTCTCTGTCGCTATTTCCTAGGAAACAAATGTTTTAGGTTTCAAGGGGCCGCGGAAGATGAGTGTGATTGTCCCAGGCATGACCATGGTTCACGAGAGAGTCTGTATCCGGCCCCGCAACGTGAGTCTCTACCCCATCCCACCCGCCTTCCCCATTATCCCAGCGTCTGCATGAGCGTCTAAGGGCAGAACTCCAGCTGGTGTGTATGTGTGGAGGAGACACAGTGTGAGAAGCCCTGGAGGTCTAGGGAAATCTAAGGACTCCCACCCCTGGGGCAGATCCCTCTTTGGGGGGGGGGTCATGGTGCCAAGGCCTGGGCCTGGCTCAGCTGAGGCTGCCCTCCCAGGAGCATGAGACGCTGCTATCACGCTGGCAAAATAAGAACACGGAGACTATCATTGAGCTGCAGAACAAGACGCCTGTCTGGAATGACGACACGCAGTCCTACGTACTCAACTTCCACGGGCGCGTCACTCAGGCCTCCGTGAAGAACTTCCAGATCATCCACGGCAATGACCGTGAGTGTTTCTGCCCTGACTTGTTACTGTCCACATGGTACCCGGGGCCCTTAGCTCAGGGTTCAGCTCACCTAGCCCTGCCCGTAGAGGTCAGAGGACATGGATTATACGGCTTAGATTAGGTGTAAAGAACTTTCTAACCATAATGACTGGGAGGCCCTGGAGGAACCTTCTCTGGAGCCCTGACCCGAGATTCTGTGCACTCAGCAGAGTCTCAGGCGTGGGAACACCCTTTGAATGGACTTCCTCTCTTCTTCCCTGTCTCCTGGTGTTTGTATGCATCTTTCTCCTCTGCCACCTGTTCCATCTCTCCTGCCACTTCTCCCAATTGGTCTGTGTTTTACCTCTGGGATTCTCTTGGCTTCTCTGCTTCTCGCTTTCTCTTCCCTCTTGTGATTTGGGTGTCTGTCCTTCCCCATCTCCGCCATCCCTGCTCTGCCCTTCTGTCTCTGTCCACACTTGTGCCTGGCTCCAGCGGACTACATTGTGATGCAGTTTGGCCGTGTAGCAGAGGACGTGTTCACCATGGATTACAACTACCCATTGTGTGCGCTGCAGGCCTTTGCCATTGCCCTGTCCAGCTTCGACAGCAAGCTGGCCTGCGAGTAGAGGCCACCTCGTGCCCTCTGGGGTTGCCCAGCCTGGAGTGGAGCTGCCTGCCTGCGGAGACAGCCCTGCCGACCCCCTGTACATAGGCCGCGTGCCAGGTGACCCTTTGGCTCTCAGTGGGCTCCTGGGCCCAGCCATCCAGGTACTGGCTCCTGCGCCTTCACTGCTGAGGCAGAGGAGTGGGGGATATGAAGGGACCAGCGTGAATTCTTTCTGCGCCCCAAGATCAACGCCCCCACCCCCGACCCTTGGGTTAGTATCCTGCTGCAGTCACGTTTGCCAAGCTGAGCAGCCTCTTCAGCCGGGGAGGCAGGAAGAGGTGAAGAGGGAGAGGAAGCACAGTGCAGGGCTGCTGGGGCCCGGCCATGCACCCAGCCCAACTGCGAGGGGCACAGTGAGTGTTGTGTGTGTTAGTGTAAGTGTTAGGGCACACCTACTTTACAGAGCAGAGGGCTGGGGAGCCAAGCCTGGCCCTTACAACTACACAAAGTCCTCCAGCTTCAGAAGGCCTCAGCTGGGCCTGGGAAGAGTTACTGGCATGGGGAAAGGTGAGTGGCAGGACCTTGCCAGGGTTGCAGGGGCCCGGCTGTGGCTGTGGGAATTGGCTGGTGGCCTAGGGTTTGAGCTCATTTGATTTCTCTGTGTGCACAGAGGCGGCAGGAGGCCAGCCCCCAAGGTCAGATCTCTTATAGAGGATGGGGCCTGCAGGACGCAGGCTCAGCATACAGGCGGCGCGTGGGACAGGGCTGTTCCCCGGGAGCTCCCTGCTGAGCAGTCCCTGCGCAAACCCCATGAACCCCAGGACACCAGCCCCAGAGCCCCAGACTGCACACAGGTAGGCGTGCCTGGAGCTCCCGCCTGTGCTTCAGCTCCCACTGCAGTCAGCCTGGGCTGTGGTTGCTGAGGGATTGTATGTGGTTCTTCTTAGCTGGGAATGGGACAGGGTAAGGAGAGCAGGAAATGTTTCAGAACCACAAAAGATCAGAGGTGGCAGGACCCTGAGAGATCATCTAGAAAGTAGGACTTGCCCTGGGTCACCTGGCTGGTTAGGGGCAGAGTTCGGAGTTTCAGCTCCCTTGATTTCCTTGTTTCCACCATCCCCCAAGAAACTGCTCTCTCTGACCTTCCTGGGGCACAGTCCGCATGCCCGTGCACCTGATTCCGGAGACTCGGAGATGTTCAGTGGGAAACTGGGCGGTTCCCTGCCGAAAGCTGCCTGGATTTTTGCATGTCCGTCTGATAGTGACTGGCCTGTGCCTGGCTCCTCCCCGAGGGCAGGCCTCAGCAAGGCTGCTGCCCATTTTGCTACCTAGGTGTGACGGGTGGGTTGTGGGTGTTCAGGGCTGCGCCTGACCTCTCCCTCCGCCGCCCTCCTGCGTGGATGGTACCATCTACTCTGACGACTTGGGCAGTCTTGCATATTTGTCATTTACCCTGACAGAGGCTACTCACCCAGATGGAGATCAGAAATCAGTGGGAAGCAAGCAAGGGTTGTTCCCACTTCAGAGCAGATGTGCTTGGAAAGACTACATAGAAGTCGGTTTTTTAAAAAGTAAACATGTTAGCAAGGCTCTGAGGTGAAGTTGTTCTGACTTCAGTGGGAGTAGCATGCTCTCATTTCCTGGTAACCTGGGTTTTCCTACGTTGAGTGCTTAAAGCAAGACATTCTTGTTCTAGCAGGGATCTGCCCACACCTGGGGCATATGTCTCTGTGAGAGGTCCCTCCAATGATCCAGGTTTTGTTAACATGGTCTAGTTTCTGGACAGCTCTTGCTTGACTTGGGGCCATCTTTAGGGCACTAGAACCTTCTATACCGGAGCTGGTCCACTTGCCAATGAAATACTGTCGCGCCGTCCTCCTGTCCATAGTCCCAGTTTGGCTCTTCCTTTCTTGACTTTGAAAAGAGAGACCTGCTGACATTTAGAATGATGGAAAGTAGATGAGCTCTAAAGTCTAGTCAAGCTGTTTCTCTGGGTCAGTGATTTTAAGGTAGAACAGGTTGGTTCTGGATCCTCATGAGAGAGGGGATCCTGGGGCAGAGTGGAAAATTCATCAGAAGCACAATGGAAGACTAGTCCCCTGCTTTTTCCTCTAGTACACAGGGCAGGGGGTTGAAAGGTGTTTTCGTAGGGTCAGGAATGTGGCCTGAGAGTCCCAGCCTGGGCATGGACAAGGGTAGCTCAGCAACAAAACCCTCTGTTGGGCACTGAGTGACCAGCCAGAGTACTCGAGTCACCTGCTTAAGACCCCAGCCTCGGAAGGAGGTCTGTTCTGAAGACCCCATTCCTGGTGATGCTGGTTCTCCTTGACCACTGGCCTCATAGCCATGGGCCCAAAGACTCATAAAGCTGCCAGGGCCCCTGGAGGCCACCTGGGCTCAGCCTCTCCCACAGGAAGAGTTCTTGCCCTTCATACCCTCTAACCAGATGGTCCTTGGTTGGGCAGGGAACTTGGTGATGGAATGAGCAGTCCCTAAGGGTGTTGGGCAGCTGGGACCTTAGGCAGCTCCTCTGTAACTGCTCCTAGCTCTAACTCCCTCCTCCTGGGGCCACACCCCCAAACAGTTCTACAGAGCAGTGAAGTTCACTTCCTTAACTCTTCCCCAATTCTGGCTTTTCTTTCCTTCTGGCTCCAAGGTGCTCTGTGTCTGTCTGTGTGTCTCTGTGTGTATTTGGGGCAAAGGGCAATCTGTGAACAATCAATTGAGGTTTCCTATTACAATCATATTTCTACAGATGAATAGGAAAGGAATAAGGATGTAGTTATGATCACCGGTGGATTTTGTTCATTTCGTGCTCTTTGATCGGAAAGTATCCTTCGGAAAGTACCAACTCTTTCTCCCAAGGTTCTGATTGGGAAGACACCATCCCCAAAAGTTTAGTTCTTCAGTTCCCACTTTGCATTACCTGAAGAAATTGGTGTGTTGCATGTGTGCTTTTGGATGAATTTGGACTTATTCTAGTTGAATGTGCCTTAAAAATCATGACACTAATTCAGAACGAGCATGTAAGGTCCAGACCCATGCTGAGGACAGGTGTTAAAAGCCAGGGAGTGTGACAATCAATCACAGGCTAGAAGACAACATTTGGGGCCCACCTCCTTCACTGACAAGGGCAACAAAATTGTAGACGCAGACATCGTTCTTTGCTCTGGAAATGGTGGGGCATTTACTTCTAAATGAATTTACCGTATATTTAGAGGCAGTTCTGAATTTAGCAAGCCACAGTGATGTGCTTTCCTTACAGTGAGGGGAGAGGCTGGGCTGGCTGTGTCCACGGCTTTGCTATGCAAGCACAAATTCCATCTCCTAGATGGAGTCCCTGGCTCTCCCTTCCTGTGGGAACACCAGCCTGCCCCTCTCTACAATTCTTCACCCGAGCTGAGATTCCCCTGTGACCTCAGGATGCCAGGTGGCCCTCAGGGCACATTTTTCCAGATAGCTGAATGAGTTTGGTGCCCAGCACTGAGTGGGGCCTCACTCCCCTGCAGTCAGGGCCTGGCGTTGGGACCCTACACTGCCCTGGGCCCTGGCTTGTAGAACTTTAGCAGCCCCAGGAACAGGCCAAAGGATGGGCTCTTGTTTGAGTTTAGTGGTCACCTGTCCTTCCATACCTCCTGTTTGTAATTTTCTGTCATCTCAGGATATGGGGGGAAAGGTACAGCAGAAGTATTTGGGACGGGCTTGGGTTTTGAATTCCAACCAAGTTGAGAGGCAAGTTGGTCTTACGGAAAGCACTGCTGCACTTAGTAACCATGTGGTTTTGAGCAAACCACGTGATTGCTCTAGGTCTGTTGTCTCACCTACGAAATAAGGAGGTTGGACTGTCAACAGCTTGCAGTAGGATTCAGGGTGAATGAAAGTTGATCGTTGCTCTCATCACTTTCTGGCTCATCACCGTGCCTTTTTTCTTTCCTAAGAAAGACGTCACACCCCTTTCCTCTTCTCTTCTGTTGTCCCTCTCTCCTTCTCTATCAAGGTCCAGGCAGAGCTGGAGATGAGGCCAAGATCCAGAATTTCCTAGAGAGTAACAGAGTGGCTTAGAAAGGGAAGCCCGACTCTGGCCTCTTTAATCCTGCATTTGGTGACTAAGGGGACTTAGGATGGTGACACTTCCCTTGTTGGGAGCATACATTTAGCCAGTTTTCATAATGCCTAGAATGTGTATGTCTATTTGCACAAGATTGTCTTTTCCTATTTTGGAGTGGTCAGACATTTTATTTTTGTTCAAAATCATCAAGTTTTAGACAAACTTGCAAAACTGTGCTTTTATTAAGTGACTTTTTGAATAAACTCTTTGGTATTCTGGAGCAAATGTATTTGTTTACTGGTATGTGCAATGACAAAGTTGGTATTTTCCCATGTTGACATTATGTATGTTGTAGAACTTAGTGTTTGTCTAAGTACAGACCACAAACCATGTATCAACAAATTAAACTTGACCTGTTTCAACACTGCTGTGCACTTTCTTCCCCCTATAAAAGAAAAAGACATGTTTCTTACCTAAAAGTTTTTTTCTACATCATTCATTCCTTCTGTCCTAAGAGCCTCAGGGGTGGGCAGGAGGTGGTGGTAACAAGGGGATCATAGCTTGTTTAGAAACCATCACATATGGGTGGAAACTGTCTTCCCTCTGGCCATGCTCGTCAAGCTTAAGGATGGTCAGAACCACACACGCAGAGGCTGGATGGGCTAGAAGAAGGGTAAGGACAGAAGGTACTTAAGTTAGAGCATCCTCTGCAGGGTCAGCTGTGCCAGCTGGAAGAATGGGCTGCTGCTTCCTAAGTAAACCCCTGTGGGCCTGCCCCGTACAAACAAAAACAGGGCCACAGAGCTGAAAAAAGGTGAGAAAGGCCCAAGTGGTAGAAATAACATGAAGACCCGGCCACTGGGTTCCTCTAGCCCTATGCAGAGCAGCCTAACCTGTTTAAACAGGACTTGGACACACTACACACTTGGGAATTTTCTTTTCGGCCTGTGGCAGATCTGAAGCCAACAGCAAGGGAGGCTGCAGTTGTGGCTGCAAGCAGACAGGAAGGCTGTGGGTCTGATCCTGAGGGAGGTCAAAACTGAAGTCACCCAGAGATTGCAGGACCTGTGCTCTGGGCCATTCCCAGCAGTCAGGGTAGCCTTGGAGGGTGTCAAGGGCGACAGCCCAGCAGCACAGGACCTGATGACAGAGTGTGATGCTGTTGATGGCACTGGCGTGAGCACCTAGCACCGGCTACACCCTGGACAGACACTACACACAGCATTGCGAGGGGGGATTATTCCCAGTGCATAAGTGAGGAAACTGGTGCTCAGAGAAGTTAAGGAGTAATCAAGAAAAAGGAGAAATTTGGCCTATTTACTTTGTATAAGAAAATGGGAAAGGAAAAACAAGGTTAGGTACATTTTAGAAACACTTGTGTGAAAATGGTCAAGGCAAAGTCTGTGATACTTCGCGTTTTTCTCATTGCTGGGTAGCTGAAGTATTAGATTTTCCTTTGGTACCTAAATAGTCTGGGTTGAGGGAATCTTAAGAGTGTGGTAATAAGTAGGGTTGGTTTATTACCCCAGATTTGGAGTTTTTTGTGGTCAACAGCATTTCCTACCTTAACTGTGGCCTCTCTCCTTGGCTCTGCCTCTGGGAAATAACATTTGCAGGGAACTACTAAAAAGGAAAGAGATTTTCGTTGTTTAGTGGTCAGGTTAAAGACAAATCTCGTAAATTAGCCCTGGACAGGGTCCGTGGAGAGTCCTAGCTTACAGCTATTATCCTGGCGTAATTAAAGCTCCCTTTTCCCAAGTCCTAGTTTACAGCTATTATCCTGGCATAATTAAAGCTCCCTTTTCCCAAAGTGTCCCAGATTGGACCGTAAGTCATTGGATCATCCCCAGGCCATAGAGGGTGCAGAGAGTGGGGTCCTCACAAGCCGTCTCTTCTAGAGGCCAAACGTGCCCGCACTCCTCTATGCAGCTCTCTGGGCCTGGCTCCTGAGCTCACATAGCACGAGTCCTGGAACTAAGGAGGTACTCTCCTTGTGCTCTTACTCTGACCAGGAAAAGGGGATCTCCTGGCCGGATCACCCACCTGATTTACCAAGCATGGTCCCAGGTGATGCAGTTGTTTCCTGGGCCAACTATCTGCCCCCAGAGGTATGACTGTGCTCTGCCACGGTGCCTAAAAGTCACTGCAGACCTAGTGCCAGGGGACTCAGCCTAGATCAGTTCTGGAGAAATGAAGACCAGGAGGAAAGAGACAGCAGGCATGAGAACAAAAGCCAGTCCCATGCTTCTGGTCCTCCTGGATTGTATATACAAATATAATTGTCATCCCTGAAGAATAACATAATTCTGAAAAATCCAAAAAGGACTGCCTAATCTGAAATTATTGAGAAGTACATTAAAATTTTTGAAATATAAATACATAAATATATTCCTGCTATACAAACCCACCAAGAACCATGGCAGCAAGAGCTATCATGAGGTCTTAGTACTTCCAGCAGGAACTATTTCCGTAAGCCAATTTCCCCCAAAGATTAACATTCCAAAAAAGAGTTGGTTATGTGACACCTTACATACCAGCCTCATCAAAATACCTGAACTTCGTCCTTTTACTTTCACACCCCACTGCTCTAACACCACTCTTTCTGCCAAGAATGTCCTTTCTCTTCCTTGCACAGCTGGAGTTCTTAGCATCCCTCAAGACCCACCTCCTCTGTGAAGTTTCTTGAAGTACTTTAGCAAAAATGATCTTTTTTGGTGCTCCCATAGATTTGGGTCCGTATCTCAAATACAGCATAAAACCTTGTACAATAAAAAGTAAAGTGGCTACCGCTTATTGAGTGGTTATCCTGTATGAGATAGGATAGTGCTGTTTTATAGGCACTGATGATTTCATTTAATCCTCATAACTACCCTGTGAGACCTGGACTTTGACCCGCCAGCTTTAGTGAGAAAGCCAACGTTCTTGGGGTTAAGGAACTGGCCACATTCTACAACTAGAATAGACAAGGATGGAATTGTGACCAACATTTCTCTGCCTGCAGAATTCTCGATCTTGAGCCCTTTTATAGTTCACAGTTCATTTTTAAAAATAAATTGGATACGGCTCCCACATTCAGCTGAGTTTTTTTAAAGGTAGGAATTGAGCCTTCTGTTCCCACTGCCTAGCTCTGAGCAGTGTCTGCTGAATGAATAAATGAGTGAATAAGCTAGAAGGAAACAAATACATACCTCTAATAAGGGAATCATATCCTAAGGCAAAAAAGAAACTCGAAACAGGCTCCCAGAACTCTTCTCATAAATCAGCCCCTCATTGTGAATGAAGAGAAACAACACGAAAACTAATTTATCGAAACAGTAAAGAGCACCTACATTATTTTTTACCTTCAGCATTACATTACATCTAGACAGTTTTCAGTACATTTTACACTGTATTCTTTACAAGTGAATCAAATGTTCCACACAGAGATAGAGACAATATGCTTTCTATAGACTCAGTCTTCAGTGACTTTTCTCTGTAGTCATTAACTAACAAATTCACAGCAGTAGCTGATACATTACCTTAATACAATCCTGTACCTGTGACAGCAGTGTGTATGCTTATGTGATTTAATAGTGATTAAACTATCTTCCTGGCCGCTTGCTCATGCCAGGCACAATGAAACTCTAAAAGCCAAGTCTACCTTTACATGATTTCTTAATTTTCAAGTCTTCTGCATTTCATGACTGGGAATATCCTCGGGAATGTGTCCTCTTTCAACTCTTAGGTCTTACCTGTAAACTGAATTCACTCATCCTTACTAGACAGAATACATCTTACCTCAAGGAGACGCGTGACAGATCGCAGCTCAGAGATAGGCTTTTGGTTTGGTCACAGTCCTCCCAGTCCTAACCGACCTCCTACTTTGCCCAGCTTTTCTCAACAGACTCAGACATCCACATATGGAACAAATAGTCTCTTCCCGGGCAGTGCTGCATTGGGTCCCTGCAGCTTCCCTGCTGGGCTGGCACTTGGTCTATAAGCTCAGTCCTCCTCGCTTCTGTTTCAATTGAATTTGTTGTGAGAACAAACTTCCCAGAGGGTACAACATTCAGAAACAGCATCTAAGCAAGGACTGCCTATAAGCGCATGGGTTCTCTCCCCATCACCGGCTCCCTGGCCTTCTGAGCATCTCACGGCAGGACCACCACCCTTCGGCAGGCTTTCCTGAAGCCTCAAACCTTGGCTCTGCAGGGCAAGGACTAAAGTCTCTAACTCAAGTTTCCTCTGGCCACTGAAGACCAGAGGTACAAAGGTACTTATGCATTTGGCAGTTCTGTTAAGCAGAACAGGGATAAAGGAAGCTAGAGATCCAGGCAATAGTAGAGCAAAACCATCCCCCAATAAGCCTCTAGGTTCATTCTCAGGTCAGTGGGAGTCTTCTACTCTGGAGAAAAGTGGCGATCTGAGGCAGCCTGGGTGCCCCTAAAAAGGGCCTTGCTGTGAGAAAGGGGCTTCAGTTCAGACAGCAGAGTCTTACCCTGCTCTGGCCCCACCATCCCCACTAACAGAAGGTTTTCTTCTTGAGCTCAGCGGACTACTAACCTGCTCAAGGCCCACAGAATAAGGTATTTTGGACTCTGAAATCTTCACTCTTACAACCTTAAGTCCTCATCATGTATAATCTGAGGTTTGTTCACAGGTAAACCATCTGTTACTCCTAACACGAAGAGTCAGACCTCTGCCCTGAGTGGTCCCATCTGTAATTACAATAGATAGAAAATTACTCAGTGGATCAACTCTCTGATGGAGGAAAGGCAGGAGGAGAGAGAGGGAAGCTGTCTTGTGTTCATACTGATTACTGTGATGTTTTACAGGTGACAGGTGTGTAAGCACCAGGAAGGACACATGATATCCATGGCAGTGGCCTGTCTATGATATTTAAACACAGAGAATGAAACACAGGGCACAGGGCCAAGGATGAAATCAGAGAGGAGAGAAAGGTCACCTTGGGACTAGAGTAATGGGCACCTCACCAAACTGGCTGTCTGTACTCTAAACGGTGGGGGTCCCGCTTCCTCAGCATGCCCCCTGCCTCTGCTCTACCAGCACTGACGCCTGGCCCTTCATCTCTCGAGTCGCGGGACCACATTTCTTCGGTGGTCTCCTCTTGCTCACGGTAACTGTCTGCACCAAATCCAGCATTCTCTGCCACGACAGCGGGATCCTCTTCTTCATGAAAACAGCGGGAACATGTTTCTGCCTCTGGGTCACATGAGGTAGCAGAATTATCTTCCTGAGCTCTGGGGTCAGTAGGCATTTCCCACCCCAAATGGCCTGATCCTCCTCCTTCTATCACTCCCATTCTTTCAGCTATTTCCTCGGCAGAGGGCTCTTCTGGGTCAGGGTAATCCACCAGGATTGTTTCTTGCCTACGCTTGATGCAATCTGAAAGGTCATAAATTGGATAGGTCTCTTCAGGGTAACCTAGAGAAAAAAGCAGTACAAAGTCTTACAAAGAATGTCTCTTCCAAATAAAGTGTCAGGCTTCTCAAGCAGCAGCCATCCTATCCCAACAAATCCATTCAAGAAATCTCTAAGAAGATTCTAACGGTTCTCAAGTTTCACTTGAGCAAATTCTTGGCGATCTGGCTGACTGTCCCCCAGCTCTTTGAAATACAAATCAATTCAGTTGAAAATCCCTTCTTAAGTGCAGGGTGCTTGGGGCAGAGTGTTAAGTCTCACTCCTCAAGCTTCTGCAGTAGTGATGAAGATTAAACAAACAACATGAGCCTCAGTTTAAAAAAAATGTACCAAACACCAGATGGAGAGAGCATAGCTCAAGGCTAATGTTTATAATTTCTATTTGGAACCATTTCCAAATCTTCCCGGGGTGGGGGGGGGGGGGGAGGAGGGAGGAGGAAAGGAATGCTGAGCTCTTTGAAAAATACACGACAAAGCCTTCTACTAATCAAAACAATTGAAATGGCTTGCAAGTGTCGGAAAGAGAGAGCATTTTAGCAATACATGTCCAAGATCCCGAAGGACAAGGACTGCATTTTCAGAAGGCAGAACTTCCATTGTTGGCTTCTTCCTCTTCACAAAAGGGAACAAAAGAAAACAACAAACTGGTAAACAAAATGAATCCCAGCAATGATAATGAGAAAAGAGAAAATGTTGCCAAATTGAAGAACAAAATGAAATACATCTGTGTCAGCCAAGCCGCGCCTGAGCAGCAGATGGGCCGTGCTGGAGCTCATATGCCAGTGCTGGCAACAGCAGCCATGCTCAGCGCGCAATGGGAAAGCTGGAGGATTTGAAATCCATTTGCACATTATGATAATTGGCAAATTGAACCCTGACATAAACCATCTTTTTGCCTACAAATTCTGAAAAGCAGGGGTCTTTTTTGGTGCCATGTAGAGTGTGGAGAGACATTTTTACAACATTTATAATTAGGAGGAAAAAACAGTCACACAGACTCATTTGTAGAAAATATGAAAAACACAGACAAGTTTTAAAAAGAAAACACAAATCACCTAGAATCCCACCACTGACAACAATGTGTCGTGTTACCTCTGGCCTTTTTATCACATATAAACATATATCTTTCTCTTTTTTTTTTAACAAAGAGGGATCATACTGTATATAAAATGTTGTACCCAGATTTTTTTCATTCAACATTGTATCGTGAGCCCTTCTCCATGTTATTAGGCATTTTAAAGTTGGCTGCAAAGTATCCCATCATACAGCTACGTAACTGACATGATTTACCATGCCTCTTCTATAAGACATTTAGATTCTTTCCAATTTTCCATTATAAGTTTCATATTAGTTAAGATCCCTGAATATAAATCTATGTCCACTTCCCTATTTCTTTAAGATAGACTTTTAGAAATATGAAAACTAGACCAAAGGGAATGGACATTTTAAAAGCCTTTTTTACACTCTGCCAAATTACTTTCCAGAAGAATGGTATAAATTTTTAGTCCTACCAGTGATGTAAAAAACTGTCCATCTTATCACATCCTCACCAGCACTAACAGTAGTATGTCAAGAATCTTGCCAACGCAGTCTTAGTTCCCAGGCTCATAGGTAAACTGGAGCTTTGCTACCCAAGGCCCTCACAGTCTCCTTGGTCAAGGGCAGAGGCTGGGGAAGTCCATTTGCTAGTTAGCTCCCAGCCACTGCATGCCTAAGAGAAGTCCATCCTCTGGCATGTTCCTGCCTTGTCCCCACCAGGAACAAAGCTTGCCGTTGGAATTCCATGACTATCTGCTTTGGTTTACGAGGGGGAAGCCTGCTGAGGAGAATCAAATAGTGACTCACGTAACTACTTAGGTAGCCCGTATCAGCCAAGGCACTGGTTACCCAAAACTTCATTAGAAACATGAGCAAACAACAAAAACTCACTGGTCCTGTGAGGAAATCAGCAGCTCACAACAGGAACCAAACTAAGCAAACTATGTAAAGAGCCCCTGAAAAAAGTCAATGCAGGAAAAAAGAGTTAATGTCAATCAGCTTATAATTGATGTTCCCGGTAATACTCAACAGGTTATTGAATGTATAAAACCAACCAGGCTTCAATATAAAAAAGGGAGCAAACACAATGTAGTAGAGAGCTGTTAGAAACTCATCATTACAAAAAAAAATTTAAACTTAATAGAGGAAGAGAAGAGTAGGTTGAAATAAACATGACTGAGAACCAAATTAATACAGTAGAAGTTCAAGGTGAGGAATTCTCCCAGGACAAAGATAAATATGGCAAAGAAATGGAAATCATGAGAAAAAAGATAAGCTGCACAGAAGACCCATCCAAGCTCGAATCTCAGAATTACTACAATTCTACAATGAGAGGGCAGAACAGGTTAAATGGAAGCAATAAAATTACAAGAAAATATTCTTTACTTGAAAAAATAACTCAAGTCTTCAGATGGATAAATGCTAGGTAAAAATACCTTGAAAAATCCATACGGAGACATATGCTGATGAATCTGTACAAATTCAAATTTTTTGTGGGGGGAAGAACTTAAGGAAGTATTCTTACAGATACAAAAATTAATCAAAAATTTAAATTCAAGAAAGAAGATACTGTATACAAGTGGTAAAAAATGAAATCAATAAGAATTATCAATGTAAAATAATCATTGATAATGTGGTTAGAAATTTAATGCCATTGTTAAGAAATACTTAAAAGAGAAAAGGCTGTAAAAGCTAACATCACTTATAGCTAAAATTCTACCTAATTTCAACAAAACCTAAGCAGTAGGTAGAAAATAAATATGATAAAAACTTTTTACCTTATTTGGGAACAAGGTTATATAATGAAGATTTGCAATTTGCAAGAAAAAAAGGAATTCCAATTTTCATTTCATTGATTACTAGTGAGAATGGAATAATTTTTCTTGTTTTGTAGCCAGTTGC
This sequence comes from Leucopleurus acutus, assembly GCF_964270905.1. Classification (NCBI taxonomy): domain Eukaryota; kingdom Metazoa; phylum Chordata; class Mammalia; order Artiodactyla; family Delphinidae; genus Leucopleurus; species Leucopleurus acutus. The sequence continues at coordinate 62,621,309 of NC_139151.1, forward strand.
ACTGTTTTCTTTTCTGCACTGCATATGTAGGCAGATATCAGTGTTTTCTAAATTAGTTGTAGAACTTTTTGTATATTAAAGATACCAGCTTCTTTGCTGATATCAGTCATATTTGTTACGAATCTTTTTCCAGTTTAGTGCTGGCTTTGAAAACTTTATGACATTCTCTGATCTACAGAAAAGGTTTATGTGCACTATGTAAAACACTATCCTTTCCCTTATAATTTCTTGCATTGCTTTTCTAAACTAATTTTTTATTTTGTGTTAATCGTAGATTCACATCTGGTTATAAGAAATAATACAGAAATCCCATGTACCCTTTACCTAGTTTCTTCTAATGGTAACACCTTGCAAAACTATATGCTACAATATCACAACAAGGATATTAATACTGATACAGTCAATATACACAAGGATCTATCACCACAAGGATCCCTTATGTCGCCCTTTTCTGGCCACACCCATTCCCTCCTGCTCCCACTCCCTTCTTAACCTCTGGCACCTACTAGTTTGTTCTCCATTTCTATCATTTTGCCATTTCAAGAATGTTATATAAATAGAAACACATTATATAACCTTTTGGAATTAGCTTTTTTTCATTCAGCATAGTCATCTGGAAATTCATGCAAGTTGCTGCATGTATCAACAGTCCATTCCTTTTCACTGCTGAGTAGTACTTCACAGTATGTACGTACCAACGCAGTGTTTAACTTCAACTTCACCTGTTGAAGGACGTTTGGGTTGTTTGCAGTTTGGGGCTATGACAAATAAAGCTGCTATAAATATTTACGTACAAGCTTTATCTGAACATAAAACTTTCCATTTCCCTGGGATAACTGTCCAGCAGTACAACTGCAAGGCTGTGTAGTAGCTACATATTTAGTTTTTTAGGAAACTGCCAAACTTTTTTCCAGTGTGGGTGTATTTTACATCCTCACCAGCAGCGTAAGAGTGAATCCAACTCCTTGCCAATTAAAATCCCATCAGGCTTTTTTTTTTTTTTGTAGAAAGTGACACACTGATTCTAAATTTATATGAAAATGTGAAGTGCCTAGAATTACCAAAATAATTTTGGTAAAAAACATAGTTGAAGAACTTGGGCTACCTGACTTCAAGACAATATAAAGACACAGTGATAAAGACATTATGGCACTGGTGTTAAGTATAGACACAGATCAGTGAAACACAATAGTAAGTCCAGGGGCTTCCCTGGTGGCGCAGTGCTTAAGAATACACCTGCCAATGCAGGGGACATGGGTTCAAGCCCTGGCCCGGGAAGATCCCACATGCTGTGGAGCAACTAAGCCCGTGTGCCACAACTGCTGAGCCTGCGCTCTAGAGCCTGTGAGCCACAACTACTGAGCCCGTGTGCCACAACTACTGAAGCCCGCGCGCCTAGAGCCCATGCTCCGCAACAGGGGAAGCCACCGCAATGAGAAGCCCACGCACTGCAATGAAGAGTGGCTCCTGCTCGCCACAACTAGAGAAAGCCCGCGCGCAGCAACGAAGACCCAACGCAGCCAAAAATAAATAAATAAATTTATATAAAAAAAATAGTAAGTCCAGAATACACCCACACATACATGGGCAAATGATTTTCCATTTTCCAAAAGGGGAAGGGTTGGTTGATTTCCAACCAACACACCAAGGTAATTAAATGTAACAAAATAAACTGGAACAATAGGGTATCAATATGGAAAAATATTAACCTCAGTCCTGATACCGCACACCATATATAAATAACTAAAAATAGATCACAGGCCTAAATGTAAGAGCTAAAACCATACAATTTCTAGAAGAAAACAGAGGAGTTAGGCAAACTTTGAGTTAGGCAAAGATTTCTTAAACGCACACAATGAAAGTGAGTCATAAAAGAGAAAATGATAAACTGGACTTCATCAAAATGAAAAAAACTTCTGTTCTTTGAAAAGATGTCACTAAGAAAATAAAAAGGCAAGCCACAGACTAGGAGAAGATATTTGCAAAATTCATAACTGACAACTTATATCCAGACTATAGAAGGAACCCTTGCAACTAGAACACAACCAACTCAATAAAGAAAGTGGCAAACAGTGTGAACAAACTTCACCAAAGATATACAGATGGCAAATAAGTGTGTGAAAAAATGTTCAACATCATTAGTCACCGGGGAAATGCATACTAAAGTCACAAGCTAGATACCATTATACACTCGCTTGAATAGCTAAAATTAAAAAGACTGATGATACCAAGTGTTACCAAGGATGTGGAGGACTGCAATTCTCATACATTTCCAGTGGGAAGGCAAAATGGCAGCGCCACTCTGGAAAGCAGATTGACAGTTTCTAACAAAGTTGAACATACATGTATAAAACGCCAAAACCTCATTCCTAGATATATACACAAATACATGTTCCAACAAAAACACGTACACAGAAGTTCATAGTAGATTGCTTCATAATAGCTCAAAGCTGGCACCCAAATGTTCCTGAACTGGTGAATGGAGAAACAAACTATATCCAGACAACAGAACACTACTCAGCAATTAAAAGAGAGCGAGAACTACTAATGCACTCAACACATGAAGCTCAAAAGCGTTATGCTAAATCAACAAAGCCAGAAACAAAAGAGCACGTGCAGTATGATCCATTTATATAGAAAAGGTAAAACTCTAGGGACAGAAAGCAGTTCAGCTGTTGCCAGAGCGGGAGGGGATTAGCAGCAAAGTGGGTGGGAATGTTCTGAGATGATGGAAATAGCATGACTAAATCACTATGGTATGATTATATAACTCTACACATTTGTCAAAACTTATCCAACTACACACTTAAAATTGGTGAACTGTATTGTATCTACATTATACCTCCGTAATAAAGCTGACTTTTAAAAATTCTGTAAGATCTCTTTTCTGGGCTGATGGTTAACAAAGAGATAAGAAGACACTGTTTACCTTCCCAGTCCTCCATGTAAGGGGCCTCCTCAGCTTCTTTCTCTGGAGTGGGTCTGTCAATGAATTTTCCTTCTTTCATGACCCTGGTGATTTCTCGGAGCTGATGCAGCAATCGTTTTTCTTGGTCCGAAGTCACGGCCTGTGCTCTGCTTAGAAACAGCAGACAATCCGGCCAGTTAGTGGTAAATACTCCTAGGCAAGGAACATAAACATCACTGTGATCTGTCTGGACTCCAGGAAGTTCAACAGCAACAGATAATTACTCTGGGAACTGATCCTGGAACTGCATAGCTGGGAACTGGAGATGTCAGTTCAATGTTTTGATTTTATAAATGGGGAAACTAAGGCCCAGAATAGATCAAGTGACTGTCCAAGGTCCCAGAATGATTTAATGTCAATACTGAGACAAGACCCCAGATGTCTGAGCCTTCAGTTCAGTGTTCTTTCATTACACCTCACTGCCCTGATTCTCTAATCTCAAGCAATTTCACCATTACTTATATTATTCCATTTACAAACAAGCCACTTTTCTCTGAAGTAATGTCATCAAAAGAAAATGTGCTGGACCATTTGCCTCAACTAGGGAAAAATATGTTACTAGGCCAACCCTGGAATTACCAGGCTGAATCTGTTTGTGCAGAAATAAAGATATATCCTAAAATTTCAGAGCTGGCTCATTCTGACAAATCACCGAAACCAGAGAAATTGGGAAAACTGAGGCCCATGGAGGGGAAACTATACATCATCACACTGTTAGTTAATGTCAGTTCTAAAAGTAAAGTCTCCTGACTTCTGACAGCATTCTGGTGCAATTTTTTTTTTTTTTTTTTGCGGTACGCGGGCCTCTCACTGCTGCGGCCTCTCCCGTTGCGGAGCACAGGCTCCGGACGCTCAGGCTCAGCGGCCATGGCTCACAGGCCCAGCCGCTCCGCGGCATGTGGGATCTTCCCGGACCGGGGCACGAACCCGTGTCCCCTGCATCGGCAGGCGGACTCTCAACCACTGCGCCACCGGGGAAGCCCCTGGTGCCATTCTTGACGCACAGTGCTCAAGCTGCACAGTTCAGAAGACCTGGGTGTGACCCCTAACTTAGCTATGTGGCTCTGGGGAAACGTCTACACAAGTAAGATGAGGCTCAAGGATAATGGCGTGACTCTTTGAGAGGGAAGCGCTGCATCGAACTGGCAGGCAAGCAAGGCCCTACTCAGATGACTGAGAACTGTCTGCTTTGGGACCAGTTTTACCTAGTGGCAGGATTTAACAGAGGCTACTTATGCTCCTCTTAAAAACCCAAAGCACCCGAAGTCACTATAACACTCATGAAGAAGAAATGATACACTCTGTACCAGCCTCATGGAGGTGCCACCAGTCTTTCTAATAGTCCAGCCCCGAGCCTACGTTTCTTTTTACATTTAACCTACATTACATTACCCTTAATGACTAATAGGGAAGAAGAAAAAACTGCTTCTCCCGCCAACATTAAGATGGCAACTAAGGAAAATGGAGATGCAACATTTCTACAGACCTCAGTGGGAGGAAAACAAAAGCCCCATGAGCTCCACTTTTTCTACAATAAATGGCCTCAAAGCCACGAACTGAAGAAGCCTGTCTGTTCTACATGCAGCTCAACAGCTGCTTTACTCCCTCCCATCAGTACAGGAGTGCTGACTCACCCTAACTACTCATGTATTCTATAATCCCTAATTCTTACTGTTACAACAACTCACTTTGTGGGAGGCTTCTGGGGCATCTAGGTCACCCCTAGCTAAAACAGCCTATGTGATTATCACAACATGCTGCACACGTTACTTCTCTGGACTGTACTTAGTACTTTCTGATTTTTACTAAAGGAAACAGTCTTAACTTTGTTTCCTAACTCATGGAAAATCGGAACCTTTAAACAAAAGGGGGATGGGTAGGCTAAGAGAAGCAGAAACAGACAAGAGAAGCTTTCTTAGAGCATTCCAAACTAGAGTGTCTTCAGGGGTATTCAGTGTCCATATCATACATTAGGCAATTAATCGTGGTCCACCTTACATCTTCTGAATTTATTGCAATGAAGACTTTCATGGATTTCTCATTGTCTCAACTTGGTTTGATACTCCTGGAGGGCAGTGATAAGCTCACAACAGACACAGTGTACAGGCACAGTGCCATGAACATTTTAAGTGCTCAATGAATGTGTTGGTTTGACTGGTCCCCATGTCTTCTACCTCCCTGAAATCTGGCTTCCACTCCATCATTTTACCAAAGCTTGTGAAAATCAGTGACCAGTGACCACTTTACTTTTTTTTTTTTTCTGAGCAGCATGTGGGATCTTAATTCACCGACCAGGGATCGAACCCATACCCCCTGCAGTGGAAGCAGAGTCGTAACCATTGGACTGCCCAGGGAATTCCCCAATGACCACTTTAAAGGCCAAAAGTCTTTTTTCTCACATTTCATTCTTCTTGACTTTTCTGTACTAAGGACCATCCTCTCCTTGAAATGTCCTCCTCCCTTGGCATTTGTATTCCTCCCACTTATTTAACCATTCCTTGTATCTTTGATCCTGGCTCACTTTCCTACTCCCACATCCTAAAACATGGTTTTCCTGAAGGCTCAATCCTAGGACTCTTGTTTCTCCACTCCTACAGGCATGCCCTCAGGAAGCTGACCCAATTACACAGATTAAACCATCACCTCTACACAGACGATGCCCAATATCTACGTCTAATCTTGACTTTTCACACAAAGGCCGGTCTCATAACTCCAGTTACCTCCTGGGCATTTCTACTTGGAGGCCTTGTCACTATAATAAAGTTAAACTTAAATTCACGCTTCAAAACCACGTCCTAGTTGGCCCAGGATCGTGAGCAGCTGCGTGAACAGGTAAGCTAGGTGAGGTTGGCTATGGCCGATTCCAAGATGCTAGAAAAATAAAAAGTCAAGTTGGGAGATAACTCAGACTTTTGAATGCTACTGCTGTAAATCCAGAGGAATCATCAAGTTCTGAGTCCAAGAGTTAAACACAGAGAGAAGAATGAAACAGTGTCTTCCAACACCATTCATGATGAGAACGGAAACCAGACCAGCAAAAGAATGCTGGCGACTGCCACGCAGTAATTATATGCCTCAAGGATTTGGGGATCTCATCTTTCCCGCATGGCCCTTACCTCTTGCTCCCAGCCAAGTGACTTCCGGACTTGTGTCCTCTGTTCTGACCTCAATACCCAAATTTCCTATTGTTGCTGCTTATCATACATGGGTGTTCTGGTGGCACTTCGACCATACTCAAAGCTGAACTCATGATCCCTATTCCAAAGCCTTATCGTCATTCTTCTGTGTTTTTATTTTGGTTGATGCCATCATCTTCCTCCCAGTTTGGGCTATAAGTCTCCAAATCGGCCATCTCCTCTCCTTCATTTCTCTTATCTAGTCAGTCTGCCTTTGGAAAACCAATCCCTCTTCTGCTCACAGTGCAGAGGCTGAAGCCACCCATCCCCTCACTCCTCCTTCTACAGTGGCCACGTGGCCCACGGCCTATCATCACACTCCATCCCCTTGGCTGCAGTGACTGATTCAGTGATATATACAGTTGGGCCAACTACACTTTCTCCTAAAACTGGATCTTGAACACAGTGAAGCCTGAACTGAAAATTTTTCATGTTAATTCATCCCGGCAGCAGTCCTTAAAGAGACTGTCTATTTGCTCCTGCTCCTAAATCCCGACAGCTGCTCTGGCTCCCATTCTTCCTGAAACTTAGATCTTCGGCTATTCTGTTGATACTGTAAGCGACCCCATACTCTTCCAATAAATTCGGCCGCACCCCCCAAAAAACAAATTTTTGCTACCGAGAGTTGTCTGCCTGCAACCAAGGAATCCTGATACAGCCTGCGATTCTCTTTTCCTCCTTGAAGTCCCCTTAATCTGCCCCCACCTCTTTTCTCCTCTCACTGGCCTATGCATCACTTTTGCTAGAACCTTTTCAATATCCTAGCATAGAGCCACCCTAGACTAGAACCTTTTCAATGTCCTAGCATACAGCCACCCTAGACTAGAACCTTTTCAATACCCTAGCATACAGCCACCCTAGACATGAATTATTTTTCTAAAGCACAGCAGATTATGCCATTTCTTTTCAAAAGCCGCCAGAGGCCCTCCACTGTAAAGACAATAAATGCCAACTTCTCAGCCTACCGTCCAGGGCCTTCCAGTCTGCCCCCAGTTTACTTTTCTAGTTCTTTCTCCCATGAGTTACCTCCCTAACCATTTACCACAGCCCTGGTGTACCCTACTCCCGTTACTTCGAACTACTTGCTATTCCAAAAAATGTGCCTGACCTCTCACCTTGTTTGCTGCTTGTGCCACCCTCTCCCTCTGGAACATTCTTCCCCCAACTCTGCCAGAGGGAATCCTTCCATCCTGTAAGGCTTATTTAAATTCTCTCTTTTTCTTGAGACCTTCTGTGGTAGGCAGAATAATGTCTCCTCACCACCCCCTAAATATGTCCACATCCTAGTCCCTGGAACCTATAATGATGTTACCTTATACATAAGGGGACTTCAGGTTGCAAATGGAATAAAGGTTGCAAATCAGCTGGCCTTAAAACAGATTATCCTGGATTATCTGGGAGGACACAGTGTATTTATGAGGGTCCTTAAAAGTAGAAGGGGGAGGCAGAAGAGGCCAAAGTAATAATGTAACGTACGAAAGTCTCAACCCACTGTTGCTGGCTTTGAAAGTGGAGGAAAGGGTCCATGAGCCAAGGAATGTGGGCAGCTTCTAAAATCTGAAAAAGGCAAGGAAACCGATTTTACCCTGGGGCCCCCAGAAGGGAACGCAGTCTGGCAAACCAACACCTTGATTTTAGCCCAGTGTAGGACTTCTAACACACAGACCTATAAGATAACAACGTGTATGAAAGACAGCAAGTTCGGGATAATTTATAGCAGCCACAGAAAACTAATACACGTTCCCAGAGCACACTTTTTCTCTCTGAGATGCAGTTCCTTAAAGAGAAAATAATTGCTACTGACAGCCATAGAGGGCTGTGCAGAACGAATCAAAATAGGTACCAAAGATATTCTTATTATTGCTGAAAATGCCTGCTTTAAACTACTTTCTTTACATCTACCTCATTCATTCTTTCAACATGTACAGACACTGTCGATGTGCCAGCACTAGGAACGAAATTTGAACAATGAGCCAGCTCTAGGAATGCAAGTTTGAACAATGAAAATTCCCTGTCCTCAATAAGGTTACAGGGCATTAGGGAAGACAGAAAAGTTAACAGAAGATAAGGAAGTGATACGATGCTTACATTATCCAGCAAACAGAGGTGGCCAAGGGAGGATATGGGAGGAACACCTAACCAAGTTGTGGGTTCAGGGAAAGACTCTCAGAGGAAATGATGTCTAAGTTGAGACCTCTAAGGCAAGCAAGAGTTAAAACAAGTGTGTGTGGGGAGGCGGTCGGGGGCAACATCCAAGCAAAGGAAAAAAGTATATGCAAAATCCTAGAAGCGGAAGTGCCCAGGTACTTCAGAGCAGCAGCAAGCAGTGTAGCTGGACCACAGACACAGAGAGAGAGAGTAACGGAGAAAGATAAAGCAATTGAGGTACGCAGAGCCACGTCACCTAGGACCATGTAAGTCATGTTAAAGATTCTACTCTTTATCAAGAGCAACAGGGACCTACTGAAGGGTTAAAACAAAAGACGTAATCCACTGGTTTGGAAAGCGGAAAGTGAATTGAAAGGAGGCAAATTAGAGGAAAAGAAACCACATGAGACAGTTCTGACCTATGTCAAAAATAAAGGCATTCTCTACTCACTCACTTACTCATTCTTCCATTTCAATTAATACTTTTCTAAAGCCTACTACTGGCTTGTGCTAGGCTCTGGGAATAAGAAGGATAAGCCCTGCCCTAGTAGAGTTTAGAGTGTTTTACAGGGAGACAGACTTATTAATTAGGAAGAAATGACAAGACATGGTGATTAATGAGATATGGGAAGTGAAGGAAAAGGTGAATTAAAGATGACATCTAATTTCTGCTTTGGGCAACTAAGCAGATGGAGGAGCCATTTGCTGAGATGGGGACCATTAAAGGTAGAATAGGTTCATGTGGGGGTAGATGATGAGTTCCACTTTGGATGTTCATTCACTCAGGGGACATTTACTGTTTGATGAGTAGCTATCTATGAGACATGGCCAGTAGGACCCTGAATATAGAGGTCAGCAAATGAAGAGAAGGATCTCAACAGGGAATGGCCATGATTTACTCTTCTATCATGGTAATAAGTACAGATGCTTGCACCAAAAGTGAATATCTACTCTTTTCCAATGGTATTTACTTAATACCTACTATGTGAACACAGTGAACAAAAGAGACTAAGCCTGTCCTCAGACTTTACACCCCCACAACGCCTGCCAGAAATCTGTGGTCCCACATGATGCTCAACATGCCTGCCAAGGTGTTTGCTGCCAGAGGCTGTACCCTCACTTCTCCTCTTGGGCCATTCCATGCTTCTAGGTAAATAATTACAGTGGGACATGCTGCTCCAGGAAGGAACTTTCACTGATCACAAGGACAAAAATGAGGACACCTTGATTCGGATTCCTAGATCCTTTCCTTAGTCTTTGTGTCCTTGGGCTAGAGAGTCTGCTTAATGTCAGACATAACATGGCACAATACCAACCTTCCGGGAGGCTTAATTATTTAAAAATGTGTGCAGACTTATATCGCTCACAGGTGAAAGCTGTCTGAAAAGTTTTGTTAGATAGTATTAAAAACCTTTCCCATATCTTGATGCTTACATAAGCATTAAGATGAAGTATCAGAAAGAGCATATTTTGGGAATTTTAAGCAAAATCTTACAGTTATGGAGTGATATTATATAAAAGGACTTAGAAGGCTGCAAATGAACATGGCTTCTTTGTCTTAAATCCTCTCCTTGACCTCCAGAAGCCTGGCAATGTGATAAAATCTTGTCTGACAGAAAAAATACTGGGGTATTTTGGGCTCTTCTAATAATCCTAGAAGCACAGACTTGTAAAAGAACAAATGCCACAGAAACTAAGGTTAAAGGCTTTAAGTATAAAAAGGAAAAGAATGTAAAACATGCAGCTACCTAGCCCTTGCAGTTTTGAAGGTGGAAGTCCCATAGGGCCTACCTGTAAGGATAAAAGGTTTTAGATTAAGGAGTTTCAGAGAGAAGGTCACCTCCTTATAGACTGGAAAATGAGACATCTGGGAAAGAGAGACACAAGCTATGCTCTCTTGAGGGGAAGGAGAGCTGCTCCCTGGTTCCTGAGAGGTACTGTGGAAAATATTTTACACAATCATTGCCACGTGGCAGTGGCCTCAGCATGTTCTCAAAGAGCCCATGCTCCAGCAACTTACTAGGAATATATAACCTGAGCTAGGACCCGCTGTCCCAGAAACAATGAGATGGCGCAGCTCCAGCGGCAGTGGCGGTGGTGGCACGCAACTCCTCTGCCTTCACACATAAAACGTGGAGCAGCAACCCTAGCTGGCACAAGGAGGACAGACAGTAGTTAGGGGTCACAGTACTGCACCCCTGGCTCCGGCAATGGACAAATGGTATGCATGGTGGGGTCATCTGGTTTGAGCTAAGGGAGTCTGAATAGCAGTGAAGAATAGCGAGAAAATATCTTCACATGGTTTCTTAGCCCAAAGCCCAGGGCTGGCTCTCCCAGGTGGGAGGCCCTGCCCACAGATACTCGCCTATAGTTTTCCTGACACTTAGGTGTGGCCTAGTGCTTCAAATAGACCAGGGCCAGGGTACAGATATTTTCTGAGGCACAAGGGTCTATAGAAGTCTGGTACTTCCCCACCCAGACTGTGAATGGTACAGGATAAGGGCAGAAAATGCCAGAAAAGTATAGCTGCACAATTGGTTTAGTCACACTCATACAAAACAGTCAAACATTAGATAATGTATATAAAGCATTAGCTTAGACCTTTGTTCTTAGTAAGTGCTCAATAACGCCTAATAGTATTATCCACTCACAGAGAGATACTCACGTACAGATATGTACACCTATCTCTACCACTCTGGAGAAGTACAGATAGTCACTCTGCTTTCTGGACCAAAAGAAGGTCAACGGCCATGGGCCCAGATAGGCAAGGTTCACCCTCATAAATGTCATTTCAGCAGCAATGTAGACTTTGCAGGGAAAAGCCAAGCCAAGGGACTTCAATTCGAGGACGTTTACTCTTCTGCTATCTGGCCAAGGATGGGCAAGGCAGGAGCCAGGAAGCAGGGGAACAGTATGGAGCACTAACTAGTAGCACAAGGAGGGCAAACAGAAGAGGCTAAGGTAGAGCAGTATTCTGGGGCAAAGACTCCACACTGAGCCCACGGGGCTATAGTAGGGACCTTTCAATACATCCTCCTGCACGGAATTTTGCCGCTCACCCCCAGTGCTTCCTCCATTCTTGTCAGAAGGCCTAGCGCGAACCGAATCCCTCTTTGTTCTCAACCTCACATTCTGGTTTCTCCTCCCTGGCCTTCCTACACCCACGTTTTCTTAGTTGATGCCCACTTCCATCAACCCCCTGAAGCCACCTTTTCGGATCCTCAGCCAGCCCTGTAGCAAGAGGAGTGTGTTTTCGCTGCAGAGCATCCTAAAGGGCTAGTTTGGCTCCTGACGCCTACTTTACACGTCTAGTTCTGCTCTGGAATAGTCAACACAAAACGAACGTGTACTCTGATCGTACTTGCTCTCTTCTCTCATTTTGCCTCAGACAGAAACCACAATATTTAATAATCTGGTTTTACTTAAAATTCTGCCTTTTTTTAGACAGCTACGATATTGTCTTCCTTAAAACCCAGTTATTTTAGCCTGTAGTATCTGCTCACAAATTTACTCTCTCACAATAATGTTGCACAACATGGAACATATACTCTTGAAGATGAAACTGCTTGAGAGTGTGAAAATGGAAATGTGCAGGGAAAAATAATATGTAAGTGACAAATATGATAACAATGAAAGCAAGTGGGCCAGAAATCAAAGAAAAACAAAATTTTGAATTGACTCTCTAAATGGGAAACAGTCTGACCTCTGTTATGCGAAAACGTACCTCTCACCATTAGGCCCCACTCTGTTGATTAGTTTTTCCATGGCTTCCTCTGTCTCCTTCAGTTTTTCTTGTAGTTGAACAAGCTCAAAATTGGCTGAAAAATAAGCATCAATCTAAGAACCAACACGTACAACTCCCTAAGCCCTTTTCTGAAACATGGCTGGCTGTGACGCTCTACAATAATCCAGGCTGGTCCTGAGATCCAGCTAATCCAATCAGGACACAAAGGGTACTGAGGTCTAGACACCAAGATCTAAAGGATACACGTTTAGAAAGTGATGAATAAATCACTCTCTCACACACAGAAATATAGCAGGACCAGCCAAAGAAAATACCTAGGAGTGAAAAACATAGCCCTACACAGTCAGCCAAGAAGGAATGACGATAACTCCTTTCTAATTCAAATGATACTTGAGGATAAAGTACCAAATCTGCTAAAGGACTTCAGAAAAGGTGTTAAGACCCTGAAATGAACAATATTTCACCTGTCGCTAGGATCTGAAAACTTATATGGAAGATAATAGTATAAAAGTTACTCTTCTTCAACAGAAGAAGTCTTGAACTAGGGCTGAGACCCTCCTGCCCAAGGTTTTCTACTTCAGTCATCCGGGGTGAGTGGTATAACCCTATCTCCCAGAAGCAGCTTTCTCAACAAGGGTCAGACAGAACCACAACTACTGAAAGTAATGTTAAGACCCTAAAAGTAGAACATAAAAATCAGTCACTCAATCAGTACATGAAATGAACTTTAAGGTAACAGGAAAATAAAATGTTGCTCATTATGTAGATAATCTAGTTATTCTGTTTCACACCCGAGTATCATTGTACACAGACATATTGAGAGGGTCACTATAAAATGTAATATTTCAAAGGCTTTTTAGTACTTGTACAACAAATTTTTATGCATGTAATTAACATCTGTGCCACATAAATGCTTAGGTTATTTTTATTTTCTGTATGATTCAAAATTGAAGCATAAAAAATTGCTACTACATTATAAAACAGCTGCTCTTAGGAATTCATTTTATTTACTTCTGTTTTAAATGCATTATGTGACAGGATACAGAATTTGCTACTCTTTAGTTCACACGTCTTTAAAAACAACTTCATGATGCATTTACAATCACTTTTGGTAAGACACTATTTCAATTAAGAATACAAAAATTCAAAAAAAAAAAAGAATACAGCAGGGATCACAGTCATTTTGCTGATGTCCTTCTTTTAAAAAACTCCGATGAGACTTCAGTATCCACAGGATAGTTTGGCCTTCAACAACACAGCTTATCCTGCCTACTCTTCATGCCTTCTTTCCCACAGCTGCCCTCTGTCAGACTGCATCTTACTCAAGCACCCTATCAAATAGGCCCTCCTTCATACACAGCTAGGTGCGATTTCCCGGAAGGCTTTCGCCAAGTCCCTTCCTTCTAGGTGGTAAACTTTTCACAAGTTATTTTTCCCTGACATTCATCCTAGACTATAAATTCTCAGAGAGAAGAGCCATGCCATATATATTTCATTTTTCCAGAGAGCACAGAATATTCTAATTGGTCGGTAAATATTGGATGATCATGTTTCAAGAGTCAGAAGTGTTAAACTCTGTCCCTAGATCTAATAACTGACTTTGACAATCACTTGATCTCACTGCCTCAGTTTCCCCCTATGTGAAATAAAGAAATTTGCTACCAATATTCTGAAGTCTAGAAATGAGAAGTAACCCATTCCGAGTGTAAAATATTAATCTGCTAATATATAAAAAAGTGAACTGGTGGTTGTGTACTTTTTATAACTATCTTTCCCTCAAAAGCCCAACATCAGTATGGAAACTTGAGAATTCCCAGAGCTGAGGTTAAAAATCGGCATCAGATTAATCTGGGACAACTTTTGAGAAATGCTTTTAAGACATATCCACAGATTGTCCCTCTGGCTGTATTACAGCTGTCTGACTCAATAAAACTTATAAATATACTGAAAGGGGCACTTACTAATTTTCCTGTGGGTGCTTCCAGGTGTGGCAGTACAGCACTTGCGATCCTCTGCAGTACTTTTCCCCTTTGAGAGCTGAGAATTGAAGGAGGTACAGTACATCAACAGCAGCTCAGAACCTCAAAGTCATGGAACCCCTCATATTAAATGGAAAAAAAAAAGGTTGGGAGAAAATCAAATCAAATAGCAACATTAGAGAAACATCTCAAAAAAAAAAAAAAAAAGCCAACAGAAGGTTTCCAAGTAAAAAATTATCAAGGTCAAGGCACAAGAAAAAAATCTCTTCACAAGCCATCTGCCTTGCCCATGCTCATCCAAGACTCAACCTGGGCTGCCTGCAGAATTCCTAGGCAAGAATGAAGTCACCTCTTACTCTAGCTAGGATGGCAGCCTCCTGCTTCTACTTACAGTGCCCAGGCCCAGGCCCGTGGCTGGCCAAAGCCCGCCTGGAGGTAGAACTTAACTGGGAGTCTACTTTTAAAAGGACCCAAATTGGGCTTCCCTGGTGGCACAGTGGTTGAGAGTCCGCCTGCCGATGCAGGGGACATGGGTTCGTATCCCGGTCCGGAAAGATCCCACATGCCGCGGAGGGGCTGGGCCCGTGAGCCATGGCCGCTGAGCCTGCGCGTCCGGAGCCTGTGCTCCGCAACGGGAGAGGCCACAGCAGTGAGAGGCCCGCGTACCGCAAAAAAATAAAATAAAAGGACCCAAATCATATCTCCCCAGAGCTGGGAAATATCAGGCTTAGTTTCAGGACGCGGCAGTTCTGTTTCAGGAGAATTACTACAACTGATGTTAAAAACAGCACCTCATGCTCCTGCGGGTAAGGAAGAAAAAGTGGTGTTGGTACAGTCATTATTTGGCCTCACAGTGGCTACCTCGAAATCATTATGCCAGTCCTCATGATAAAGTTCCTCTTAGAACACCTTTGCGCCTTTACAGTTTGCAAAGATGCCCAATCAAGAAAAAATTGGGGCAGGGTCGGGGGAGGGCAGGCTTTGAACTTTATTGCTCAGCGGGTTAGGAACTAGAAGATTCAGGTTCAAGTGTTGGTTCGCATGTTTAGTTGTGAATTCTGCGGCAAATTGTTCAGGTTCTGAGTGAAGATTTTCTCATCTGTAAAACTGAGATACGTGACAGCTATCCTAGGTACCTCATAAAGAGGAGGCAAGATTTAAAGAGATGATAGATTTGAAAAAGGGTTATGAACTATAAAGGGTTTTAATGCTGACAATGACTTTTATTATGATGATACTGGATTTTCATTGATGTAATATGATCAGGATGACTCCACTTACCTTAAATAAAATGTATAGTATATATAAAAAAATCCCAAAACCGTAGATTGGAATAATCTGCCCCATCAGGCCTCTTCCACTACCTCCTCCTCCAGTGCCTCCACCTGGTCCTTTAGCCTTTGCAAAGGCCTCCGCAAGGTGAGACCTCTGGAAGCGAGCCCCAGAGGTCTGGCCATCTGAGGGGGCCTGGTGATGATGCATCATAGGTGGAAATCGACCCAACTTCCCTGAGAAAATAAATTAATCAGTCTTTATTACTTCTACTATTTTAAATATGGCTATTAGGAAAACACCTCACGCACTGAGATATATAACAGAAGTCAACTCAAACAAGTTTAAGAAAAAACGGCAACTTGATTATAAGGATATAGAGGCATCACAAGAGTATCACACATATAATAAATATGACATGGCAATCTCTAGCTGTTCACCAAACCCATTTTCTCTTCCTTTTGGGTCCACAGGTGGATAACATTTTTCAGCTTCCCATACACTTAAATGTGGCCGTGTGACTGAGTTCCAGACAAAGCAATGTGAATGACAGGTGCTAGTTCAAGGCCTGGCCTATACAACTTCCCATGTATTGAACTCCATGTTCATTTCCTTTCTGCAGGCTGGATGCTAACACCTGCAGAGACATTGGAAGTCATGTGTTGAAAATGGCAGAGCTTCCATCAACCCGAGTTCCTGAGTAACTGTGTGGCACAGAGCCGTCCACTGCCACCACCTCACCAACTTAGAACCATCTGGACCTGTTTATGTGAGTGAGAAATAAACTTCTGTTGTGCTAGGGCCATTATACACTTTGGAGTTTATCTGTTAAGAGTAGTTAGCCATCCCTAACTAATACACATAAGGAAATGCAATCTGATCTCAGAAGAGAACACAATCAGAAACTGGAAAGCCATCAGGATACCAGACAGCTACTCTCACATTCTACTTCAATCGTTCTCCCTCTCTGTGGGGCCAGAGGGCTTTTTTCTCTGTTCCTCTGTGCATATCTTCCTCATTCTCATTTCTCCGCCAGCACTTCTCTAGCTTCTCTGTGAACATAAAGGAAGATGTTCACCCCCAAAACACCTCAATCTGCATGTCCTTCAAGGGGCCAGCAGAGACTGGTCATAATTCCAAATTCCCTGCATACCTTCTCAGCTTGGGTAGGTATGCAGGACTTTCTAATCAGCTGTAGCTGAGCAGACAGGATTCATGTAGTACAAACAGGGTCACAGGGGCTCCGTCCTGTGAATGGAAGTGCAGGGCTTAGAGAAAGGAGCGTGCATCAGTTTTCTCACATTTTTTTCCTCCATCAGGGGCAGCCAAACATTAACAGCATCAAGCCTCCTCCAAGTCACAGGTGACAAAGAAGGAAAGAATTCTCTTCAAAAGGCCATGTAAACAGGCTTGTGTGGATAATCCATTGACAGAAAACACTAAGGAGCAGAAAGACTTCCCGACTCAGGCTCTAAAAATACAAACTACACAGTAAAAACTGTTGGATTTGACTTCAATAAAATTATGGATTTCTGTTCAATAAAGAATACCATAACAGGGTTAAGATAGATGACAGGCAAGGAAAAGCTTCTGCAATGTCTAAAATTGACAACGGATTAAATCTCTAGCATAGACAAGGAATTCCTACAATTTGATATGAACATCAGAGGAAACCCAATAGAAAAATGGCCAAAAGATATGAGTAGGAAACTCACAGAAAGAGAAGTTCAAATGGTTAACAAGTACATAAAGAGATGATCAAAATAAAACCAACAAGAAAAATGCTAATTAAAACAATGAGCTAGCACTTATACCTATAAGAAGGGCAAAAATTAGAATGGTGGGTGATAGTAGGTACTGTCAAAGATGTGGGGAGGCAAAAACTCTCGTGCATTATGGGTAAGAGTGTAAACGGACACAGCCATTCTGCTAAGTGATCTGGCTGCACTGAGTGACATTAAAGCTACGCCCTATTATCCAGTGATCCTATACTGGTGGATAAATTCCAGAGAAATTCTCAAGTAAGGCTGTCCGTATCCGAATTCAAACTATAGACTCTATAGACCTGTGTGAGAATGTTCACTGTGATGATGTTGTAGCAGGGCGCCTGAATTAACTTGGATCTCTGTAACTGTTAGAATGCAGACTCAAAATGGAGTAGATACAAACATGAAATTCCACGCAGCTTTTAGAGAACACTTTAGATATACCCACAGCAATATGAACATATCTTAAAAAGCACAGCATTGAGAAAAATAAGCAAATACCACATGTAAGCTAAAGACACACTATAATTATACTACATATCTTTCAAGCAAATATGTAGGTATAAGGACATAAAACAAACACATTAGAGTGGGTGCACATGAACGGAGAAAGGAATGGGCATGTGGAGTGAAGGTAAAGGGTTAAAAAGAAAGTAAGGAAATAATAAAGCAACCTTGCACTGCTGATGTTAATCAGGGGCTATGAACTGAGATAGGACTATCTTCAAGTCAACTCTCTGCTCCTGAGGTGAGAGAGATGGTGGGTGGGCAGGCAAGGAGTGAGACAGGCAGCCACTGGGCCTGGGGGCTGCCCTCTGCCTGTATCCTCTCTCAGCCGGGCTCCACCCCAACAATCCTTTTTTCCCTCTTGATACTGACTTCGGGTGACAAGGAAGTTAGAAGAAATGCTTCTTTTTAAGAGGAGGCCAGCAACAGAAGCACAACTTCAGACAGTAGAAGCAAGCTAGCAGGTCACTACTCCTTATTCCGGGTACTGGTGACTATTTTGCTACTAAACTGTCAAGGATCTTAATATCTTAAATGGTCCTAGCTTTAAGGCTATAATGCACTTTGAACAAATGCCTAGCCATCACGTAAGAAGCTAACCTTTCCCTTGAGAGAATCTGATATATCGGGTGGTTGCTGCTCAATAAACTAGATTTAATATCTGTAGCAATATGTTGTTGAACTTCATTTAACTGTACTGAGAAGACTGTTCTCAAAACCTGGCATCAAACAAAATATAAAAAATTAAAACCAAATAACGGCACAAAAGGCATTATTTTGCATTTCTAAAATCGAAAAATGATGATGCTAAACATCACACATCTGCCCCCAAAACTTTTATAGATCTGTCAGCCAAGAAGATTTATTGGACCACTATCATGTTCAGGACTCTGTGCTGTAGGTAGGAAAGGAAGAGAACCATAAATGAGACGGAAACAATGGTTCCCACGTGAAACAATGCTTTTAAAAAGTAGCATATCCAAAACAAACAGCAAAAAAGGAACAGGGTACTACGGATCTTATTACTAGACAAACTAAATGTCTAAGTATTGAAAGAATGCAAAAAAAAAAGGGAGAGGAATCAGATGGGATCAATCATTGAAGGGAGTGAGATTCAGAATAGAAGAGAAGCAAAGGCACACTACGAGAAAAGAGGACTGTGTGCAATGAGGAAAAAGATGAGAACAAAGAAATAAGAACAAAGAATAAATAAGGTTAACTACCAAATCCAATAAGGGAAGTAACAAGAGATAAGGAGAGGAAAGCAGCGGTGGGTTAAATGTTAACTTGTGTCATATAAATTTAATACTGTGGATCTAGGATCAGGGAAATGATTTAATCAGAAGGGTGTCTGAGGAGGATTATTCCAGCAGTTGAGTAAGGACCTAAAAGAGAGAGACTAGGGTCTGGGAAATCAGCCAGAAGACAGCTATAGCTATAGAAAGGAAAGGATGGGTCCAAGGGCTTTTACCATGTAATGGTCAGCAACATTTAATAATGAATGGGGAGTGGGGGGTTGGAAAACTCGAAGGTTGGTTTAAGATACTAAGAGAAGACAATGAGGAAGACTGGGAGGGCTTATGGTTAGGGGAAGACTGAACACCTATTTTTCACATGTTAAATTCTAGGCGTTGTTGGCATATTCAGAGGAAATTTTTATTAGACTGTAGTTAGGCTTGGGAAGAAACTCTGAGCTACCTAAATGACAAAGCTAATTAAAATTGCATGAACAGTTCCCATACCAAAAAACATGGAGGGGTATGTGTACTTATGTGCAAAAATAGGAAGAAAAGAAAACTGCGCTGGTCAAAGACGACCGGAAGCAAACCAGTATCATAAAAGTCAAAGGAGGATAGACTTTAAAGCAACTGCGAAATCTAGAACAAACTGATAAAAGACTAATGGCTATCCCTGTTTTTAGACACAATGTATTCTTGGGAAAAGGATGGCCATCATATGTAATCTTGACTGTCCACCTATTTGGACAATAACAGAAACCAATATACTACAAAGCATCATAGAATCTTCAGAGTCAGAAGGAGCCCTAAAAGTCATCCAGCCTCTCAACAAATGCTATGGGGACAAGACATTCACATGCAAAAGAATGAAGTTAGACCCCTACCTCACACCATGTTAAATTTCTAAAAACTAACTGAAAATAGATTGGAGACCTAAATATAAGAGCGAAAACCATAAATGTCTTAGAAAAATAATAAACATAAATCCTACAAAAAAAAAACCAAAACATAAATCCTTGTGACCTTAGATTAGGCACTGTTTTCTTAGATATGACACCAAAAGCACAAGCAACCAAAGGAAAAATAAGTGGACTTCATCAAATTTTAAAACTTACGTGCTGCAAAGACACCATCAAGAAAGTGAAGACAACCCACTGAATGAAAGAAAATATCATATATCTGATAAAGGTTGAGTATCCAAAATATATAAAGAACTCTTACCACTCAACAAAAAGACAATCCAATTAAAAATGAACAAAATATCTTAACAGACATTTTTCCAAAGAAGATATATAATGGCCAACATGCACATGAAAAGATGTTCAACATCACTAGCAATCAAAGAAATGTAAATTAAACCCACAATGAGACAGAACTTTACACCCATAGGATGCTATAATCAAAAAGACATAATCGATGGGCCATCCCTGGTGGCGCAGTGGTTAAGAATCCGCCTGCCAATGCAGGGGACACGAGTTCAAGCCCTTGCCCGGGAAGATCCCACATGCCGCAGAGCAACTATGCCCATGAGCCACAACTACTGAGCCCGCGTGCCACAACTACTGAAGCCCAAGTGCCTAGAGACCATGCTCTGCAACAAGAGAAGTCACCAAAAAGAGAAGCCCGCGCACTGCAACAAACAGTAGCCCCTGCTTGCCACAACTAGAGAAAGCCCGTGTGCAGCAATGAAGACCCAACACAGCCAAAAAATAAATTAATTAAAAAAAAAAAAAAAAGACATAATCTAAAGTGTTGGTGAGGATGTGGAGAAAATGGAACTACTGTACTCTGCTGGGTGGGAATGTAAAATAGTGCAGTTGCTTTGAAAAACAGTCTGGCAGTTCCTCAAAAAGGTAAACAAAGTTTCCATATGACCCGGCAATTCTGCCCTTAGGTATATACCCAAGAAGAATATGTTCACACAAAAACTTATGTACAAAAAAGATCTTGCTGTGATTTATGTCAAAGAGTGTTCTTCCTATGTTTTCCTGTAAGAGTTTTATAGTGTTCGGTCTTACATTTAGGTCTTTTTTTTTTTTTTTGCCGTACGCGGGCCTCTCACTGTTGTGGCCTCTCCTGTTGCGGAGCACAGGCTCCGGACGCGCAGGCTCAGCGGCCATGGCTCATGGGCCCAGCCGCTCCGCGGCATGTGGGATCTTCCCGGACCGGGGCACGAACCCGTGTGCCCTGCATCGGCAGGCGGACTCTCAACCACTGCGCCACCAGGGAAGCCCCCTACGTTTAGGTCTTTAATCCATTTTAAGTTTTTGTGTATGGTGTTATATATATACACACACGTATGTGGAATCTAGAAAAATGGTACAGATGACCTATTTACAGAGCAGGAATAGAGATGCAGATATAGGGAACAGACGTGTGGACATGGTGGGGGTTGGGGAGGGAGGGTGGGATGAATTGGGAGACTGGGATTGACGTCTGTGCATTGCCATGTGTAAAACAGATAGCTAGTGGGAACCTGCAGTATAGCGCAGGGAGCTCAGCTCGGTGCTCTGTGGTGATCTAGATGGATGCAATGGGGGGTGGGGTGGGAGAGAGGTCCAAGAGGGAGGGGATATATGTATACATACAGCTGATCCACTTTGTTATACAGCAGAAAGTAACACAACATTGTAAAGCAACGATACCCCAATTAAAAAAAAAAAACTTGTACAAATGTTTAAAGCAGCATTATTCATAATGGCCAGATGTTCATCAGCTGACAAATAAAAATGTGCTGTATCCATACAATGCAACAGTATTTGGCCATAAAAGAGGAAGGAAGTGCAGACACATGATGAACTTCGAAATCATAATCCTAAGTGAAGAAAAGCCAGTCATGCAAGACTACGTATTATATGATTCCATTAATATGAAGTGTTCAGAATAGGCAAGTCCATAGAGACAGAGAGTAGCTTTGTGGTTGCTTGCTGGGGGGAGGGAGGGAGGGTGGAGAGGGGGCAGAGGAGAGTGACTGCTAATGGGTATGTTTTTTTTTTCTTGAGGGGTGACGATTCTGATGATGGTTGTACAACTTCGTGACTATATTAAAAGCCACTGACTGTGCACTTTAAACAGGTAAATCACACAATATGTTATTTATCTCTCAATAAATTGGAAATTTTTTAGAAGAGTCATCTAGTGGTGGTCTTGACTCTGCTGAATACCCTCAAACAGGAAACTCAGTATTTCTCCCCATAGGAAGCCCATGCCACGTCTGTACAGCTCTGATTGTTAGAACTGTCTTCTTTATATTGAGTTAAGGGGTGAGCAATGGGAGTAAGAAAGGAAGTGTGATATAGGGTTTCAAAAAGCAATACTAAATGAATGGTGATGTGGCAAGAAGTAGAGAAACATTAAAATTGATTTTAAAAGAGATTATTGATAAAGAGATTGTAGACTAGAATCAAAGAAGCACTGAAATAGTAGAGAATACTATTTTCAAAGGTAGGAGGGGGAACTGAGAGCAATGGAAGAGACAGGCTAGATGGTAAAAATGTGTTTTATATCCTAGGAGAAATCTGCATTTTATATTCAATGTAATAGTTCACATATTTACTACTGAACACTTAACAACATGCCAGGTACTGTGTCACACACTGAGATTAAAATGATAAATCGAACAATTCCTGTATTTAAAGAGTTTATGAATGAGTATAGTTACAACATGCTAACTGTACTGTAACCATCAAATCCAATGGCTTTTACTCAGCTCTCACTCTTAAGACTCCTCTACTACACAAGAAAGTGATTACCACAAGCCATTCAATAAATATTGGATTAATCTGAACAAATTCTTGTCAAACTTTCCTGCCTTAATATCTGTGGCATATCACTCTCCTGATTTCTTCTTTCCCCACTGACTAGTCCTTCAACCTATTTCTTCCCATCTCTTTTACTGGTTCTTCTTTAATCCTCTCTCCCCAACGTTTTGTTTCCACCTTTGTTCTTTCCTTATTCTTCTTCCTTTGGTAAACTCATTCATTCTCAAGGCATACACTGTAATGTCCAAAATGTATAGCTCTAGTTCTGACCTGTCCTCTAAGCACTTATCTCTAAATCCCATTAATATATATGTCCTTTTGTGTGTCTATCAACTCAAACCTAAAAGTGAAACTAATTTTCACCTTCCAAAACCTGCTCTCCTCCTGTATTTCTTCTTTGTAGAGTCACTCTCTCAGACCTTTAGGCTTCAGACCTATAACCTCTGCCACCTGTGACCAAGGGTACACTTGAGATGGCAGGCTAGGGTCAGAATGCTGAATTTGGAACAGATTTTTCTCTTCATAAAGTTAACTGTTCTCAATAGGGAGCAACCTCACCTCTTGGATCTTGGTATCACCATGTTTCTTAGAACTGAACAGCCCAGAATGCCTAAAAAGTCAATGGCTAGCGAACACCTGGAGATGTCTAGCTGAAATGATTAAGAAAAAAATTTTAAAGAAAATACTCCAAGGGTACAAAAAACTACAGATGATAATACATCAGCACCTGTATACCTACCTACCACACAGATATAACTGGAGCCCCTTATGTCTCTTCCTCCCACCCTCACTGAAATAGCCACAACTCTGAATTTGGTTATTATGAGAATATGTACTTTTAGACTTTACTATGTAAGTATACATCCATGAACAATATACAATATTGACTGAGTATTTTAAAACTTTATATTATGAATGGATGGTGGTGATGGTTGTATAGCAGTGTGAATGTACTTAATGCCTCTGAACTGTGTATCTAATGGTTGAAATGATAAATGTTATGTATATTTTAACCACTATTGAAAAAAACCTTTATATTACAGTATCACACTGTACTGATGTTTCTGCAACTTCCTTTTTGCCTTTTTCTGGCAAAATGTATACAGTTAATACATGCAACTCCAGTTCATTCACTCAAACTGCTATATAACATCTCCTTGTATACCTATATCACAATTTTTCACTATTACAAATGTTCTACTTTATAGCTACATTACAAAAAGGATTTCTGGGGTTTTAATTGAAGTACAGTTGGTTTACAATGTCATGTTAGTTTCAGATGTACAGCACAGTGACTCAGTTTTTTTGTTTTCTTTTTTAGCTGCGTTGGGTCTTTGTTGCTGCGCGCAGCAGCTACTCTTTGTTGTGGTGTGCAGGCTTCTCACTGTGGTGGCTTCTCTTGTTGCAGAGCATGGGCTCTAGGCACACGGGCTTCAGTAGTTGTGGCTCGTGAGCTCAGCAGTTGTGGCTTGTGGACTCTAGAGCGCAGGCTCAGTAGTTGTAGCACACAGGCTTAGTTGCTCTGCGGCATGTGGGATCTTCCTGGACCAGGGCTCAAACCCGTGTCCCCTGCACTGGTAGGCGGATTCTTAACCACTGCACCACCAGGCGAAGTCCCAAGTGATTCAGTTTTATATGTATACATACATACACACACTTTTTCAGATTCTTTGCCCTTAGAGGTTATTACAAAATATTGAGTATAGGTCTCTGTGCTACACAGTAGGTCCTTGTTGGTTAATCTGTTTTCTATATAGTAGTGTGTATATGTTAATCCCATACATATGGTAATATATACACAATGAAATATTACTCAGCCATAAAAAAGAATAAAATAATGCCATCTGCAGCAACATGGACAGCCCTAGAGATTATCATACTAAGTGAAGTAAGCTAGACAGAGAAAGACAAATATCATAGGATATCACTTATATGTAGAATTTTAAAAAAAGATACAAATGAACTTATTTACAAAACAGAAACTCACAGACATAGAAAAATTTATGGCTACCAAAGGGGAAAGCGGGGAGGGGTGGGATAAATTAGGAGGTTGGGATTTGTGAGTTTGTTTTTTAATTGCTTTAAAACAAACAACTAAAGAGATCAGAACATTAAAGATATTAGAACATTAAAACTGCAGACCTTCCAAAATAGAAAACAGCTGTGTTCCCTATCTCTATATGTACTTAAGTATTCTATTAAATGGACTTGACTAAATCCCAATTGTTTATTGAAAGCTTTCCCCATATTTAGGTTTATTTAATTATTAAAAGTTCACTTAGCAAATCATTTAAGCTTGACTAAAAGCTTAATGGATTTTACAGAGTGCAGTTCTACTTTCCCTTGTTAATAACCATCCCTATTGCTAAAAACAAAAACAGAAACTCTAGCACTGTTAACAAAAGAGCTTTCTGAGAGCAACATTAAACCATTTGCAGCATTTCATTCTTAGAGCAAATAAATCAATAAAGAACAAGATTACCACAGAACAAGAAAGGTC
Source organism: Leucopleurus acutus (assembly GCF_964270905.1). Taxonomy (NCBI): domain Eukaryota; kingdom Metazoa; phylum Chordata; class Mammalia; order Artiodactyla; family Delphinidae; genus Leucopleurus; species Leucopleurus acutus. The sequence goes on from NC_139151.1 coordinate 62,646,369, forward strand.
TTAACGTAGCCAGTCCTTTAAGATACGAAAGCGTCTCCCTAAATACTGAGGACGTTCTTGAGGTCATATTTGATTCAGTATTACTTAAAGTGGAGTCTCCAACAACAGCTGACTGTCTCCTCCTCACCAGCTCGTCTCCTCCAAGGGCCCATCTTATTGCATTCCCCTCCCACCTAACTCTACTTTGCTGACCACTGCTTTAATGTTTTCTGCTTGTCTAATCAGATTTTTTCCTTCATCTTTTACCAACCTCCTCACTCCCAACTCACCCTACATATTATTATTATTATTTTTTTTTTGCGGTACACGGGCCTCTCACTGTTGTGGCCTCTCCCGTTGCGGAGCACAGGCTCCGGACGTGCAGGCTCAGCGGCCATGGCTCACGGGCCCAGCCGCTCCGCGGCATGTGGGATCCTCCCGGACCGGGGCACGAACCCGTGTCCCCTGCATCGGCAGGCGGACTCTCAACCGCTGCGCCACCAGGGAAGCCCCCCTACATATTATTAAAAGAGATATTTGTGTGTCTAAGTTGCTTAGCATGGGGCCTAGTCCATATATTCAACACATGTTAACTATTACTGTTTGTTACCAGAGTAATCTTCCTAAAGCATAATTCTAACTGGTCTTGCCATTCCTTTGATCAAAAGCTTTCAACGGTTCCCATAATGACAAGAGACTGCATCACACAGGAGACAGCAGAGGGAAGTATCAATAAAGTGAGTACCACCTTTTCAGTCAGAGTTATTAAGATCCTCGCTGTGTGTCCAACTATTTAAGTGGAGGTTAAATTAACCTTACTAGAGCTCATTTTCATCATCTATAAAATGACTATCATGAGACCTACTTCTCAGGGTTGTTACAAGGGTTACAGATTAAATAACACATACAAAGCTCCCAGCACACACAGTAGGTATTTAGCAAATTCTGATTTTTCCCTCCCTACAAAGTGAACTCCTAAACAACTGAATTCCACAATCTAGCCCAAAAGTACCTCTTCATGCTTCTTTCTCATTACATACTCCTGATTCAGCCAAACTAGACTTCTCAGCGTGCTTTGAGCCTGCCTTGTGATTGCTTACCTCTCAGCCTTTGCTCACTCCAATGGTTTTGCTTTTCCCTCCAACTCCACATATCTAAATCCAGGCTATCCTGAGCCCAGGCCAAATACTGCCCTTGTCCCTGAAGCATTTTCTCTTATCATCCCCATTGCTTAGAATACACTGTCTGAACCTCTTTAATTGCACTTATCGCACCTGGCCTTATTCAAGAGTTCTATTTATGTGTCTTACATCCTCTATTTGAATGGATTGGAACAGAAATGGGTAACATCTTCCACTAAGTACCATTTCTACCCAATTTTAGCTAGTGCTGAGTAAAACCTACAAATCATACCTGAGAATAAGAAAAGCAGCCTCTGATACCCAGGAGCTGGTCTGGTGTTGCTATGAGCTAGCCTGGCACTCACAGTTAGGTCTTGGTGTTCTCCTCTTACACATAAGCAATTTCAGACATGAACATCAGGCAAGACCATTCTGTGACCATGATGGATCAAGACAAAAGAAATAAGAACACTGTGTAATCTGTCTGAGCGCACACAAAACATGAACACTGCCCAAACCAAAAAAATATCAAATAGCCCCTATTCCTGGATGATGAGTGGCTGCTGCTTCTTTGCCAATTACAGCTATAGCTTTTCTTTAGACTGCTCTCTCTTGACATAAACTCTACTAAGATACCCAGTCATAGAATGTGCCCCACTTTCTGACAGCACCCGATCCACAGCAAAGCCCGACATCCTTAAACCTTCCTCAAAATCACCTAACATGGGGCTTCCCTGGTGGCGCAGTGGTTGAGGGTCTGCCGGCCGATGCAGGGGACACGGGTTCGTGCCCTGGACCGGGAAGATCCCACGTGCCGCAGAGCGGCTGGGCCCGTGGGCCGTGGCCGCTGGGCCTGCGCGTCTGGAGCCTGTGCTCCGCAACGGGAGAGGCCACAACAGTGAGAGGCCCGCATACCGCAAAAAAAAAAAAACCACACCTAACACAAGCCTAAATCCTATAGTAAGACTTTTCTAACACTCTTACTGAGACGCTGCGTGCTTCCTCATGGTGTGCATCCTCCTTTGCTGCAACAAGCAATAAACCCAATTTATTCAACTGCAGGTGCATTCCTGGTGCTCTGTGGCTGAAGGACAAACTATGAACTTCTTTAATAGAAGTCTAGTATTTCCTTTATGCTTACAGAGCATGCTCTGGGTCTTGCATGCTATACACTTTGTTGAACTGATCTGAATGACTTACACTAGGCCTGTTGGCCTTGCTGTAATCTGAAGACCCAGCCCAGTCACTCTCAGAGCTAAAAATAGTTTTTTACTTCATTATCCTGAGTGTTTTCAATTTCACAGTTTTGAGAACAGAAAATGGCAGTCAGACTGATAGAGGTGCCCCACACCCACCCACCTCTGAGTTTCTGAAATTGAAAATGTGTCTAATTTACATTCATTCACAGACTCTCAAACTGTCTCTGCTCCTCTTTGCACACTTTCAGAGTAGATGTCTGATGTTTCATTAAGAGAAAAGGTAAAGGACCAAAATAATCCATTTGTCTCAGGCACCTACATACCAACACATAAAGAGCTAATTTAAGATAACAAAGAATTACGTATGTGTGTGTTACCTATGCACGTATAAATACGTATACACATATGTGTGTGTATGTATTTTCACATCTTGGAGAGCTTCAGACTCAGTGAGCAGGACTCACTTGAGGAGAATATGGTGACAAAAAGAGTCTGAACCATTCCAGAGGAACAGGGTTACTGGGGAGGGGCTGGTAAGGAATCCTGTTTATAGGCATTCAAAGTGAGATGCTCAATGGAAAACACAGGTGGGCAGGGTCAGCGGGAGAGATGCCAAACGTAACATTACGGTAGGAGTCCCCCAGGCCCCAGCCAACGGAGATGGAAGGTAGGACTCTCTTGAAGCCAATTCTAGCATAGAAGCAGCACACTGTCACCTTGGAGGGCTTCAACTACGCTGGAACCTGTTCAAAGTCCCAGTCAGCTAACCAGGAACGACTGACAAGTTCCTGACCTGGTATGCTGACATCTTCATGTTCCACAGGTACATAAGGTGAGTCAGGGAATGGTTACTCTGGCCAAAGAAGAAACGTGTTGGTGAAATCAAACGAGAACCATAGGAGAAGGAGATCATGCCATCTTAGAATTTGTGGCAAAAATGTAGGGGGTGTGTGGCACAGGCTCTAGGAAGGCAGAATTAAGAAGTCCTGAGAACAGAGACACGTGGTTCCATTTCATGAGACTCTAAGAAGAAAGCTCTTAAAATGCATTTTTGCTTGGGCATTGAAAAAATTCTTAAGCAGGTGGGGAAGGCAAAGGAAAACAGTAGATGTACTGGTAGCTATTCTAAAAGAACAGACAAAAAACTGAACAGAAGAGCACATCAGCAATCAGCATGAAAGAGTAGCAAGACTTGGAAGGACCACACGAGGAGGCCAAGGTCCAAAACAAATTAAGGTTTACAAAAAGGCTAGCAAGGGCTTCCCTGGTGGCGCAGTGCTTGAGAGTCCGCCTGCAGATGCAGGGGACAAGGGTTTGTGCCCCGGTCCGGGAGGATCCCACATGCCGCGGGGCCGCTGGGCCCGTGAGCCATGGCCACTGGGCCTGTGCGTTCGGAGCCTGTGCTCCGCAACGGGAGAGGCCACGGCTGTGAGAGGCCCGCGTACCGCAAAAAAAAAAAAAAAGGCTAGCAAAAGCAAAAAGGGTATTTTTAGAGTGAAAAGGCAATTTGCTTGATGATAAAATGTAATGCTGAGAAAGCAGAATTTCTCAACCTCTATTTTGCTTCCATATTCTCTATCAAAGAGTATCAATTTGGGGTTAAATGGGAGAGAATTAACAATCCTAGAGGGAAAAAAAGTTCCAGATGGGTGAGGAGGGTAAGATCAAGTCTGTTCACTAAAATTTCTACCAGGAAAACTGGTAAAACTTGCACATAAGGTCACTGAACTGAAGAAAGTTTTAAGAAATTATATTGATAAAAAGAGAAATCTTGAACGAATGGAGACATAATTACTGTTCCAGTTTGCAAAAAGCAAAAGGTGGATAGTGGACTTTTCAACTATAGAGAAGTGAACGCTTCTTGGACTCAATTCTAAAAAGGATTCTTCCTTTTTTTTTGTTTGATGGAGTGGACATGGAAGGGAAGAAACTTTTTTTTCTGGTTATATAAGAAAAAAACCCCGCATACCTATAGAAAATTGAGAAAGTAGAGAAAAGTATAAATAACAACCACCCATGTTTCCATGACCCAGAAATAACCACTGTTAAGATGTTGACCTACTTCTTCCTAGTGAATACATACAGTGAATACATCTTTACTTTTCATTTATAGTATACAATTTTCCCATATTATTTGGAACTCTTCATGAGGAGAAGAAAGAGAAAAGGAGATCCAAAATGTATTAAAAGAGATTATGGCTGAAAAATTCCCAAACCTAAAGAAGGAAACAGATATCCAGATACAGAAAGCACAGAGGGTCCCAAACAGGTAAACCCAAACAGACCTACACCAAGACATATTATAATAAAAATGGCAAAAGTTAAAGAGAGGATTCTAAAGGCAGCAAGAGAAAAACAAAGAGTTAATTACATAGGTTCCCCCATAAGGCCATCAGCTGATTTCTCTACAGAAATGCTGCAGGCCAGAAGGGAGTGGCAAGATATAGTCAAAGTCCTGAAAGGGAAAAATATGCAACCTAAGGTACTCTACCAAGCAAGATTATCATTTAGAATAGAAGGAGAGACAAAGAATTTTTCAGACAAGCCAAAATTAAAAGAATACAGCAATACTAAAACTATCCCCTAAAAGGAAATATTGAAAGATCTTCTCTAAATAGAAGAATATATAGAAAAGAGAAAATCACAATTGGAAAGCAAATCACCTAAATAAACCAGTACACAGATTAAAAAAAAATCAAAAAATTTCTGTGAAAGTGATGATAACCACAATGAACAGCAAAACGATGAACATGAAGATGTAAAAGAGGACACCAAAATCATAAAATGTGATGGAGGAGAGTAAGCAAACATAGATTTTTTTAATTTCCTTGAATGTGTTTGAGCCTATATGACTACTAGTCTAAGGCAAGTAGATATGCAATGGGGTTAACATACTTGAAAAACAGGGTTACCACAAATCAAAAACATAAAATAGACTCACAAAAACCAAAAAGAAGAGAACACAAGTATAATACAAAAGAAAATCATCAAACCACAAAAGGAAAAACAAGAAAAAGGGACAAAGAAGAAATATAAAATCAACAGGAAAATAATGTTTAAAATGGCAATAAATACGTATCTATCAATAATTACCTTAAACGTCAATGGACTAAATGCTCCAATAAAAAGACAGAGTGGCAGATTAGATTAAAAAACAAAAGCCTACAAGATGCTGCCTACAAGAGACCCACTTTAGGGCAAAGGACACACATAGACTGAAAGTGAGGGGATGGAAAAAGATATTTCACATAAATGGAAATGACAAGAAAGCGGGGGTCACAATACTCATATCAGACAAAATAGACTTAAAACGAAGGCCATAAAGAAAGATAAAGGATGCTATATAATGATAAAAGGATCAATACAAGAAGAGGATTTTACACTCATCAACATATATGCACCTAATATAGGAGCATCCAAATACATAAAATAAATACTAACAGACATAAAGGGAGAAAATGACAGGAATACAATAATAGTATGAGACTTGAACACCCCACTCACATCAATGGACAGATCTTCTCTGGACAGATCTTCTAGACAGAAAATCAATAAGGCAACAGAGATCCTAGATGATACAATAGAACAGTTCACATTTTCAGGAAATGACATCCAAAGAACCAGAATACACATTCTTTTCAAGTGCACATGGAACATTCTTTAGGACTGATCACATACTAGGACACAAAACAAGCCTCAACAAATTTAAGAGTATAGAAATTATCAAAAGCATCTTTTCTGACCACAATGGCATGAAACTAGAAATCAACCACAGAAAAAAGAAATGAGAAAAAAGCAATTACATGGAGACTAAACAACACGCTACTAAAAAACCAAACAATGGGTCAATGATAAAATCAAACAGGAAATTTAAAAATACCTTGAGACAAATGACAATGAAAACACAACCATACAAAATTTATGCAATGCAGCAAAAGCAGTTCTTAGAGGGAAGTTCATAGTGATACAGGCCTTCCTCGAAAAGCAATAAAAACTTCAAATAAACAACCTAACCTACCACTTAAGAGAATCAGAAAAAGAACAAACAAAACCTAGAGTCAACAGAAGGAAGAAAACAATAAAGATCAGAGAGGAAATAAATAAAATAGAGACTAAAAAACAATAGAGGGCTTCCCTGGTGGCAAGGTGGTTAAGAATCAGCCTGCCAATGCAGGGGACACCAGGGTTTGAGCGCTGGTCTGGGAAGATCCCACATGCAGCAGAACAACTAAGCCTGTGTACCACAACTACTGAGCCTGTGCTCTAGAGCCCGTAAGCCACAACTACTGAGCTCATGAGCCACAACTACTGAAGTCCGTGTGCCTAGAGCCCATGATCCACAACAAGAGAAGCCACCACAATGAGAAGCCCGTGCACTGCAACAAAGAGTAGCCCCCACTCGCTGCAACTACAAAAGCCCACGTGCAGCACGAAGACCCAACGCAGCCGAAAATAAACTAAATTAAAAAAAAACAACAGAAAGAAAAATCAATAAAATCAAGAGCTGGTTCTTTGAAAGGGTAAACAAATTGGCAAACCTCTGGCCAGGCTCACCAAGAACAAAATAAACAAAATAAGAATTGAAAAAGGAGACATAACAACCGATACCTGCAGAAATACAGGAAACCATAAGGGAATACTATGAACAATTATATGCCAACGAATTTGATAACCTAGAAGAAATGGACAAGTTTCTAGAAACATATAGCCCACCAAAACTGAATCAAGAAGAAACAGCTAATTTGAACAGACCAATCACTAGAAGTGAAATAGAATTTGTAATCTTAAAACTCCCTACAAACAAAATTATAGGACCAGATGGCTTCACAGGCGAATTTTACCAAACATACAAAGAGGAACTTATACTGATCCTTCTCAAACCCTTCCAAAAAACTGAAGAGGAAGGAACATTCCCAAAGACATTCTATGAAGCCACCATCACCCTGATACCCAAACCAAACAAAGACACCACAAAAAAGAAAATTACAGGCCAATATCTTTGATAAATAGAGATGCAAAAATTCTCAACAAAATATTAGCAAACCAAATTCAACAACACATAAAAAAAATCATATGCCACAACCAAGTGGGATACATCCCAAGTTCACAAGGATTGTTCAACACACGCAAATCAATGGGATACACCACATAAACAAGAAAACACAAAAACCACATGGTCATCTCAGTAGATGCAAAAGAAACACTTCACAAAATTTAACATCCATTCATGATAAAAACTCTTACCAAAGTGGGTATAGAGAGAACATATCTCAACATAATAAAAGCTATTTATGACAAACCCACAGCCAATGTAATACTCAATGGTGAAAAGCTGAAAGCCTTCCCACTAAATTCTGGAACAAGACAAGGATGCCCACTCTTACCACTTCTATTCAACATGATATTGGAAGTTCTACCCACAGCAATCAGACAAGAAAAAGAAATAAAAGGTATCCAAATGAAGGGAAGAGGTAAAACTGTCATTATAGGCAGATGACATGATACTATATACATAGAAAACCCTAAGGACTCCACACAAAAACTACTAGAACTGATAAATGAATTCATCAAGGTAGCAGGATATAAGATTAACATACAGAAATTGGTTGCATTTCTTTACACTAACAATGAAATATCAGAAAGGGAATGTAAAAAAACAATACCTTTCAAAATCACACGCCCCAAAATAAAATACTTAAGAATAAACCGAACCAATGAGGTGAGAGTTGTATGCTAAAAATTATAAAACATTAATAAAAGAAATTGAAGAAGACTCAAAGAAATAGAAAGATATCCTATGCTCTTGCATTGGAAGAATTAATATTGTTAAAATGAGCACACTACCCAAAGCAATCTACAGATTTAATGCTATCTCTATCAAATTATCCAAGACATTTTTCACAGAACTAGAATAATCCTAAAATTTATTTATTTATAAATAATCCTAAATCCTGGGTCCATAAAGGACCCAGAATTGCCAAAGCAATCTCAAAGAAAAAGAACAAAGAAGGAGGCATATGCCTCCCAGACTTCAGACAATACTACAAAGCTAAAGTAATCAAAACAGCATGATACTGGCACAAAAACAGACATATGGATCAATGGAACAGAACAGAGAGCCCAGAAATAAACCCATACACGTATGGTCAATTAATCTTCAATAAAGGAGGCAGAATATACAACAGGGAAAAGACAGTCTCTTCAGCAAGTGGTGTTGGGGAAGTTGGACAGCTTTCACCATACACAAAAATAAACTCAAAATGGCTAAAGACTTAAACATAAGACATGACACCATAAAGCTCCTAAAAGAGATCACAGGCAAAACATTCTCTGACATAAACAGTACCATTGTTTTCTTAGGTCAGTCTCCTAAGGCAATATAAATAAAAACAAAAATAAACAAATGGGACCTAATCAAATTTACAAGCTTTTGCACATCAAAGGAACCCATAAACAAAACAAAAAGACAACCTACAGAATGGGAGAAAATATCTGCAAATGATGCTACTGACAAGGGCTTAATTTCCAAAATATACAAACAGCTCATACAACTTAAACAAAAAAGCAAACAACCCAACTGAAAAATGGGCAAAGACCTAGACATTTCTCCAAAGAAGACATACAAATGGCCAACAGGCACATGAAAAGATACTTTATATCGCTAATTATTAGAGAAATGCAAATCAAAAGTACAATGAGGTACCACCTCACACTGGTCAGAATGGCCGTCATTAAAAAGTATACAAATAACAAATGCTGGAGAGGATGTGGAGAAAAGGGAACCCTCCTACACTGTTGGTGGGAATGTAAGTTGGTGTAGCCACTATGGAAAACAGTATGGAAGTTCCTCAGAAAACTAAAAATACAATTACCATATGATCCAGAAATCCCACTCCTGGGCACATATCCAGACAAAACTATAATCCAAAAAAGATACATGTACCCCTATGTTCATAGCAGCACTATTCACAGTAGCCAAGACATGGAAACAACCTAAATGTCCATCAACAGATGAATGGATAAAGAAGATGTGGTACATATATAGAATGGAATATTACCCAGCCATAAAATAGAATGAAATAGTGCCATTTGTAGCAACATGGATGGACCTAGAGATTGTCATACTGAGTGAAGTAAGTCAGAAAGAAAGACAAATACCAATGATATCACTTATATGTGGAATCTAAAAAATAGGACACAAATGAACTTATCTACAAAACAGAAATACACTCACAGATATAGAGAACAGACTTGTGGTCGTTGGGGGGACGTGTTGCGGGAGCGATGGAGTGGGAGTGTGGGGTTAGCAGATGCAAACTAGTATATACAGAATGGATAAACAACAAGGTCCTACTGTATAGCACAGGGAACTATATTCAATCTCCTGTGATACACCATAACGGAAAAGAAAAGAATGTATATGTATATATAACTGAATCACTTTGCTATACAGCAGAAATTGACACAGCATTGTAAATCAACTACAATTAAAAAAAAGAAAGTCCCTCAAAAAAAATAGGTATGGTACACAGTATCAGATTTCAAGTTCAGGTATAATTAATACTGTATTTGTATTGTCTACCCTGTTTATAAATCCACAGTGATCCCAGACAAACTGGTATGTTTTCCCCTTTGATTTCAAAGAAAAAGAAAACTGGCCACCAAAACAGACAAAAAACAAAAAAAACTCCAACCCCTCATGAATATAATTTACTAGATTCATAATAGTCTATCATATGGATGCACAATAATTTATGTAACCATAAATAACAGTAATAATAATAGTAATAATAAAGTAATGGCTTATAAATGCTAATAGAGGAAACCATGATCCCTGGGAGCCAGCATTCATTAATTCACCCAATTCACTAATTCCTTTATTCATGAATATTGATTTTCTACAATGTGCAGGCCTGGTCTAAAGTTGGAGATACAGCAGCGAACAAAACAAACAAAAATCCTTACCCTCATGGAACCTCCTTTCTAAATGGGAAAAGAGATAATACACAAGGTAATGATAAATACTAAAGAGAAAAAATGAAGCAGGCAAAGAGGATAGGATGTGTTGGGGGGAAATAAAGATTTTAGCTGGAGTATCCAGAGAAGGCTCAGGAGACGAAGACCTAAAGAAGATAAAGGAAAGGCACATGGCTAATCCAAGGGAGAGCATTTTAGGCAGGGGAAACAACAAATGCAAAGGCCCTGAGGTGGGAGCACACCTGGCATGTTCAAGCAACAGTGAGAAGGCCAGCGTGGTCAAAGCAAAATGAGAAAGAAAGGAAAAGGAGAAGGAAATGGGGAAGAGGATTAAGTAGGTCATGTACAGACTTTGTCTTTTCATCTGAGTCAGGAAGCCATTGGAGGGTTTTATGGACGGAGAAACTTATGCTTTAAAAGGATCAGTATGGATGCTATGTTGAGAACAGACTGAAGGGAGAAGGGAGGAAGAAGGTGGACCACAGCCTAAAACAGACAGAATAAGATGGAGTAAAGCAATCAAATGACCAACTGGTTTAATGACTCTACACAAAAGGTTTCAATGAATAGACTGGGGTGACCTGAAGAGCAGTTTCAAATGACTGATAGATTTAAAAAAATAATTTGAATGATGAAGAAGACATGCTAATCAAAAGCAAGGGTGAAATTGTGAAAAGAAATTATGAGGCAGTCAGAGACATCTGAATGCCGACTGGATATTTAATGACATTAAGGAATTATTGATTTTTTAGGTGTGATAATGATATTGCGGCTATTTTAAGAAGAATTCTTATTTTTTAGAGATGTATACAAAATTATTTACGGATGAAATGACCCAATGTCTGGGATTTCCTTCAAAATAATTGAGTGTATGGGGGGAAAAGTAAGTGGGGATATACATGATACAAGATGATGAAGCAGAGCGATGTGGATTCATCTTACTACTCTCTCTACTTTTGCTTATGTTTGAAAATGTCTAACAAAAAAGATTTTTAAAAAAATCAAGAATGGCATATAGCTGAGAGAGATGGTAAAACAAATACACTGAATGGAACGATAAATATTCTGAAAAAATGTCAAGAGGCTAGAATTCTGGACCAATAGATAAAATGCAACAGGAAAGGCTAGAAACTGCTATATTTGGTTCCAAAACATCAAGTGAATGTACAAAATTGACAAAACCTAGATGAGTAGCTCCTATTTTTTTTTTTTTTTTTTTTTTGCGGTACGCGGCCCTCTCACCGCTGTGGCCTCTCCCGTTGCGGAGCACAGGCTCCGGACGCGCAGGCTCAGCGGCCATGGCTCACAGGCCCAGCCGCTCCGCGGCACGCGGGATCCTCCCGGACCGGGGCACGAACCCGCGTCCCCTGCATCGGCAGGCGGACTCCCAACCACTGCGCCACCAGGGAAGCCCAGTAGCTCCTATTTTTAAAAAAAAAAAGTTTAAGATTCTAATATACAGCAAGGTCAGCAAGTAAAATGCCAAAAATCTAAAGCAATCCCCAAGATGCATTAATAGAAGTAAAGAATTTTAAAAAGGGGGGTGGGGGGGTTGCTCTTCCATGAGCTAACTGGCTTACACTTGCTATTGTTTGCCATCTAAGAGGGCTATGTTTAGATACTTGCAACTATGTCATATGAGGAATGGATGAGGCAGCTAGGGATGTCAACTTAGGAAAAAAGATGGAAGAAGGGGACGTGATACTAGTCTGCAAATTCCTGAACTCATCATCTTTCCCCTTTAATCTACTTTGCTTCATTACTATTTTGGTAAAAGGTGTTACCATCTATGTATTCACCTAAGCCAATAAACTGAGAATAATTCAAGATGCCTCCCTCTCTCTCACGCTCCACGTCTATTTAAAAATGTCTCTTAAAATTGTTTTCTTCCCTCCTATCCAACGTTGATGCCTCCCCTGCTCCATTTACTCCTTCTTCTTCCTGTACCCCTATTTCCCTTTGGGAATCACTCTCAACTCCACAGTGGTCAATCAGCATATTCTTTCTACCCACAGCACTGCAAATAGCTTAACTCAAGCTATTAAGATGGGAGGATGTGTTAGCTGGAACTATTGGGAAAGAATAGGTGTGGGAGGAGGGGGAGGGGATAAGAGTAAGATGGGAGTGAAGGAAGAGTTCAAAAGAACAGAAACATTCTTTCTCTGGACAATTAAGTGTGAGGAGGTGATATCTGGAACTGTTGCAACTATTTTTGCTACCCTGAGAAGTCAACAGACAGAGTCAACTTGAGAAGGAACCCAGAAGTGAAAAGGACACAGAAAATCAGATTGTGAATCTCTAGATCAAACCACACAGGAGGCCAATTCTAACACAGGGTCTTTTCATTTGGACTAATCAATACATTCTCTTTTTGACTTAAGACAGTTCAGCTGAATTTCCTGTGACTTATCATGAGAATCCTAACTGATGAGCCCAAAGACACTCGCTTAATGATGCTCACGTCTCAACTGGACTACAGCAACAATATTCTCCCTGAAAAAATCCTCACGATACAGACTTAATACTGTTGCCAAGGTGTCCTTTCAGACTGTATGTTTCTCTTCTACTCATAAACTTACAATGGCCTCCTCTACCTTTAGAATACTATCCAAACTCCTTAAGTATGGCAGAAAAAAAAATCTTTACAATTTGGCCCCAAGTCTCATCTCTTACAACTCTAAAGCTATTTCAAGGCTCTGGGTGTTGTTTTTGCTCTGTGTTCCCTCTGCCTGGAATGTTCTTCTTAATCTGGCTAATAAAAACACTTTAGAATTACCTCCTCAATTTAGCCAAGGAATGCAAGGTTGGTTTAACACCCCAAAATCAATTATGTAATGCATCATATCCACAGAATGTAGGACAAAAACCCCATTATCGCTTCACTAGACACAGAAAAAGCATTTGACAAAATTCAACACCCCTTCATAACAAAAATACTCAACAAACTAGGAATAGAAGGGAACTCCCTCAAAGGGCATCTTTAAAAAAATCCACAGCTAGCATTACCGTTAATAGTATGAAAGCTTTCTTAAGATTAGGAACAATCAAGGATGTTCCCTCTTCACTGCTTCTATTCAACATTGTACTAGAGGTTCTAGCCCAGGCAGTTATGCAAAAAAGAAAGAAAGAAAGAAAAGGCATGTAGATTGGAAAGAAGTAAAACAATCTCTGTTCGCAGAGAACAAGACCATGTATTGGAGCTAATAAACAATTCAGCAAGTTTGCAGAATACAATATTAATACACAAAAACTGTGTTTCTAAAAAATAGTGAACAATTTGAAAATAAAATAATTCAATTTACAATAACAGCAAAAAGAATAAAATACTCAGGAATATATTTAACAAAATAAGACTTGTATACTGAAAACTACAAAGTTCTTTGAAATCAATTAAAGACCTAAATAAATAAAAAGAAATCCTATGTTCACAGATTGAAAGACTTAATATTGTTAAGATGGCAATACTCTCCAAATTGGTCTACAGATTCCACACAATCAAAAATCCCAGCTGGCTTCTGCAGAAACTGATAAGCTGATCCTAAAATGTGTATGGAAATGCTGGGCCACAAGACTCAGAAATTAATCTTGAAAAAAGAACACAGTTGGAAGACTTAATGCTTCATGACCTCAAAACTACAAAGCTACAGTAATCAAGACAGTGTGGTACTGGCATAAGGATGGGTGTATATGATATTTGTATCAATGGAACAGAATTTAGAGTCCAGAAATAAACTCTCACACTTACAGTCAATTGAATTTCAACAAGGGTGTCAAAACAATTCAATGTAAACAGAATAGTGTTTTCAAAAATAATGCTGGGATAAATGTATATCCACATGAAGTTGGACTTCTACCTCACACCACGTATAAAAATTAACTCAAAATGGATCAAAGACTTAAATATAAGAGTAAATACTATAAAACTTGAAACATGGGCATAAATCTTCATGACCTTGGATCTGGCAATTATGTTTTTAGATATGACACCAAGAGCAGAAGAGAAGAAAATAAGTCAGACTTCATCAAAATTAAAACTTTTCTTAAAAGGACACCATCGAGGGCTTCCCTGGTGGCACAGTGGTTGAGAGTCCGCCTGCCGATGCGGGGGACACGGGTTCGTGCCCCGGTCCGGGAGGATCCCACATGCCGCGGAGCGGCTGGGCCCGTGAGCCATGGCCGCTGAGCCTGCGCGTCTGGAGCCTGTGCTCCGCAACGGGAGAGGCCACAACAGTGAGAGGCCCGCGTACCGCAAAAAATAAAAACAAAACAAAACAAAAAAAGGACACCATCGAGAAAGTGAAGACAACTTACTAAGTGGAAGAAAATATTTGCAAATCATGTATCTGATAATGAACTTGTACCTAAAATACATAAAGAACTCTTACAACAATAAGAAACCCAATTTAAAGATGTGCAAAAGTCTGAATACACATTTCTCCAAAGAAGATACACAAATAGCCTATAAAAGATGTCAGTGTTGTTAGTCATCATGGAAATACAAAAAAAAAAATCACAATAAGATACCACTTCACACCCATTAGGATGGCTATAATCAAAAAGGCAAGCAATAACAAATGTCGGTGAGGATATGGAGAAAGTGGAACCCTCACACTAATGGTGGGAATGTAAAATGATGCAGCCACTTTGGAAAACAATCTAGCAGTTCCTCAAAACTGCTCATAGAGTAATCATATGAGCCAGAGATTCCACTCTTAGTTCCAGCTACACTAAAATGCTTACATTTCCCAAATGCATATACCCAAGAGAAACCAAAGCATGTATCCATACAGAAATCTGTACACAGATGTTAACAGCAGTGTTATTCTTAATAATCAAAACCCAAAATGCCCTTCAACTGATGAATGAATAAAATGTGGATGGAATATTCCACACAATGGAATATTATTCAGCCATAAAAAGTAATGAAGTACTCGGGCTTCCCTGGTGGCGCAGTGGTTGAGAGCCCGCCTGCCGATGCAGGGGAGGCGGGTTCGTGCCCCGGTCCGGGAAGATCCCACATGCCGCGGAGCGGCTGGGCCCGTGAGCCATGGCCGCTGAGCCTGCGCGTCCGGAGCCTGTGCTCCGCAACGGGAGAGGCCACAACAGTGAGAGGCCCGTGTACCGCAAAAAAAAAAAAGGAATGAAGTACTGATAAATGCTACAACATGGATGAACCCTGAAAACATGCTATGTGAAAGAAACCAGTCACAAAAGATCACATATTGTATGATTCCATTTATATGAAATGCCCATAACAGGCAAATCTATAAAGACAGACAGTAGATTAATGGTTGCCTAGGGCTGAAGGGGTTGGGGAGTGTTGAAGGGTGATGGCTAAATAGTATGGGTTTTGGGGGGGTGAAAATAATGAAATGTTCTAAAAATTGATTGTGCTAATGGTTGCACAACTCTGTGACCATGCTAAAAACCATTCAGCTACACACTTTAAATGGATGAATTGCACAGTATGTGATTTATATCTTAAGAAAGCTATTACCAAAAAAAAAAAAAAAGGCTCTCCTTCTCCATGACACCTTTCTTGAGCCACCAATAAAACTGACCATTCTGGGCTTCCCTGGTGGCGCAGTGGTTGAGAGTCCGCCTGCTGATGCAGGGGACACGGGTTCGTGCCCTGGTCTGTGAAGATCCCACATGCCGCGGAGCGGCTGGGCCCGTGAGCCGTGGCCACTGAGCCTGCGCGTCCAGAGCCTGTGCTCCGCAACGGGAGAGGCCACAACAGTGAGAGGCCCGTGTACCGCAAAAAAAAAAAAAAAAAAAAGAATACAAAAAAACTGACCATTCTAACATGTGTCTCCCCACTTCCCTGCAAGGATTTGAGTACCTGTAATTGACACTTTTTTGCACTTATTTAATGTCTGTTTCCCTCTACTAAACTGTGGATTCAAGGCAGGGATTTGGCTCATTTTTTCACGGAATTAACAATATTTATACGTTGTGTGTAAACTATGTAAAAGTGTACATCATAAATATTTGCTAAAAGACTATCCTAACAGTTGTTACATGGAAAAGGGACTGTGCTTGTTCCACATATATGCCAATGGGCAGAAATGGAAGCTACTGATACAATGGCACGAATTTTAGGAATTTTCAAATAATCAGGGCTGTCCCTTTATTCAAAACAGGGGTGTCTGGGTTCTGTGGATTCTCTGAGTTGATTCTCAAATTCTGAATGTATGTATAAAAAGCATGTGCATTCTTCCTGGGAAAAAAATCCATAACTTTCATCAGATTCTCAAAGGGGTATATAACCCAATAATGGTTAGGATTCACTGTTTTTAAAATGTCAGTGTACCAGGGCAGGGATTTTAGTTAGCAAATTTCAGTTACTGGAATACATCATTCAAGGTAGGTTTCTGCCTAGATTATACTACTTTGGTTAATTAATGCAAAAAGAGAACTCACAATATTAGTATCTTCATAATCTTATTCATTTAAAAGTATTTATTGATTGTCCATTATATGCCAACTGCTGAAGAAATAATAGTAAACAAGACAAAGTGCCTGCCCTCAGGAGCTTACATTCTAGAAGGTGGAGACAAAAAAAAGAGTAAATAAATAAGAAAATGTCGTATCATAGAGTAATGCCTTCAACAGAGAAAATAAAACATGATGAAATAGGGAATGAGGGGAGTGTAAAGAGTTATTTTAGGAGCAGGAGGCTTTTGAGGACATGAGCCACCTTGTCTCCTTGCATGGCCTCGCGATAAACCTTTCTCTGCTCCAAACGCCGACGCTTCGTTGGGCACATGAACTTGCATTAATATTTGTGCCTGTTCAAACGACAGACTGTGCAACTTTTCAGTGACTCCTTCATCTCCTATGTTCACCCAGCGGTTCTTTCTAAGAATCATCTCTTAATCTCTCCCTTCTCCCTCCTCTCTTCCTGCACTGTCCTTACCCTCAAGGGTCTCTCAGTCACCAACATTTACAGTCTAGGGCCTTGTATATGACAGGATGGAGTTAAGTGCAGCACATGTGTGGGGCACCTGGGGTCAGGAGGTGGCCAGGAACGACTTCCCAGAGGAGGTATATTTTGTCTTCAGACCTGAAATGTTGTGTAAGTCATGTGGGGTGTGGTGAAGATGGAACTTGGGGTTTTCTAGCACAGGAATAACAAAGAGGCATAAACTAGATGAATTCATAAATAGAATGTGAACTTGGTTAATTGCATGTTATTGGGTCCGGCTTCTAACCTTTTATTTCCCTCGCTTTGGCATTAACCTCTAGAAAACGTGATTATTTTTAAAGCCCCTCATTATCCTCCCCACTTCTAGGCACTTTTCGTATTCAAGTTTTCTTCTGCATCTGCCAAACTAAATCTTCTCTAAGCTTGGCTTCTTAGTTTCTTTGAACTACTGAAAAACCTGGGAAGACTTGATACTGAGCAGGACACTGAGGGGCTCCTGGGCACAAAATTCTGTGTCCCTCATTACTCGATTACAGAAAATCGGCTTCATTCGGCCTCCATGACCTTCCCAGAGTTCCAACTAGCAGGTTCAAACAGTTTTTAATTAGGGAAGGGAGGGGATGCGGAGACAAGGGAGGAACAGTGAAAAGAAACAGTAGTGTCAGAAGTTCCTTAATGGTCCAGTGGATAGGACTCAGTGCTTTCACTGCAGTGGCCTGGGGTTCAATCCCAGGTTACCCTGGTCTGGGAACTAAGATCCCGCAAGCCACGCAGTGTGGCCAAAAAAAAAAAAAAAAAAAGTTATTTTAGCTAGGGTCATCAGGGAAAGTCTCTCTGAGGAGATCACATTTGAGCTGAAACGTGAGCAATGAGAAGGAAGCTGAGAAAAGAACACTTCAAGAATGAAGAGAACAGAAAGTGCAAAGATTCTGAGATGAGAACATTGATTATTACCACCTGCGTTAAGAGAAAAAGCCATGTCTAAACGCCTCTCTATACAACATTCAGAAGAGTGTCTCCCACTCACAGTGAATAGAACTTATTCAAGATAATTCAGCA
The DNA here is from genome assembly GCF_964270905.1 of Leucopleurus acutus. Lineage (NCBI taxonomy): Eukaryota > Metazoa > Chordata > Mammalia > Artiodactyla > Delphinidae > Leucopleurus > Leucopleurus acutus. Next base: position 62,664,632 of record NC_139151.1, read on the forward strand.
TAATGAAAATTCACTGTGATGAGACTATTCTAGACAAATCTTTACTGCTTAGGGTCATCACAAATTTACTCTTCTTCAATGCAGACAATATCATTAGACAAAGTGAGTAAAACCTTTGGGGTTTTGTAATAAAACAGAAAGAAGAAAAAAAACCACCATGTACTTTTTTTTTTTTAAGAAGTCTCTCCCAGGTAGAGTTTTACAAAGATTATTAAGCAAACTCTATAAACAATTATGAGTTCGATCTGCTCTCCATCCCTAGAGCTTGGTGCTTTGCGTTTCTAGTATTCACTATCTGTGAGGTACAAGAGGGTGGAGTTACAGCCAGTGTATACAAATTAGAGGGAAATGAGTTTCAGTTCAAAAGCAGCTGTCCAACAATCAACAGGTTGAATATTAGTGTAAGTGTGGAGACTGTAAAACCATGACTCAAGTTAGCGTAACTTCATGACCTACAAAGGACGGTTCCAGTTCTTTCTCCCAGCCTTAGCATCCCTGCCGTGTTACACTCACCCATAATGCCCCAGAATGCAAACCAAAGAGTGGATTTTTAACCACCACATACATCATGCCAATAACAAAAGATTGACAAATACTTGTTCAGGTAAGGGGAACGCAGAGCTTTGTTCATCTCAGCAATTTAAATTCTTACTATTAAAATCTTCAAGTTATATTTACAAAGGCACAAAAAAAGCCTGAAGCAGTGAGCACCCAACACCAAACTGAAAGTACACAATGAATTAAGGTTAACAGTACCAATTCCAACTATTTCATTCAAATGCACGACAGAAAGCATACGGAAGCCCTGAAGAGGAGAATCCAAGAGGGAGCCCTCCTGACTCAGAGCACCTGAGCAGACGGTGACTAGTTGCGTTAGGCCAGTGAGGGGAAGGGGCTGCCAGCAACCGGGGAGTGTGCCCAGGCTTGTCTGCGTGCGCTCCTGGTCCTGCCTGCGGTGGAAGGTCAGGAGGGACCCGCTCGGGCTGCTGCCCGCTGGTGTCAAAAGAACCCAGGGGCTTGGCACCTCCCACACGCCGCCGGGTCCGCCTTCTCTAGCGGGGACGGAGATTCCCGGAGCCGCCCTCCCTGTAGCATCGCTTACCTTCGGTGAGCGGCGGTGGCTCCTGCCGCTTTCCGCGGGACAAAAAGGCCTTGGGCAGAAGCAACGACACAGCCAGGACGAGCCCCGAGGCCAAGGCCACCCTCTGCACGGTGGAGTACGCCATGACCACCCGCCCTCGCCGCAGGTGAGCTCCAACCGGAACCGGAACCAGAAGTGGAACCGCAAAGCCCGCGGCCTCCTTCGACCCCACCGAGAGCTGCGCAGACGGCGCCGCGCGAGGGACAAGTGACCAGGCGCCTCCGGCTCCGCGGCGGAGGGCTGACCTGCTCCCCCCGCGCGGTCACCGGGTGCAATGAGTGGTACCCGCGCCCTCTCATTTGTACCGACTAGACACGCCTTCCACGCCCCACGCCCACCTCGGCGTCCTACCGTCGAAACAACCGATGGTCGTCCCTCCTCTCCATCCAGCTCACCACACTGCTCACTCCCCGCCCCAGACCGCCCATTAATTTCCTCGTTAAGGCCCCACCCAGGCCCCGCACCTCCATTGTTCATCTGCATACCAAGGTGATGATACTACGACGCAGCTGTAATGCGTTTTAAGCTTTCCATAGCTTAAGATCTTTCAGAAACTCCTCTTTATCCTCATAGAAAGGTCAAACTGCTATGACCTCAAGGCCCTGCGTGGTCCGGTCTTACCAACGCTCCGTGCAAACTAGATCATTTGCTATTTCCCCAGCATATTTCTTGCCTTCAGGGAATCTCTGCTTATCGTGTTACCTCTGCCTGGAAAATTACTAACGCATCTCCACCTGTTAAAAACTTCTCTGAAGAACAGCTGAAAAGTACTACCCTCATGAAACTGTTTTAGTCAGCCTCTCCTTCCTCTGTATCCCCACAGATCTCCGTTACTGTCTTTATGGCTTTATTTAATAAACATTCTTTCGGTTCTTACTATGTATCAGACCCTGAAATGGCACTACAGAATCTGATGAATAAGATGGCTTCCGTATGGGGTAGGTAGTTACAGAAACAAGAAAATGCAGGAAAAATGATGGACTCTGGAGCAGTCAGCTCAACTGGAAGGAGGAGGAATGAGGAGAAAACTCCTGAGAGTAGGTGAAATCTGAGTATTTGAAGAATGAGTAAGTTACTAGGCAGACAGGTGGGAGGAGCTAGGAGGGTATACCAGGGAAAGGATGCAAAGGCGTAAACTCGAAGCTTCCTTACGTGTTCTGAAAACTATTAGTAATTCGTTTTAGCTGGGCCATGGGATTGGTGACAGGACATAAAGTGATAAGGCAATGTAAGCAGGAACTAGGTTATGAGAAACTTGGATATAATTTCCAGTTAAACATGGCAGACGGAGCACACCCACTTATCTTTGCTTTCCCCAGACACCTCACAATAATGAAAATAAAAAGATAGAGTGTATCAACTAAAAGACTAGAGAGAATGGGAGAAAACGTGACAGCAGACAACAAATGTCAGAATTTTATAAGATGCAACGTTATCCAATAGAAATATAAGGCCAGTCACATATGAATTTAAAATTTTCTAGTAGCCTCATTTAAAAAGTGAAAATAAACAGGTGAAGTTAATAATATACTTATTTAACCCCAAACACCCCAAATATTATCACTTCCACATGTGTAGCACTAGTCAGTCACATTTCAATGGCTTAATAACCATGTGCCTAGTGGCTACCCCATCGGACCGTGCAGGTTTAGAGCATAAAAAGTGAAGTGCCTACAGAAAGAAAGACTCCAAGAAGCAAACAAATTTGGCCTTCAGGACCTATAAAGTACTAGGAATTGGAAGCACTGAGTTCCTTTAAGGGCAGAAATGTGGAGTGGGACTGAATAAAGAAGGATTGGTTGAAAGTCTGTCAAGAAGCAGTTGATATCCTCCAAATCTGGCTCCTCAATTACTGCAGCCAGGTGGTTGCCCCTACTGGCATCACTCAGGCATCATCATCATTGATATCATCAACAGCACTGAAAGTTATTGAGCACGTCCTATGTTCCAGGTGTTTTCCATATCATAACAATTGATTCTCCTAACAACTTTATGAAGTAAGAAATATTATGATGTACCCACTTTACAAATGAGAGAACTAAGGAACAGAAAGCCTAAGTAACTTGAACAACAACTACACAATATACATTGGAAGTTATTGTTTGAATCCAGGCATGCTTACTCCAAGACTTGCTCTCTTAACCACCAGTTTTACTTTCTGGAACCAGAGATGCTCTGGACTCACAGACAGCAGGTGCAGCTTAGGAAGGTGAAGACTGATGGGATAGTCTAAGAGGTGCAGAGGAATCCCAGATCACCCCCCAAATTCTCACTCGGGTGACTGGATAGACATTGATTCCATATAACAAGATTTTGAGGACAGAAGAATCAGATCTGTGAGAAAGATGAGTTCAGATTTTGATGAGTTGAGTTTGAGGTTCCATGAAATGTCCATGCAGAGCTGTCCAGTTGGGTATACGGGTCCGAAGCTCAGAAGAGACGTTTGGGCTGGAAACAAATATGGAAGTGATCAGCCCACCAATAGTAAATGAAGTCTGGGAGAAGATAACATTAGCAAGAATGCTCATGTAAATGATAAGAGGCCACAGTGGAAACTTAGGGTACACCCTTATGTTGAAATTCCCAAGTATGAGGACAGAAATGCAGTGGAAAAGAAGATACTGATCCAGGTGCTAAAATCTTGAATGAATGAGGAGTTACTGGAAGGATGAAAGGTGACAGGAACAGAGGGTGTAGTAAGCAATCAGATGACACGCTCTTCTAAGAGTTGTAGTTTGTTTTCAGAGTAGTTGTAGCAGTGGCAGCAGCAGTCACTCGGAGGCATACTTCTAAGTGCTTTACATGCATAAATCCTTTGATGATTATACAAAACTTCCTGAATAAATGCCAGCTCTTACTAGTAACTATTTGGTCTAATTCCATTTTTTATGGTTCTACACTCAGAACAAACCTCTTTTCCTTTCACTTGCAGTCCCACTGTCATGGAACTTGTAAATTACTCCCTAGCAGCTTCTCCTGTGTTGCTGGTATTCTTATCCCTGTGATAATCGCCTTCCCAATTCTCCTGATTTAGCTCCTTTCTGCTTTCTTAACACCCAATTTCAGCACAGAAGCAAACTGCTCATGGGCCACAAGATCCAAGGAAGAGAACCTACCTTCCTCTGATGTGCAGTAAGCGGTCGAGAGGGGCTCTCTCAGCCTTAGGCCCAAAGAGAGGGGACCTCTGTTTGCCTCCTTCTCCTTGGAATCTATTTCCATTCTGCCTTGTGATGACCGGCGGGGCTCCCTGATATGAGGCCCTCGAGGCACTGCAGCTAGAGCAACTTAACTGCAGCTGCTTCCAACTGAGACTGCCTAGGGGCCCCGAACTGTCCCTGCATGAGAGACATTGGAAAGTCACTCAGTGTAAAGTTGTCATATTCATAGTCATTGATCACAGTCTAACCTTTAGCCCTCTGTCAAACAGGCTGTTTACTTACTTCTATGACTTGTATTAGTGATTTTCAAACTTGACATTTTTCTGATGACAGATCTTGAGTCCAGAAAGGACGGTAAGCAGAAGGCTTGGCACGTCAAGGGGAGGAGATAGAGTCAGAGTAAAATACGTACTGAGCAGTATCCAGTTGTTTCTGTTTCTCTGGGGAACTCTAACACAGTGACTTTAGCTATTTCCGAAAATGTAATTCCTCCTGTTATCGAGGCTTCTCCATCCCAGGGGAGATTCCAAGGATGTACCTTGGCCTCTGAAAACAATTTTAAAGAGCCTATAAGGAAGCATAGCAGCTCCACTGTAGAGTCATGGACCCTTATTAAAGGCAGGAATCAGGGTGGTGAGCAGGGAAGTGAGACCCAAATATCCAGAAAACTGAGCAAGGCCTGTAACTTCAAAGCCCAGAATGAAAAAGCTAAAGGAGGCAAGCAGGAGATGGGACAGGATACACCCCAGAGGGTACGTTGGACCAGGGCCTTGAGAGCTGGATGGGATTTCTATCAGGGATAAGGGGGATGTGATAAACATCTGCCGGTTGTGGTTGTCCACAATCTTTTAAATAGCCTTTCTTTGTCAGATGTTAGACACATTGAGAACCTCACTTTCTCAATGTAGAATCCAACAAACTATATCTCCCCTGGCCACTGGGGTGCAGATACATAACTCTGTTTCCCCAGTCAGATGTACCCATGCCTGATTTCGGTTTGGAAGTTATCTATGAGAGGAAACATCGATGCCTGGGCTGCCTTTTTTGACGGCCATAGGTGGTAGCAGAAGCGGAAGCTCCCGCGGTTGGTGGCGGCCACAAGTAGCTTCCTAAAGGCAGAGCAGAGGCCACGCAGGTCTGGGGTCAGTGGTGGCAGAGTTCCCTTACTAGGCTAGTTCTGTGGAGTTTTCCCAAGGTAGTTCTGGGGGTTATTCCAAGCTCCAGAGCCCCAGCTTTCTCACCTGTGAAATGGAGATTATACTACCCCCTTCCCCTCCCTCCCTCCCTCCCGTGAGCTAGCAAATGTGATGGAGCCTGGAAGGCAATTGTGTGTGAGACCAAAACAGCAGCAGGAGCTGCAGCTCAAAGCATGTCCAATGAAAGGAAATTGGAATCCGAAAAGGGAAGATGGTTTCAGAGGAAAACCTACAGGGAGGAAGCCTCTAGAAGGCCCATATTCCTCACCCTAAAGCTCTACCCAACTGGGATTGTGTGGGTAAAGGTGAATGGCATGAGGACCCAGATTTCCTGGTGGCGAGGTGAGAATACCCTTACTGCTTTGCTACCAACACTCCTCGCTGGCCCCTGCCCCTGGTGACACAGAACAGAGAGAAGTCACAGTTGGATACCTTGGGCCTTTCTGCCTTCAATGAGAAGGAATAGTCTTTGGCTCCAATTAATTAAGCAAACTGGTAGAAATTCCCTGCTTAAGTCACACTTTGCATATCCATAATCTCTGCACTACATTTTCTGTATACTTTGCCCCTGGGTAAAAAATGAGCATTTAAATGCTTGCTCACATAATCTTGCTAAAGCACACTCCTGCCTATAAATATTCATGCCACTGCCAAGACATTTGCAAGCTTCCCCCAAAGGTGAAATGTGTGTAATGTACTTTGTCTTCTGGGTATAAATATTATACAATACATTTTCGTTCATATGAATACACTAATTATTCCTGTAACCCTTTTAAAAAGGGTCATCTTCATGATGTGAATTTTTAAAAAATGTAATTACAGTAATTGGATACTTAATCTAATTAAAATTTGCTTTATCTTTAATGGGAATTTTTCTAAAGAGGCTGCATGGCAATTGGCCTTTTGATAATGACTGTTTTCTTTCTGCAGGGAGATCAAGTTGGTGAAAACTGGAGAACCAGGCAGTTTTGTGTCTGTCAGTGCCTTTCTCCTTACGACTCAGTCCTTCTGTAGTGAATATGGTTTGGGTAACTAAAGAGGGTAGAGGAAAAGACCAAGGGAATCTTTCCCATTCCAACAGTTGAAGCTACTCCCCTTCCTAGGAAGCAGCCCTCTGCTCCCCTGGACTAATGATTGGTCCACTCATGATTGGGCATGTGACCTAAGCCTGCTAGATCAGGGTTCCTCACAGGGCTTGCTGGAACTGGAGCTGGAAAAGCAGCAGCCCCACACTGCTTGGGGGGCCATGGGGCTGGAAGGAGTTGTTGTGGATGTTATAGGTGCTCCAGTGTATCCCATTGGTCCACCCTTGAGGTCACCTGCTGACAGTTCCTGCACAGAATTTGGGGTCGTCTCTCTGCATAAAGCCATTCTCTGGCTGGGGGAGCAAGCTAGGCCTGCTGGAGAGCTCCCATCCCCAGAGCAACTCTCAAACAGTGAGAGAGGGGAGCTGGGAGATAAATACCTCAGCTTCCTTGCTCCAGCTGGACAACCGGAGGGATTCTCTGCACATTCCTTCTGAGGCATCCCAGTGGAATTGGGCTCTACCTGCTCCAGCTGTGACTGCTCATCCACACGCCCATTTTGGGGCTTCTTCCCCTCCCTTGTCTCACTTCCCCACTCCCTCATCATGCTTCTTGAGATCATCTCCCAAATAGAGCAGTGCACCCAAACTCTTGCCTTGGAGTCTGCTTTCAGGGAGCCCAAACTAAGACAGATACACAGTTGGGGATTCCAGATAACTGTTTTCTCCACCATGTGGAATAGGCCTGTCTGAAGGAGGAGAGCGAAGCCAGAAGAAACGAGCAGAAAAGAGGCGGATGGAGAGCGAGCCTGGTGGTGTTGAATCCTGGTTCCACCCCCAAGACTCTCCTTGCTCCTGTTGCTTCCTTGATTCCTTGAGCTTCCCTGAATCTACCCCAGCTACATGAGCCAATACATTCCTCCCATTTTTGGGGTGTGCATTAAGCTTACTTGAGTTGGACTTCTATCGCTTGCAACTGAAAGTATCATGACTCTTGCAACAAATAAGTGAATTTGCACACAAAGCATTTAGAAGAGAGCTTACCTCAGATTAAATGCTACTACCATCACTGCTACTATTATTATTAAGTGCACATAGTTATTTTTCAATGTCTAACCTGCTTCCAGAAAGGACGAAGGATCAAGGACCTAGAGCCTAGAGAAGAGTCATAAAGAAGTCAGTTTAATTCTAGCTAATTTCCTCCCTTTGGGCTTTTTTCATAACTTGATTGGATTGATGCCCACTTTCTCTCTCACTGGGAGATATTTATGCAATCAGTAACTATAGCTTTACTGTCTTCTTATTGATCGCTAACAACGAGCAATTAAATATTATTCTATTTTGTTTAAGGGCCGCATTGGTTTTGCTGTAATTTTGTTACCAAATCTGAGTGGCATAGACACTACTGCTCAGCATGAATGCCCAGTCAGGTTCAAGTCATGGCAGCTCTGACTGGCTGCAGGGTCACAGTAGGAATGTCATGAGCCCCACCCTCCAAAAAACATATTTAAAATTATATTTTATGACTGCACTGCTATAAAGACATGTATGTTAATATTATATATATATACATACATATATATACATATATTATTATACATACATATATATACATATATTATTATTCTACCTAAAAATCCTTCTTTCCTTCTGACTTTAAGAGAAATTAAAGCATTTTAGTAATGTGGCTGCTGCTTTCTGTTTTCCATGACACATAACAGTTTTTAATTGTATCAAGCATCATATAAGTAAAATGTTGCCATTTTTAGAAAAGTTGCCAGCAGACATGTTTGCATTCTAGGCAAGATGAAAGACTTGATCTTGGCAGAGGGAAAATGCGTCCAGAAATCTTCTGGTTAGGCAAAGGCAAGGTCCAGAGGGTCATCTGGACTGAGTTGAGACAAGACAAAGGGGCTTCTCAGAATAAATTCAAGTGATGTTTTCCTTCAATGAGATATTGTTATATTGCAAAATCTGGGGCTACTTCTGGCGACCCAGAGACAGGAATTTGACAGCCTAGGGTCTGGGGAAGAGAAGGCAGGGTTTGAAGGCTGGTGATTTGTGGAGGAGCTTGGGCTAATAGAGAGTCAGCCAGGAAAGAGCTCCCTGGGATGGGCAATGCCTGGTGGCCTATGGATTTAATGCAGTGATATCCAGATTTTCCTGTTGCACTGATTCCTCTTATGATTTCTTCAAACCTTTAGAAAAGTCTGACACAACATGTGTCATTGGTGCTAGGGAATAAGGGAGGGGACTGTTCTCCACTCGGAGCAAGGAACTGTCATCTTGTAAGGCCAGGGCGGAGGCAGCAGCATTGAAGCAGTAGAGAATGCTAATCCCAACAGCCAAGGTGGATGGAGGGCTGTGGGTCGGCCAGGTGAATGCAGAGAAGTAGGCTGCAGTGTATCCGGTCAAGAATGCACCTGAGGCAAAGGCTGTTTCTCCCAAATGTACTGGAAGACGGTGATCCTTCGAGCGAAAGGGGCAGAGACAGGGGTTGGATCCTGCTATGAAGTTAGGGGGTCCCAGGCAGCCAGGGTTCGTAAATATCCTCACCTCTCTGAGTACATCTCCCGGGATGTCTCTTCCAGCTCCAGCCACACTGGCCTCCTTGCTGTCACTCACACGTGCCTGGGCAGTGCCACCCTGAGCCCTTACACTGTGCTCTCTGTTGGGATGGTCTTACCCCAACCATCTGCATGGCTTGACCCCTCACCTCCTTTAAGTCTTTGCTCAAATGTCACTTTTCTCAGTGAGATCTTCCTTGGCCAACGTTTTAAAGGTAAAACACCCCTTAGCCCCCCTGTTCTGCTTTATTTTCTTCCATGGCACTTGTCTTAGTCTGTTCGGGCTGCTGTAAGAAAGTTCCACAGACTTAGAGACAGCAGATCTTATTTCTCAGAGCTCTGGAGACTGTAAGTCTGAGATCAGGGTGTTGGCAGATTTGGTGTCTAGTGAGAGCCTGCTTCCTGGTTCATGGATGACCGTCTTCTCTGTGTTCTCACAGGGTGGAAGAGGCAAGGGAGCTCTTTGGGATCTCTTTTATAAAGGCACTAATCTCACTAATGAGATTATGACTTAATCACCTCCCAAAGTCTCCACCTCCAAGTACCATCACATTGGGGGTTAGGTTTCAGGGGGATGCAAACATTAAGTCTACAGCAGCAACGTATCACCTTCTGCTGCTTATTACTTTCATTTCTCTCCTGCCCCTCTCCTCTAGACTATAAGCTGCATGAGGGCAAGGAGTTTGCTTGTTTTTGCATACCCAGTGCCTAGAGCAGTGCCTGGTACATGGTAAATTTCAATAATATTTGGATGAATGAATGAAGATGATAATGTCTAGATTCTACAGACAAAGTGCTTTGGAAAAACTAAACTGATTGGAAATCAGTTTACATGCCTATTATATAACAGCTGAAAACCACAGTTGGGTAAATAAAGTGGGAACAGGTTTACAGTGAATGATTGATCATCCACATTCTTACGTTTGGCTTAGATGGTGTTTACCATGCTGTGGCTGGGTGGTTTTTAAATGGTGTTCTGTAGAAATTCAGGTGCTGCAGGGCTTCCTTTGATGTTTGTTCTTAATTTTATTTTCAAATATATTTTTAACTATTTTGAGAATAGACCACGTACTCGAATGCAGTATATATTAAATTTGAATATATTGACAATTTCTGTTGTATTAACGAGCACTGTCAGGTTAACTCATTTAAAAAAAACTACAGCCTAAGGATAAAGATTCTTCATTCTTCTGCCATTTATATAAATATATTTGGATTTCTTATAAATTGTGTTCATAAAAGGTGATAAGTTTGGAGTTCTTCATTTGTGACACTTTATTCAATAAGGAATGCAAACAGATAACTGGTGATTCTCTATTGGAAAATAAAAGTTTTCTACTGTTTACTTTCAAGCTTCTGAAACAGGTTAATTGAAGATTATCCTGAGGTTGAAAGGCAAACTTAAAATATGTTGCTGTCTTCACTACATTTCTCTGGCATCAGAATATTCTCACTACTATGCGATCAAAACAAAAGGCAGAAATAAATTGGGTGGCAAAACTGGTAAGTAGCAGAAACTCTCCTCAATAGCCCTTGTTTTCAATATTTTTTGAAATGGTAATTATTTGGGTGGTCTTCTTTTAATTTTGTTTTTCTTACGAAACTGATGCAGCTATGTGAATAAATAGTGTCACCACAAGGATACAGTCGCATGTTTTCATAAAGTTTTGGCACCTTATAGATCTTTACACTCTCCCTCACTTTCTGGGTTGATACAGCTGTTCATTCACATCAGCATTTTGAATGTGGAAAGTTGAATCACTGGGGATTTTTTTTTAATTTTAAAACTGACAAATGTAAAATTCACTTTTTTTCCTATGAGTTTTATAGGTACGTAGATTCTTATAACCACCACCTCAGGATACAGAACAATTCCAACATCCCAGAGAATTCCCATGTGCTGCATCTTTGTCTTCAGATCCTCCCCCTACACCTTCTTCTGGCAATTACTTATCTGTTTTCTGTTTCTATGTTTTTGCCTTTTTCAGAATGTCTTATAAATGGAAAAATATAGTATGTGATATTTTGAGACCGAGTTCTCTCACTTAGCAAAATGCATTTGAGATTCATCCAAGTTGGTGTGTGTATCAGTAGTTCATTGCTTTTTGTTGCTGAGTGGCATTCTATTGTGTGGACACAGCAGTTTATTCATCTGTTGAAGAATATTTGAGTTGTTTTCAGTTTTTGCCAATTAAGAAATGTTGCTATAAACATTTGTGTACAGGTTTTTGTACACAAATGTTTTGTATGTAGAGAAATGGCTTTCACTTCTCTAAGATAAATACAAAGAAATGGGATTCTGGGGACGTAGGTAACTGTGTGTTTCACTTTTAAAGAAACTGCCACACTATGTTTTCCAGAAGGCTGTATTATTTTGCTTTTCTACCAGGACTGTCTGAGAGTTCCAGTTGCTCCACATCCTCATCAGCACTTGATATTGTCAGTTTTTGTTTTTTAATTTTATCCATTCTTATCTATGTATACCAGAATGTCCCAATATTTTTAACTTATATTTATCTAATGACTAGTGTTGTTGAGCATTTTTCATGTGCTTATTTGGTAAAGTGTCTATTTAAAACTTTTGCCATTTAAACAATTGGGCTGTTTTCTTTTTGTTGAGTTTCAGAATTCTTTTCATATTCTAGGTACAAGCCATTTATCTGGTATATGATTTGTAAATATTTTCTGCAAATCTGTGGCTGATATTTTTCTTTTAAGAGTATCCTTCAAAGAGCAAAAGTTTCTAATTTTGATAAGGTCCAATTTATCAATATTTCCTCTTTTGGATTGTGCTTTTGATGTCATATCTGGGAACACTTTGCCTAACCCAAGGTCAAGAAGATTTTTTCCTACATTTTCTTCTGTGAGTTTTATATTTTTACATTTAGATATATTACCAATTTTGAGTTAAATTTTTATATGGTTGCTTTTAATTCTTGACATTTCAAAATAATTGGTTGTTTTAATTATTTGATTTCCTTTTTTAAAGATAGTGATTTTGTTTTTATAAAACTAATACATGTCTATTATAAGAAACAATACAGATACAAACAAGAAAGCTAATATCCACTCTGCTACCTGGAAGTAACCAGATTTTGTCAAAGAGGAGATTTTGCCTTGTTTATAGCCTGATTTATTAGCCTTTCCTATAAGGCTTTGGGGTTGTATGCTTAAGAAAGCTTTCCTTACTTTAAGCCTTACTTTTCCTTACTTTAAACAATATGCTATTAAATAACCAAGAGATCACTGAAGATATCAAGGAGGAAATTAAAAAATACCTAGAAACATATGACAATGAAAACACAATGACCTAAAACCTATGGGATGCAGCAAAAGCCGTTCTAAGAGGGAAGTTTATAGCAATACAATCCTACCTCAAGAAACAAGAAATATCTCAAATAAACAACCTAACCGTACACTTAAAGCAATTAGAGAAAGAAGAACAACAAAAAACTCAGAGTTAGCAGAAGGAAAGAAATCATAAAGATCAGATCAGAAATAAATGAAAAAGAAATGAAGGAAACAATAGCAAAGATCAATAAAACTAAAAGCTGCTTCTTTGAGAAAATAAACAAAATTGATAAACCATTAGCCAGACTCATCAAGAAAAAAAGGGAGAAGACTTAAACCAACAGAACTAGAACTGAAAAAGGAGAAGTAACAACTGACACTGCAGAAATACAAAGGATCATGAGAGATTACTACAAGCAACTATATGCCAATAAAATGGACAACCTGGAAGAAATGGACAAATTCTTAGAAAAACACAACCTTCCAAGACTGAACCAGGCAGAAGTAGAAAATATAAACAGACCAATCACAAGCACTGAAACTGAGACTGTGATTAAAAATCTTCCAACAAACAAAAGCCCAGGACCAGATGGCTTCACAGGCGAATTCTATCAAACATTTAGAGAAGAGCTAACCCCCCTCTTTCTCAAACTCTTCCAAAATATAGCAGAGGGAGGAAAAATCCCAAACTCATTCTACGAGGCCACCATCACCCTGATATGAAAACCAGAAAAAGATGTCACAAAAAAAGAAAACTACAGGCCAATATCTGTGATGAACATAGATGCAAAAATCCTCAACAAAATACTAGCAAACAGAATCCAACAGCACATTAAAAGGATCATACACCATGATCAAGTGGGGTTTATCCCAGGAATGCAAGGATTCTTCAATATATGCAAGTAAATCAATGTAATACACCATATTAATGAATTGAAGGATAAAAACCATATGATCATATGATCATCTCAATAGATGCAGAAAAAGCTTTTGACAAAATTCAACACCCATTTATGATAAAAACTCTCTAGAAAGTAGGCAAAGAGGGAACCTACCTCAACATAATAAAGGCCATATATGACAAACCCACAGCCAACATCGTTCTCAATGGTGAAAAACAGAAACCATTTCCTCTAAGATCAGGAACAAGACAAGGTTGCCCCCTCTCAGTGCTATTATTCAACATAGTTTTGGAAGTTTTAGCCACAGCAATCAGAGAAGATAAAGAAATAAAAGGAATCCAAATCAGAAAAGAAAAAGTAGAACTGTCAATGTTTGCATATGACATGATACTATTCATAGAGAATCCTAAAGATGCTACCAGAAAACTACTAGAGCTAATCAATGAATTTGGTAGAGTAGCAGGATGCAAAATTAATGCACAGAAATCTCTTGCATTCCTATACACTAATGATGAAAAATCTGAAAGAGAAATCAAGGAAACACTTCCATGTACCATTGCAACAAAAGAATAAAATACCTAGGAATAAACCTACCTAAGGAGACAAAAGACCTGTATGCATAAAACTATCAGACACTGATGAAAGAAATTAAAGATGATACAAACAGATGGAGAGATATACCATGTTCTTGGATTGGAAGAATCAACCTTGTGAAAATGACTATACTACCCAAAGCAATCTACAGATCAATGCAATCCCTATCAACTACCAATGGCATTTTTCACGGCACTAGAACAAAAAATTTCACAATTTGCATGGAAACACAAAAGACCCTGAATAGCCAAAGCAATCTTGAAAAAGAAAAACGGAGCTGGAGGAATCAGGCTCCCTGACTTCAGACTATACTACAAAGCTACAGTCATCAAGACAGTATTGCACTGGCACAAAAAGAGAAATATAGATCAATGGAACAGGATAGAAAGCCCAGAGATAAACCCATGCACATATGGTCATCTTTGATAAAGGAGGCAAGAGTATACAATGGAGAAAAGACAGCCTCTTCAATAAGTGGTGCTGGGAAAACTGGACAGCTACATGTAAAAGAATGAAATTAGAACACACCCTAACACCATACACAAAAATAAACTCAAAATGGATTAAAGACCTAAATGTAAGGCCAGACACTATAAAACTCTTAAGAGGAAAACATAGGCAGAATACTCTATGACATCACAGCAAGATCCTTTTTGACCCACCTCCTAGAGAAATGGAAATAAAAACAAAAATAAGCAAATGAGACTTAATGAAACTTAAAAGCTTTTGCACAGCAAAGGAAACCATAAACAAGACGAAAAGACAACCCTTAGAATGGGAGAAAATATTTGCAAACGAAGCAACTGACAGAGGATTAATCTCCAAAATATACAAGTAGCTCATGCAGCTCAATATCAAAAAAACAAACAATCCACTCCAAAAATGGGCAGAAGACCTTAATAGACATTTCTCCAAAGATGATATGCAGATTGCCAACAAACACATGAAAAGATGCTCAACGTCACTAATATTTAGAGAAATGCAAATCAAAACTACAATGAGGTATCACCTCACACCAGTCAGAGTGGCCATCATCAAAAAATCTACAAACACTAAATGCTGGAGAGGGTGTGGAGAAAAGGGAACCCTCTTGCACTGTTGGTGGGAATATAAATTGATACAGCCACTATGGGGAACAGTATGGAGGTTCCTTAAAAAACTAAAAATAGAACTACCATATGACCCAGCAATCCCACTACTGGGCATATACCCTGAGATAACCATAATTCAAAAATGTACCACAGTGTTCATTGCAGCTCTATGTACAGTAGCCAGGACATGGAAGCAACCTAAGTGTCCATCGACAGATGAATGGATAAAGAAGATGTTGCACATATATACAATGGAGTATTAGCCATAAAAGGAAACAAAACTGAGTTATTTGTAGTGAGGTGGATGGACCTAGAGTCTGTCATACAGAGTGAAGTCAGTAAGAAAGAGAAAAACAAATACCGTATGCTAACACATATATATGGAATAAAAAAAATGGTTCTGATGAACCTAGGGGCAGGACAAGAATAAAGACACAGACATAGAGATTGGAATTGAGGACACGGGGAGGGGGAAGGGTAAGCTGGGATGAAGTGAGAGAGTGGCATGGACATATATACACTACCAAATATAAAACAGATAGCTAGTGGGAAGCAGCCGCATAGCACAGGGAGATCAGCCCAGTGCTTTGAGACCACCTAGAGGGGTGGGATAAAGAGGGTGGGAGGGAGATGCAAGAGGGAGGGGAGATGGGGATATACGTATGCATATAGCTGATTCACTTTGTTATACAGCAGAGACTAACACAACACTGTAAAGCAATTATACTCCAATAAAGATGTTAAAAAAATAATGATTCTTTTTTTTACTACTCAGAGATATATGTAGCAGTTTCCACTTGCTCAGTCTCACAGCTGCAGGATACATCTGCTCAGCCTGGTTCTTCAAATCCCAGTCTGGCCAGAGCTCTAGGCCCTCCCTCCACTTCAGTCAGTTTATAAATGCAAACTGCGATTGCCCACCAAGCCCCTCCTGGGCTTGCTGCTTCTGTTCCTGACTTGCTTCTGCTCGAATGCCATGCCCTGGTAGGTTACCAATTCTTGTCTCCATCACTTCTTCACAAATCTGCTTCTTCTCCTTTGGTTTTGGCATTTCCAATCCATCTCTATGTTGACCTGAGGCTTTCCTGTAGACTACGATGGATTCGGCTCACTCCTTCAGATGGCTTCAGGCAGCTGGTACCCCAGTCCAGCCCTACCTGGTCAGCTCAGGAAGGAGGCGTGGGGAAAATGCCATCCTCAGGTTTCCCTGCAGACCCCCATGCACTCTCATTCCTCCTCCTTCTCATGCTCTATCTTTTGGGAGCATGCTGCCCTGAGTGGGTGCTTGGGGAGGTCTAGGTGGTCTCAGCCTTCAGCTTGGTAGAATGAGGACTTTCTGCAGCCCCGCTGGGAGCCCCCAAGGGGGATGGAGATGTGCTGCAGCTGCCACCTTTTTTTTTTACAGCTTTTCAACAATCTGTACTCTTGGGCATTTTCGTTAAGAGGGAGTGTGGGAATACATATGATTTACAATATAAACAATATACACTGACATGATGGGAATGAATAAAAGATGAATAAATAAAAGTGCAGGAAAAAATAAGCCTCCTACCTTGGCCTTGCTCTGGGCAGCAAGGGGAACGGTAAGAACTCACAGCAGGACAGGGCAGTCGGTGACTGCTGCCTCAGCATTCTTCCTCACCAGAAGGCTAGGCGGCCTCCCTGCCCATCTCCTCTCCCAGAGCCCTCCTGCCTTCAAGCAGATCCTACATTAGGAGCTGACCTCTTCAAACTGGGCAGGCTGGTGCACAGAAAAAGCACAGGACAGATACTAACTAGCATCACGACCTGGAGCACATCAGCATCTCTCCCTCCTGCTACCCTCCAGGTCTTGCTTTCCCCATCCATAAGCGAAAGGATTAGACTAGATGTCCTCTGAGTCCTTCAAGAATGTGCTTTCGTAGTTCCTCTTATCTGAAAGCTCAGTGTGATGCACCGTATTTCTGGGCCTCAGTTTTCCCGTCCATAAAGTGGGGTTGTGGTGGGAGGTCTCAGAGGTCTCTTCCCTCTCTTCCCTGCTCTGCTACGTGGCTCTGACTCCCCTGACTTCCTTGCAGAGTTTACAAGCAGGGTCACACCCCACCCTGCCTCTCCCCTCCAGGCTTCATGTGCAGCTAGCTCTGGAATGGGCCTGGACCTGTGGGCTGGCAGCCCTTGGGCTGACTGGAAGCAGCATATCCATGTAGCCTCCCCTCCAGACCTATGACAGGTTGAGCCCTGTGGCCCTCTCTCCCTTGCCTGACCTCGTCTGGCATACCAGAGGGGACAGGCATCATCTTCTGCTGGAGGGGCCACGTGCCCCAAATCTCCTGCTCTGTGCCTGTACCTCCGTGCTCGGGACTGAATCCGTCCTCAGGGTAAGGTAGGGAGTTGGAGGCGAGGAACCCAAGACAGAGAGGGATGGGTACCCAGAGGGGGTATGAGAGAGGGTTTGGGAGGTCAGAGGAAGAGAAGGAGACTGGGACCTTCTGGCTGGGACTAGCAAGAGAGAGGGGCTTTCCTTGGACGGGACTTCTGGCTTGGGCCCAAATGCAGGGCAGCCCCCGGATCACTCCTCCATCCTCCCAGCAGATGGCACTGTGAGTATGGGAACCAAAGCAACAGTTTCTGGGATCACCAGCTGACAACTTTGCAGGCTAGAGAGCAGGAAGAGGACCACTGTCCCTCTTGTCAAAGAGCTGGATGACCAGATAAGGGGTCCTCTCTCTTGCTGAAGAGTCACCAACCCCCCTGGTGAGCTGCTAAGGGGAAGCTTGTCCAGGGGTGCTGGACCCGATGATGGCATGTCCCTTCTCTCTTTTCCAGGGGTCAGACTTACCTGCCCCGCCAGGCGCTTAGGCTACTGTGGGCCTGGGTGGGGTCAGGATTCGCCACAGGCCCTCAGGACACCCCCACATGGGGGCAGCCACCCCTGTGTAGCTAGCTCTGCGGCCATAGCTCGGCCCCAGCTATCAGGTTAAAGCTGCTTCAGGTAGCTTTCCCCCGTCCATCCATTCCACCCCATCTCCTAGCCCTGCAGCACGATTGGGTCGTGGGCCCTGAGCCTGTCCTCAGGGGTCCCTTCCCTAGGCACAACCCTATATGTCCCCCATGGTACCCTGAAGAATGGGGCCCAGAGAAGCAGATAACCGGCTCTTGTCATCCCACCCCTGGAACCCCACACTGGCTCCCAAACCAGGACCAGAAAGAAGGTAATAGATGAATAGTGGTGGTGGTGGGGGGGGCCACTTGACTTTGGCTCTGAGGCCTCAGGTGGTGGAGGATAACTTTCTGTCTTACTCAGGGGTCTTTGGTGGGCAAGGAACAGAGCATCCCAAGGAAGGGAGGCAAAAAAACAGGGAATCTGCATTTTCCAGCAACTCAAGGACAGGACCCTAACGATGCAAGGTGTCATGAGCCTGGGCTGGAAGGTTCCAGAGCTTTTGTGGCTGGTCTTCATATTCCTCACTGCCATGCTCCATCACTAACCCTGCGAGTCTGCCCCTCCTCTCCCACACACCCTCTGTAGGCCTGTTGAGTTTCCAGCTCCTTTTAACTCATACTTTGTCGATTTCCGCTTGCCTTAACCCTCAATGGCCCTTCAGGACTCCTGGCCACACACTCAACTGCAAGTCATTTCTGGATGCATCCTTTTTACTTTCTTGCTCCTGCTACTAAGTGATTTTCTCTGTATTTTATAATCCAGATTTCCAAACACAAGAATCTGATTTGCCAGCTCCTGGTCAGATACCAAAGTCTTGTCCAGTTGACTGTGTTGGGGGATTTACATAGCACAGCACTTGCTGCCTAGTGGGGGTGATATCAGACACTGGGATGGCGTACAAGGGGGCTGCTTACAGTTGGGTGAGGGGTGCCCTGTACAAGGGTGTCTGGCTGAGGGGGCAAGTGGGGTTTAACGTTCCATCCACACTCTTTAGCAAGCCACACGGCTTTGTGTGGGGCTGCACCGACCTGGAGGAAGGGAGAAGAGGGTACCTCTAGCTGAAGAGAAGTAGCCCTGTGATGAGTCAGATACTGTGATTATCACATAATCTTTTTATTACTTAGGACAATGCACCTCTTATCTATTCTCCATGCCACCCTGTATCAGCTAGCCTTTGCTGCATAACAAACCAACTCTCCCTGCAATGGACTGAATGTTTGTGTCTCCTCCAAATTCACATATTGAAGCCCAATGTGCCCAGGGTCATGGCATTTGGAGGTAACACCTTTGGGAGATAATGAGGTCATGAGAGTGGAGCCCTCATGAGAGATTAGTGCCCTAATAAGAAGAGTCACAAAAGAGATGATCTCTCTATCTCTCCCACATGTGAGGTTACAACAAGAAGGCAGCCATGTACAAGCCAGAAAGAGATTTCTCATCAGGAACCAAATCAGCCAGCACTTGGATTTTGGACTTCCCAGCTTCTAGAACTCTGAGAAATAGGAGTTTGTTGTTTGAGCCACCCAGTCTATGGTCTTTTGTTATAGCAGCTCAAGCTGACTAAGACACTCCTCCAAATTAGTGACTTAAAATAGCAACCACTTATTATTGCTCATGAGTCCCTGGACTGGCTGGGTGGTTCTGCTGATTTGCACCTGGTTTCACTGATCTAGGCTAAGCTTCTTCATGTGTCTGCCTTCAGCTAGAGGCTTAGCTATGGGCTGGATGACCCAGGATGGCATCACTCATACGGCTGATAGTTCTGCTTCTGGACATTGGCTGACTGTCAGTTGGGGGAACAGTGGCAACTGGGCTATATGTCTCTCATCAACTAGCAAGGTACTCTGGACTTGCCCACGTGGCTGCTCAAGTTGGAAAGAAGCATGCAAGGCCTCTTTTGTTCTAGGTTCAGAATTCGTCCAATGTCTCTTCTGCCGTATCCTTTTGGCCAACAAGTCACAAAACTGTCTGAGATTCAAGGGTTAGGAAAAAGACTTTTGATGGGAGATGCTGCAAGTCACATTTCAAAATAGAGGAAATAGAGGAAGAATAATTTGCAGCCATTTTTGCAACCTACCACAGGTCCCCAACTCTGACCACGACGTTCCTTTGCAGGCTGAGAAATGGTGACCAGAGAGGACCTAAGCATAGCTCAAGGGAGCTCTTATGGGCAGAGTATAAGAGACATAACAATGGAACTCCTCCTAAGTCTTGTATATTGACCCAGTGTTTTTAGATGTAGGCTTAACTGGGTGTTGATGGCAGGGAAGGAAACCATGGAGTTTCTTTTCACTAAGTGCCTCAACTTTGCTCTCACAATTCTTATAAATGAAACTCTCATAGTTGTCAATGGCTCTTGAATGGCTCCTGAAACTTATGCCCCTTAGAACGCACTCTTAGCCATCACGGGGGTGGGGTGAGAGGCTCTGATATCTATGGGGACCCACTCAATACCCTGGCCTTTCAGTGTTTCCACCTCCTTCTTCTATCTGCACATCACTCCATCCCTCACCTCCATGCTCCTTCTCTATAGGCGCAATCCTGACCTTGTCCTTACCCAAAGTGCTTTATCTGTTGAAGCCTTATTCTCTAGTATTCCCCTGTGACCACGACCTGATACTTTCGGGGTATTCACACTTCCTTGCCCCTCCTTCTACTCTTTTGGTCCTTATTGTGCCTGGCAGCTCTTCAAGTCCTTCTCTTCCTAGAAGTCTTTCAGCCTTCTCCTGGCTTTAGTTCCTCTTGATCTTTCCAGCGATCCATCACTTTAACCACTGTCTTGTCAACACACTCAACCCCACTGACCTCTGTTTTCCCACTGCCCTAATCTTGGGTCAGTCCAAGCATTTATCATTCCTTCTCTGCATGCAAGGAGCTGAGTGCTACTGGGGACAATCAACCAAACACAAGGACCAGAATCCTATAAACTATAGGCTCTTTTCTGCCACACCCTCAACACTACCCATCCATCCCTCTGTTGGTCCCCAGTATGTCTATCTCTGGCTTTCTGCAGAAACTATTTCAGAATTTATTCCCTCTCCTTTAACCTCCCCTCACTCATATCAGAAAACTCTAAAGAATAGAAAACTTCATATGGAAACTCCTTTCATGCCCTTCTCTATCAATAACAAATTGCAACCTCTCCTGT
Source organism: Leucopleurus acutus (assembly GCF_964270905.1). Taxonomy (NCBI): domain Eukaryota; kingdom Metazoa; phylum Chordata; class Mammalia; order Artiodactyla; family Delphinidae; genus Leucopleurus; species Leucopleurus acutus. The sequence continues at coordinate 62,685,667 of NC_139151.1, forward strand.
CTATTGGCTTTCCCTCTATTTTTAAACTCCAGCTTTTCCTTCCTCTCCTAGTGAGCCACTTTGAAGATATGCCCACACCGATCGTCTCTTTAGGTTTAGTCTAGAGCGGACACAGAATATGGCTAACCTGTGGGTCTGGGTGCCATGTGGGAGCTCCTATTCGAGGCAAGGCAGAGGAAAGCTAAATCAGGTCCCATTTTAGGAAAAATCAAAGCTCACGCACTAGAAACACCCAGAATACACTTGAAGTCCAAAAGGACAGTGGCAGGATCAGAGTTTGGGCTGTGGAGCAAGAGTTCAGAGTCACGTAAAATAGTGTCACAAAGTAAAGCAGATGAGGAAGGAATAAGGAATAAGAACAGATCTGGGTGACCTGTCTGAGCAGCCTCGGAACATCCAGATGATAATCTTTCCTGGCCTTTGGGTGCCATATGCCAAAGGGATGGGGTAGACGTTGACTTTAATGTGCGGGAGATGTAGGGTGAGGTCAGGTTTTCCCTGGATTCTCCCAGAGGAAGTGAGGATGTTCCTGAAAAGACAGGAGGTGGGTGGCGCCTTCTGCCTTCCTTCCCGGCCTATCCCTGTCACTGAGCTGTCGTGGTACCAATGTCTGCTGGTTGTGACAGCCAGGCTGAAAGTGGGAAGGAGGGAGACGGCAGAGTCTGGGGATTGTGACAGACGTCTTCCAGACCCCAAACGCCTTTCAGGACAGCATGTGGCACACAGTAGGCTCTCAGTTAATATTTGTTGAATGGATGATAAATGACTCAGGACACTCATGCATGTGTGAGAACGTCTGGAAGATGATTTGTCCCTTTGTTGCTTTCTTCCACCCATATAAGGTTGTTTGCACCGTGGTTTCATGAAGACTCATGCTTTCTGTGTGGGTCCCAGAGGCCAGATGAGTTCTACCCTGTTCATACCACACTGGATCAATCCAGGCATAGCAGAGTTCTCCTCCTCTGTACCACCCCTTCCCAGGAGGCCGTGTGCTTTTATGGGAGGAGTTCTGGTCTCGGAACTAAACACTGGTGTTGTGGTCCTTTCATTGTCACTGACTTGTTGAATAAGCTTGAAAAGGTCACCTACTCTTGGGGCCTCAGTTTCCCCTGGGAATAATTATTTCTCCCTTTATAGGGTCATTGCAAAATTAAACAAGCTAATGAATTAAAGAGCTTTACAGATCATAAAACATGGTGCATGGGGGCAGGAATGTGATGGTAATGATACTGAGTGTGACATCCAAGATAAGTCAGGGTCTTAGCCAGGCAAAATATACAAGCTCTCTGAGGGCAGGGCATGTGGGTGATTCTCCTCTCGCATCTCCCAGGACCCCATAAGAGCAGTACATGGATGCCGAGTAGGTCATTGAATGGAACTGAATTTCTTTCTTCAGAAGACCCCTAGTAGTGACCTAGATCTAGAGGTTTTAGACCCAAAGAAGGCAAGGCTCTCCATCCTGCTATTCTCCAGGGATTAGCTGTTCCAGCTTTGGCACCCATCTACTCATCCGTCTGGGCCTCAAGGCAACAGCCTAGAATTTGAAGCCTCCCTCTTCACCAACTGCCTCCCCTGGACTCCTGTCATCATGGACTTCTACTGTCATCACTGTGTGCAATGTGCCTGGCAACACAAAGGGAAGGCGACGGGCAACACCAGCATCTGCTAATCAATCTCTCCCTTTTGAAACACTACTTAGTGCGGAACCAAAAGCAACATTTCTTGTTATTCAAAGCTATTCAATTGCATATAATTATGTGTCATTTTACAGTTTGCAATTTCTTAGCTATGTTTGACCAAAAATTGATAAATACATAAATCACAGTCCAACCCCACTGATTCATGCCATGCATGGGACGACGGGGCAGCCTCTGGACCTGCTGTGTCAATGCCCACGTGGCTTTGCCTCCCTCCACAGCTGACCGCTGAGGATGCTCAACCTCAGTCCCCTGGGCACTGCCACAGGGCAATGTTAAGAGAAGCAGCTGAGGTGTAGGTGGCTGTGAGAGGGCAGATTTAACGCAAGCCCAGAGAACAGACACAGGGCTCAGAGAGAAAGGACGCCCAGTCCCCAGAGAGTGAAGGATGCAGCACAAGGACTCTCTAGCGTTCATGGACACTTTACAGCCTTTTGCAGATCGTCCAGAGAGGGAACCCAGATCCAGGGAGGCTCTACTTCTCCCAGCTGAAGCACGTGGCTCATGGTTCTTCTCACCCTCTTCTCGCCTTCTCTGCGCCTCCAAAATGACCTCTAGCCCTAGTGCTCTGCCTTGATAGTCATGTAGCTTCTGGGTCTATCTGCCCCCCATCCCACCCCTCCAGCCCTGTCTGGCCCATATTTGACTCTGGAAATGAACCTGGTGTGGGTAGTCAGATTCGGAGAAGAGAACGTGAGGAGCCTCGGCCACGTGTTCGGGGGCTTAGCAGTAGCCAACCAGCCTGTTCCTGCACACCTTTCTGATACTGGAGCCTCAGACACCCCTGCAATCAGTTCTGGATGTATTCATCCATTTATTTAATGAGCATTACCTGAGCACACAATATATACCAGGTTCATTTTGACTTTTTTTTTTTTTTTGCGGTACGCGGGCCTCTCACTGTTGTGGCCTCTCCCGTTGCGGAGCAACAGGCTCCGGACGTGCAGGCCCAGCGGCCATGGCTCACGGACCCAGCCGCTCCACGGCATGTGGGATCTTCCCGGACCGGGGCATGAACCCGCGTCCCCTGCATCGGCAGGCGGACTCTCAACCACTGCGCCACCAGGGAAGCCCCCCATTTTGACCATTTTTGTTGATTGAAACATGAAATACTTGTGGGAACATTTGGATAAGAGGTACAGCATCAGAGTTGGATGCCTATGGAATCAGAGCTCTTGGTCTTCCAAAGATGGCACCTGGCCCCACTTACTTGCTCCGTAATTTGGGTAAATTATTTAATTTCTCTGTGCCTCATTTTCCTAATGTGTAATATGGAGAGAGTAACAACAATGGTAAGGGCGTGGTAAGAGTTAAATGAGATCTGAGGTTGAACAATATGAAATTGTCACCAGCTGGCTGCTTCTGAACTACAAAAACACTCATGTCATATGGTTTTAACCCAAGTGCTTAGCACAAGACCTGGTACAGAGCAGCTGCTTAGTAAGTAGTACCTTTGCTTCTTCTTATCCAGACAGTACAAGCCTCATGGTGAGTCCCCTTACCTCGACTATTTGTCTAGAGCTGATATTTGGAGACGAAGGTCTTTCTAGCACCACCAGGAAGGTTTTGACTCAAGGTTTACACACTCAGTGGGTTAGTTTTACTTACGACTAGGGACAGTCGCGATAGAGCAGGCAGTGATTGCCACAGTTAAAAACTAGCCAAGGAGCTACCTAATTGTGCCTAGAAGTTGGCATTTCTTTAGGTCTTATTCAAAGTGGAACACATCAGTTAAATATGAAGTTAACCACTAATGCTAATTAATACCCTCAATTATTTTAACAGAGTTGCCGTTCTAGGAAATCATAATGGAATGGGAATTGTCTCTATGCTTAACCACAGATAACGTGTCCATTAATCACAAGGATATTTTTTCAAGAGTCAGGAAGAGGCAGAAGCAGGAGCAAGGTCACTGTGGGCAGAGAAGAGTGCAGGTCTCAGTCCTAGAGGGGCAAAAAGGGGAGTGGGAGGTGGAATGAGAGTCAGCTTTCCAGAAAGCTTGAATCCAGGAGGAACACAGAGCCCGGCACCATGGCCATGGACAAAGCCCTCCTTTCTCTGCATCTTTTTCTCTTGAGTGAGCTACTCAGGCAACACTGTCACGGGAAACATCAAAGACCCTACCGTGCCAGAAACCAGCCCGCCTAACCTTGTGCGGGCCTCCTCCCACAGCAGTGCTGGTCTCCGCTCTGATGCAGAACACCTTGTCTGCAAGGCAGCCTTCTCAGGGCTTCTTGGGTTTCCTCAACGCCCTAGGGTTCTCCCTGCATTTCCTCCGACCAGGGCCCAATTCCTAGTTGTCTCGGAAGCGAGGCAAGGCTGCTAGCTCTGTAGTCCCCTGGGGCTTTCCGGCTTGGAAGAGCAAAGACATACTGGTACCTGCTGCAGCTGCAGGCCCCTTCCTATTTTTCCTCACCTCCCTCCTCCAGCATGTTTCCTGTCCTTAGAGTATGACCAGGACCCTGAATTCCCTTTGGCTTTTACCAAAGAGGCTATATTTTAATTTACAGCTGAGTGGCAAACAGAAAGCAAAAATACACTGCGGTTTGCCAGTCATTGCCTCGGAGCTGGAAAGTCCCACCCCACATGTTGCACGTGAGGCAATGGAGGCTCAGAGAAGGGGAGGGGCTGTCCAAGGTCACACAGTGAGTCTCTTTCCCTTGCTCTAATAAGCTTTTCTTTCCACAGTTCTGTATTAAGTGCCAAACTGTAGGCCACCCCCAGAGAAGAAGAAGAAGAAGACGAGAACCAATCTCAAAGCCTGCATCTCAGCCATAGAGCCCTCTGTGTTACGAGGCCCTAGGGAAACGCAACCCCCCAAGTTTGAAGCGAGGAGGCCCCCTCTTGAAAAATCAGTTAAAATGCCTTCCTTTATGCACATGCCAACTTTGACTTCAAAAAGACTTTATTCCCAAGGATAAACAACCCCATGTTTGTGTAATATAATTAAGTGAAGGCATCTTTAAATGTCATACTAGCTTGTGCCCATTTTAAATTGTTATGCATCGACAGAACTTAACGAGATAGCCAAGCCTTCCCCTTGCTGTGAGACCGAGATAAGCCACAGCACTGTGGGCCCTTTAATAGATTGCCAAAATAAAGCATTTTCTATGCAAATTATTCATGCAGTGGGACAGCTAATCGCCTGCCAAGAGCCCGCCCACGCCTCTCTGCAATTAGTCTGCAAAGTTGAGGGAGCTCCAAACTCTGTAGGGGCACTCAGGGCTCCTGCTTCTCTGGCTCATTTTCAGGTGAGCTGGACCTTCTTTCCACTGGTGGTGGGGCCTGGACTCCCCCGCCATGGAGACCGGTGAGGGGTGTGAGAGGGTGGGCAGCAGGTAGATGGGTAAAGAGAAAGGGAGCTTCTGGAGTGCCATCCCAGCCCGGCACCTGACTTCATGTGTGTAGTGTGTACCTGGGCTGCCTCAGTTTCTTCATCTGTAACTTGGGGTGAACGCTGATCTGAGGTTCCCAATAGCCTAGTGTTTCAAGGAAAAGTGGCAAAGGGGATTGCGAGTAAGCTCAGCCTTTTTCCTGCTCTAGGAAGAACTCACTTTGGGCTTGCAGGAAGCCAGAGATTCAAGATCTGAATAGGGATTTGGAGTCAGGAAAACCTGCAGGGTCCCAGCCTGCTATAACTCACATCCTGGCAACTGTCATCGTAGACATAGGAAGTCTGCGTGGCAGCCAAAGAAGAGTCCGGATAATTTAACCAATGATTAGCGCTCCCCCCAACTCTCACACAAACCAACCAGCCCTCTCTGCCCCGCCCAAGTCTGCCTCTGAGTCTCTCACTCTCTCTCTCCCACCAACAACTCGCTATGGAGGGCTCTCCAAAGGGGGCCAGCATTCAGTGACCTCTCGAAAGGTCTAGTGTTCCCAGAGTACCTTGTACCTACCAGTGCTCAAGGCACACACTTCAGTGGGAATTTGGGTATTTAATTCTCCCCCACCGCAGGTGATTCTAAGACAGCTAGCGGTGGGAACTCTTGAAACCAGAGCAGATATGATCTGGGAAAGGAAGACTGGGGTATCTTGCTCTTGCACCAGCTTGTGCAGGGCAGCACCCCCCGACCTGGGATCACACGTTCACTCCCCAAAGGGGATGAGGCCAAGACTCCACACCACCTTTGGCCTCCAATCCCAAGATCTGACGACATGGGTGGAACCTGAGTTGCCCAAAAGAGCAGACTTGCTCTGTGAGGGATCAAGGGGCACCGTGAGGGCAAAGGTCATGTGTGTGCACGTATGTTCAGAGAAGGGAGGGACTGTTTTTGGTGTTTTGGGCAGCTTCAGAAGCGAACTGCTCACTTGGTAGGTTAGGGCCTGGGTTAATCCATGGGTTCTCGAGTTAGTGGTTTGCTTACTTAACAAAAAGTTATTTTTCTTATTAGGGTTTGTTCACACATCAAAATGGCAGTCATTTAACCTAGCAGAGTGATGGACGACGGGTACTTGCCTTTGATATTCTTCGACAGCCTTTCGATGCCACCAAGAGCCGCAGAGAAGTCGCCGACGAAGGGATCATTCGGTTGAAAACTTGAGTGTCAGCTGCGCTCCTTCCCTTGCTGCGTGCTGGTGACTCCCACGCAGACGGAGCACGTCTGAGCCTCCCCAAGGCCCGGGGTGGCTCTAGAAATGCCTGTTGACCCTCCCACACAGAGGTCAAGGCCCAGAAGGCCCCGGTTCTCAAGGCGGAAATGACCTGGGAGGAGCAGCCCTTGAGCCCTCGCTGCTGAGCCTCATTAAAGGCAGAGAGACGGCTCGGATTGGCTGCTTGCTGCTTCCCTCCCTCTCTCATCAGCCATTCGACCCCACCTGTGGCCTCAGTGGGGCCCACACTCTGGTCTCACTTCGCATCGCACCTGGTCCCTGCCTCAGGCCCCAGGGCTGATCCCTTCACTCTAACTTGTTACGAGGCTCGAGGCCCCACCGGGTCACCTGCTCATTGCTTAGAGCAGCTTCGCCCACCAGCCCTGCCCATGGCCCCCGTGGCCTGCAGATGCTCAGCCCTCCTTGCACCTGGCCCTGGCTGTGAATACCTATCACCAGGCTCCGCGATCTGCAGCTCACTTCTGCGCTGTGTGGGATCAGGGCATTGAGCCGGAGCTGGGTTATGCCTGGTGATTGGCTCTCCCTGTGGCCTCCTGGTTCCTATTGCTTGACTAATTCTCACTCAGCCCCAGAGAGAAGATGGGGTGTGATCAGGGTGAGGTCTCTCCCAAACTCCTCATCCTAGGAGGGCTGCAAGTCCAGGTCTCCCTAAAGCCCTTCTACCCCTGTGACTCAGACTCCTTCACACGTAGAGACGTGAGCAAGCTGTCCCCTGTGTATTGTGACTCTGGACACGTGGGTCTGGGCTGGGAGAAGGCAGGGCAGCCTACACGTGAGGGCAGGCTGGAGAGGGTGCAGTGATAGAGGATGGGGTGAAGAGAGAAGATGGGGCAGGATGGGAACGTAGGACACAGAGGCAACTGCCCACTCAGAGAGCGGCCGAGGCCCGACTCTGTGTTGTGAACCCTGGGAAGAGAATTGACAAGTTCCTTTTCCAACCTTTTCTTCTCTTTCTCTACTTCCTTCTCTTCCTTTCCCCATCCCACGGCCCCTCCTGTTAAGGAGATGTGCTGAGACAGCTTCGCTATGGGTCTCATGGTGTCTGGGGACTAGCCCGGGGACCCATTCTCCTACGTGGAACATCATTTCTGTAGAGAGTGCGTTCTGAATACCTAATGGCTCCCAAGTGGGTTCCTGGAGCCCAAATCCTGTATAGCCAGAGCTTGCCTACACTGTTGCAGCTTTGTTCCACACCAGACATACGCAGCCTTGTTCCACACTGGACAAGAACCCCACCCTGCGCCCTGGAGGGCCGTGACCATGGCAGCCTGTTTCCCTGCCTCTTTGCTGGCCAGCCCTAGTGTTCCCAGAGTACCCTGTACCTACCAGTGCTCAAGGCACACACTTCAGTGGGAATTTGGGTATTTAATTCTCCCCCACCGCAGGTGATTCTAAGACAGCTAGCAGCGGGAACTCTGACCTTGTTAACTGCTTCTCAAACTTTAACAAGTATCAGAGACACCTAGAGAGCTGATTAAAGCCTAGATTCCCGGGCCCCATCCCCTGATATTCAGATTCAGGAGATCTGAGGCGGCACCAACAATCTGTGTTTCTAACAAGCTCCTGGATGGTGGACGCTGCAGGTACACGGACCACACTTAAGAGTCGCAAGGGTCTCATCCAACCTCTGGCCAGCAAAACAGGGCAGGGGATGCTGGCCAGCCATTCAAATACCCGTCTGAGGGTTCGAGTTCCCATTTGAGGAGGGCAACAAAACTCAAGCCAGACCCAATTGGGCCACGTGTTAAGCCACTGGCCTGGCCCAGATGGCCGGGGCGTCGAGTGTCAGCCGCTGCCATTGGCTGGTCCCTCATTGACGGCTTGTCATTGACGGCAGAAACTTGGCCAATGGTAATCAATCAGGGCTCCCCCCTTGCCCCCCCGCACTGCCTTAAATACCAGCAGAGCAAACAACCTCAGACAAAGCTGCGCAGTATATCAATTACCAAGAGGCTGCGTGCTCCTCTGGGTGGAGGGAGCCTGAGCGAGCGGCCAGGGCTGCTGCCCCAGCTGATAAGGGCCCGCATTGTTCAGGGACAGCTGGCGGCTCGATAAGGGCCTGCTCGTCCGAGATAATGGCAGTGGGCAGGCGCCTCGCGGCAGTTTAGAATTTCTTGGGTCTCCAAGAAAGGTTCTATTAAGCCCACTGACCCCAATTGAATATTAATTAGCTAATTAACGGATTTATTGTTCCACGCCATTTCTGGAGAGGCCATTTTTTTCGAGTGCCATTATTTTTGTAAATGATTTTTCACATTGTGCATAATTGAATCTTCGCAGCTGCCAGCATCTTCTGCATGATTTGGCAAAAAAAAGGAAGCAGAAGCACTTAGGGTCCCCCCCACCCCCCTCCCGCCTCTCTGTCTCTGAACAAATGTTTTCAGCCCCTCCTGCTAATACTGCAGCGAGGGGGAAGGGGAGGGGCTGCTGGTTCTCTTTCACAGGTTTGTTTTTTAAGCTGAACTGCAACGTCCGCACTCCTTTCCTCCCTTTTATAGGCAGCTGAGGGCCGAGGTACTCTGTGCGGTCCCGCACCAGGCCTTTGTCTAGCTGTCTTCAGACTGGCCAGACTTCGCTTTTTGCAGCCCAGACTCCCTAAAGCATTGCGCTTTATATTAGGGGTAGGTAGAGGGGACAAGATCCAAGCTTGTCCCACCCAGAACTCCCAGCAGGGAGGCCAGCTCTGACGAGCAGAGCAGCATCCCTTGTGGGCTCTACCTCGGCTCCCACCTGCCCTTCCCGGCTGCAGCCCAGCCCTTCCCTAGCCGGAGCCTACCTGGGTCTGGTTGCTCTGAGGGAACAGAACCCCATCCCAGCATCTCTCTGCTGTTCTTTAATAAGCCTGCTCCAAATTCCACGCCAGGGCTGTGTGACTCCCTGGAGCCGGCATCTGCCCATAAGTTGACTCAGGCGGTCCCACAGGCCAATGGCTGATTGAATCAAACCCATTCCTCAGCAGAGGGTCTGGAATGGGGGGCGGGGTATGTGTGCTGGAGTGGGGCTTACATGGAGGGCTCAGCAATATCGTCAGGCAGCACTGCGGAGCCCCGCTGGACATCTCAGCCCCCTTCAGAATCATTAATGAAGCCGGGGGCAGACAGAGGCTCCAGGAATATTAGTCAGGGTCCCCCCGTGGGTGGGTCTAAGGAAGGCTTATACCCAGGATCTGCCCCTGGCCACCAGGGGCTGCAGAGTTTTATTGGGATTTTTTATTAAGCCACCTCTTCCTGCCCTCGTCCCTGTCCCTATCCTGCTGCTTGTGTTCAGAAAGGGGGATTCTGAGGGCTTTCTGAGCAGAGAGATGAGTCAGGAAGAAGGTCTTGCATCCGCCTGTGCAGACACTGGCTGGGATCATGCCATCTGCCCATTTCCTTTCCTCTGGGCTGGAATAAAGTCACAGCAGACAGCCTGACAGATGTCATGGGCATCCCCACCAAGTGCAAAAGTTGTGGAAGGGACCCCAAAAGTCTGTCCAAGAACTGGAGGTGGCTCTTAGAGTTGGGGAGGGGGGTCATTCAGTCTCTGTTTGAAGACCTCCAGGGAAGGGAAGCTTTAATAATAAGAGTCATCCTTGGGCTTCCCTGGTGGCGCAGTGGTTGAGGGTCCGCCTGCTGATGCAGGGGACACTGGTTCGTGCCCCGGTCCGGAAAGATCCCACATGCTGTGGAGCGTCTGGGCGCGTGAGCCATGGCCGCTGAGCCTGCGCGTCCAGAGCCTGTGCTCCGCAACGGGAGAGGCCACAGCAGTGAGAGGCCCGCGTACCGCAAAAAAAAAAAAAAAAAAAAAAGTCATCCTTGTATGGAGTCTGCATGCTCCTCCCTCTAACACCCCACCCCGAATCTCCCTGTCCGCATGACAACCATTCAGCTAATAACAGCAATAATCATAATTGTATCTAACGTTAATTGAGGAACTACTATGTGCCACACACAGTACTAGGGGCCTATTATGCACCACCTCATTTAGTCTTCCTAATATCCCTGTGAGGTAAGTGAGATTTTGAGGCACAGACATGTGACGTAACCTAGGCAAGGTCACTGATGAAAGTAACCGCACCAGACACCAAACCCCACTTTGCCAGACACCACTTTTGACAACTCTACTCTCCACACAGGAACACCATGGCCCGGAGGCTGTTCTTCTGTAGTTAACAAGCTCAGTTGCTGGGAATTCCCGGGCGGTCCAGTGGTTAGGACTCTGTGCTTCCACCGCAGGGGCTCAGGTTCGATACCTGGTCGGGGAACTGAGATCCTGCAAGCCGCTTGGTGCGGCAAACAAACAAACAAACAAACCCACAAAAACAAAACAAACAAACAAACTCCTCATCTAGCAAGGTCTCCCTTCTCCCTGCCATCCTGGACCTCCTTTCCGATGTCCAAAGCACAGAGGTGGTCTGGCCAGGAGACGGCAGTGTGAACCCATCACCTTCCACATTTTAGACACTATATTGTGTTAATGCAGCCTAGCTGGCAATAGGTTCTTAGCAAGGGGTGCCACTCCTCCCAACACCTCCTATCCTCCAAGGTTCAGATTCATTGTTTTGAAAAGGAGCCACAAAGAATAAAGACACCAGAGATGGGGTGGGACCCAAGTATGTACTTCCAGCAGCTTAATGAAGCCGTCAAGGACAAAGGGGTTTCGATTCCTCCATTCTGCCTTCCTGCGTGTCAGCTTCATTCTAAGGCCGGTTTCCTTTGCGGTCATAAGATGCTTCCAGTGGCAAACAGAGCTTCCTCAAGACCACTTGTATACCTACTCACTCTGGGCCAATAATAGGGGCCAGGTGTACTCTTTTGATTTAGACTGATCATCTGTGGGATGGAGGTTGGGAGTCAACCAAATGTCCACCATATAGGGTGTCTCAGGGAGCTGCTCCCTAGTTCCTGTGGGAGAGAAAAAGATGTTCAAGCTTTGACTCTACTTCAGTCTCTCAACCAGACATACACTGCTTCTTCCTGGATTTACCTAAGAGAAATTCACCACTGCAACGAAGCTGATTCTCACCAGAGGAATGCATATTCCTCCTAATCACCTGATTTTTATTTCTCTCCAATAATTATGACCTGGAATTATTGTACTAAGGAAGTGTTTGACTCATGTCTGATCCTGCTTTCACAGGCTCCTCCATTCACAGAAAATGCTCCCCCCTGAGTCATTTGGGATATTGGCACCATTCTCAATTCCTTTCTCTGTAAGCCCCAAATGTCTTCCCTGGTAACAGGGGGTTGTACTGAGGAGGTGGCCACAGTCCATCTCGACTCATAAAAAATTGTTTACCCAATATGAACACCGTTCCTTTGGCTATTCTATTCTCTGTGCTCGCAGAAGCCCTAGGAGCAGAACATGGGTAAACTCCTTGGGAGGAGATACGGGAGGCTGGGTCTTCTGAAAAGGGAAAAAAGCAGACCTGAGAGGCTATGGCAGGTAGAGCATTTCACCTCTGCATCCCCAGGAGGGTTCTAGTATATGGTTTTTGAATGGGTATAAAAAAAAAATCCCAGCAGGGGCCCATGAGGAGCAAGTTATGCAAAACTCACTTCTCACCTGGGCAATTGGAAGTGCAGGTGTCCCCACCCCTGGTGTCTGCTCCCTCTAATTCACCCTTTACATCACCCCAGAGTGATCTTTCAAAGAGTACGAATCTGATCATGTCCTTGTTCCATTTACAAAGCTGTGACATTTCCCTGTTGCTTCGAGGATAAAGGGCCATCTCCCCTGCCTGACACGAGGGCCCCTGCAAGCAGCCTGCCCACTCTCCCCCGGGGCCTCTGTGTTCTGTGTTGCAGGCACACCGAGCTCCTGGACACCCTCCCCCCAAGCCCACTCTCTCCCACTTCTGGGCCTTTACCCTCTGCCTGCCATGCTCATCCTCCCTTGTTTGATGGTTCAAGTGTCCTTTCCTCAGAAACACTCCTGTTTGCCAGGCTGAGTTAGTCACCTTCTCTCCCTTCTTTCTGAAGCTCTATCATGACACGGACAACTCTGAGTTACGACTTTGTCACTGGCTGGCTCCTGACGCCCTTCCTTTCTGTGAGAGTTTCTGAGGGCAGGGACTTTGCTCCATTTCTTATGTATCTCTCTTGCCTTAGCCTATATTAGATGCTCAACATGCCTTGGATAGATAGAAAAGTGGATGGAAGGAGGAATGGAAAGAGGGAGGGATGGATGGAGGAGTTAAACCAACCTCACTCTTTTCTGCCTATGTCACTAGACAGCTATCGGGGATGGTTTGCGATGTCTGTACTTCAGATAAATTCTTTCACAACCTCATCCGTGCCTGTGATGGAAAATTGTGTGACATGGTACTACTCAGCTCTTTGAAGAACTGCCCCCAAAGAGGACCCAACAATGGGAGCCTGATAGGAGGTGCCTGGTGACGAGCCACAGAACTCTGTCCTAGGCCATGTCATGCCCAATTTTTAGCCAAGACATTGATCATCTCTGCTTGCACTTAGCATTATTACCCCTCGGGAGAGGCAGTGTTTAAAAATATCACCCCATGGTGCTGAACTCTGCCACCTGTTGAACACTTCTGGTCTATCAGACCTCAGAGTCCTCCCCAGTCAAGGGCACCCCCTGCCCCGGATCATGTGCCTTGTTCCACAAGCCAGAGACCATCCAGTATCTCTGTGAACTGCTCTCTACTTCTAGCCTACTTCCCTATGTGCCATGTGTCCTGCTAGGAACCTATTATAGCTCTCTATTGCCTTGTACATAAAGGCTTAAACTCTTCTTAATTTCTTGTCTCCCGTGTCAACTCCAAACACATTCTACCTCCCCATGTCCCGTCTTCTGTCTCAACCAGTCAACTTCCCCCTGTACCTGTAAGGGCTTCCCTCATATTTCTAGCTATTCTTTCTGTAAGAAGCAACTCTGTATCCACCTCCTCTCAGATATTTTTTTACCAGACCTCCTCTTCAGAGCTCTCACAACACGATACCCATTCATTCATCCTCACCGTGGATGGCTTAGATTGATGATGCATGCCTGAGGAACCACAGAGCAGGCGTCCTGCCCCAAGATACAGAAGAGCTGACTTCTATTCCCTCCTCTGCACCACTTGGCCACATTACAATGTCTTTTATTTCCTCACCTGTAAAATGGGCATATGAACCTGTGCTCTCCCAGGGAGGTTGTGAGACAAATACAGCAATGGAGGGGACATGGATTTAATAAGCAGAGACATTTCCATTATGGGGAGTTGTCATTTGCGCTGTTGGGTGGATAAGTTCCCAGAGGGTACAGGTCTGTGACCTCAGGAATGCAGACGGTCCACAGGGAACAAGGGGCTCTTGATATCCTGCCTCTAAAGTCTCTTCAGGCCTAAGGGCATTATTTTGCTGGACAAAGGGGATACTGATGAGCAGTGGGGGTAGGTAGAAATGTGAGCATTCCTTTAGGGAATAAAGGCAACCAGAAGTGTGATGGGGATCCGCTCATCACCCAGGCGGGGTCAGGAGCCCGGAATTTACATGTACTGTGGAACTCTGGGATCTGTGCCCCTTCCTCTGTGTGGAGCTTTTAGCCTTGCCTGTTTTCCTGCAAAAATCAGAAGGTGAAGCTTGAAGGTGTACAGGACTGGTAGAGCAGAGGATGGGGGGTTAGGAATACGATGCTTCACTCTTCAAAGTGCCGCTGGTGGTGAGGGTCACGAGAGACAAAGCCAGTGGTGGAAGGTAGAGTCTGACCCCTGCTTGGCCTGAGGTAGGACTTGCACTGTGGAGGCCTGGGGGTCCCCAGCAGGACAGGCCATGCCACTTTTCTTCTTATATTCCCACTCTAACAGGTTATGGGCTAAACATTGGTAGACATCTACTGCTGGTGGGGCTGGGAAGACAACATGCAGTAACAGCCTACCACCACGTGTCCTTTGACAGGGGACTCAAGGGCTCCCAGAATGTAGGAGGGGAGGGACCTCTAGGATTACGTAGCAAATCCCCCAGTGAACACAGGGGAGCAGAGCCAGATGGAGTTGGGAGCCCAAGTTAGAGGCCCTAAATTAAGGAAACATGTTAGGGCATCACCCTATATGATTTAAAATAAATACAATATCTAAAGTGCAAAAGAAAATTGTAGTTTTGAAATGACACAAACTTACACATATGACAAAATGAAGACTGCCCCTTGGGAATTCTCTGGCGGTCCAGTGGTTAGGACTCTGTGCTTCGACTGCAGGGGGGCCGGGTTTAATCCCTGGTCGGGGAACTAATCCCGCAAGCCACGTAGTATGGCCAAAAAAAAAAAAAAGATTGCCCTTGTTTAGTTTGGTTTTTCCACCTTGCATGTCCCAGACAGGAGGCAGAGGGGAGGAAGACAGGTCACAATGACGGGCGCTGTTGGCATCATTTCCTGGAGTTAGAGGCGCCTAAACAGGGGCCTCCCTTAGAATCCAGCTGCTTCTGGAGGCAGTGAGCTCCTGTCTTCCAGGCGAAGCCCACATCGTAATACTTGGAAGTGCTTTCCACCACGCTTTCCACTCTGCGGCTGATTGAGGACCAAAGGGCTCGGCCTCAAAAAGTTCAGGACCATGGAGAGCTCCAGGGAGCTCCACAGCCCTAAGCCCATTCTCCCTTTTACAGGGCCTGTTCAAGTCTTGCCTTTAAGCAGGGAAATTTTGAAGCTCCGGAGGGGATGATGGCCACAGTTCAGCACTGGTTTTCCCTGTACCCCTCCTCCTCAACACTCTCTCTTCATCCAACCCTACCAGTTCGGGCCCATCCTGCCCAGTCTCCTCCAAGCTCAGCCTTCCTGAACTCACTGGGGCATGTGCCTGGAGGGAGAGGATCCTCTGATGATGCTTCCACTGCCCAACAGCCGGGAGGCTTCTGTAAAAAGCCACAGCCTGAGGCTGGGTGGGAGGACAAGGTACAGGATCCCTCTGCAGATGGGAAGTGGTAGTAATTAGCCTTAACAGGGAGGGAAGGGCAGCCCGCTTCATTACAGGGAAATGAGATTTTTAAATCCCATTTTAAGGGCCGGCCACATCAGCTCTAAAATGGCCTGTGGTGAGGTCTCAGAGCAGTTAGTAATTAGCTCTCTTGTTTCTAATGAAAGCAGAGGGGCGGGAGGAGGGGTCACTTAATGAACACAGGGATTAGCTTCCAAACAGGCCCTAAATAAGAAGACAGGTGCAGGGAAGGGCATGAAGGCCAGGCCAGGCCAGCTGGGCCCCAGGCTGAGGGGCAGCCAGCCTGTGGGAACTTGGAGAAGGGGGTCCAGGGTCTCCTGAGCCTCACGGAGCCAGTGTCCACTCCAGCCCTACTTCATGCCAAGTCCCCCTCAGTTCTTCACTGTGAGAGGGTAGGGGTGGATGGTCGCCTGGCGTCCCCAGCCTAGAAGCAAGTGGCTCTGGTGTTAGCTGGATTCTGGAAATCCATGGCCCTGCATGAAAGGCCAGGATGAAGCAGGAGGGGGTGTCCACAGGAGCCAGACAAAACAACCCTTCCTCCGGGGGGCACCTGATGGGGTGCCCTGTTGGCAGCAGCAGGAGTCCCCAGCCTCAGCTCTGTGATGCACAGCTAAGAGAAACCCACCTGCCTTGCCCCTCTCTGGGCCAGGACAGTCCATTAGGAACCCTGAGGCTGAGCCTCAACCTGGACCTCCTCCCCTCAGAAGAGACCAGCCAGGCTGAGGGCGGTGAGGTCTGGAGAAGAGAAAAAGGAGGATTGGTCATGCTAGTCCCATTGTCCTGTGGCCCTCTGTGCATTGCCAATTCCTGCTTTTACAGCAAATCTTCTTTTTCCCTGGAAAACTGGTCCTGCAGAGTCTGCAGAGAAACCTACTTTCTTGATGCCTCCTCTGTGGAGGGCAGTAATTCCAGGTGTTCAGAACAAGCAGGCTAGAATTCCCCAGAAGCCATGGATCCAGTCGACATGTCCCAAGTTAGTGGTATTATGGGGCAGGGAGACCTGTGATGGCAGCCAAGATCCCCAGCCCAGTTTCTTGGTATTTTAAGGAAAACTATTTCTTGTTAACCTGGAAAACAAAGGAAGAGAAGCAGCGAGCAGGCGTCAGGGCTGAGTGATGCTTTCTCTCCTCCGTGCACTGGGTGCCCAAGTAGGATCCTTGGCTGGAACGCAGGTCTCAGGATGCAGGAGACAGAGCCCTGGGCCAGGCTGAGGGCCAGGAGGTCAGGCTTCCAGACCAGGCTGGCTACAGTGTGCCCTAGCCGTTGCTTCCTCTCTGGTCCTCAATTCCCCCAAAGTGAGCCCTTTGATTAAGGTGGTCCATAAGAATGGGCTAGAAAAGGTCATTCCTTCCCACTCTGTCTAAAGTAGGCCGCCCTCTAGCTATTCAGAACTATATTTAGCTTGTTATTGATCTATTTGTTTATCATCTGTCTCCCCCACTAGGCTGGCTGTAAACTACACACAGAGAAGGACCCTGGCTGCCTTCTCCACTGGCATTTCCATTCCTCTGCGCCCAGCACCATGCCTGGTGATTCATGTCTGCTCACTGGCTGGCAGGCTGGTTCCCTGACTGAATGAATGATGATGCACTAGGGACTGCCTCCCTGAGAAACCTCCAGCTCGGGGATTGGATGACTGAGAAACCTCCAGCCCAGGGATTGGATGACTGAGAAACCTCCAGCCCAGCGATTGGATGACTGAGAAACCTCCAGCCCAGCGATTGGATGACTGAGAAACCTCCAGCCCAGCGACTGGATGACTGAGAAACCTCCAGCCCGGGGACTGCATGAGCTGCCTGGAGTCCCACCACCGCTCCAACCTTGAACTGCCTCTGACTCCATCATCCGGAATCGCTCATCCCACTCAGCACCCAGCTTAGGCCAGGGCCAGTGACAGGCTCAGTTAGGATGTGCAATAAGGGACAGAAGTGCCCAAGGGCCCTCCTTACCCAAGAAACAAGTTCTCAGTTGGGGGATGGTTTATAGTGAGAAACAGTGGTGGGGCAGGGGGTCCAGGGGCTCTGTCATGGGTAAAAGCTACTGTGCACTCCTAGATCCTTCCACTGCACAGGGCTGCCTCTAGGTGTCCATTTCACATGAGAATTACGTGTATGGAATCTGGAGTTAGAACAGGTCTGAATTCAGATCGAGGTTCTATTACTAAGTAGAATGGCTCTTTGAGCCTCAGTTTCTTCAACGGTGAAATGGGGATGATGATAATAATAGCGCCCATAGCAACGGGGGTGATAGAAATAGAGTTACAAGTGGCTCAAGTGGGTTAGGCATGTTTTTACTTATGAAAGCCCACGGAGTTTGTCCCACACTGGTCCCAGGGTGCAGTGCCCTTTCCAGAAAGCACACACCGATGCCCAGGAACAGCCTGTGGGGTGCAGTTAGAGGCTGCTGTGGGGAGCCCAGGCCTCCTGTGGGAGGGTCCCAGGCCTCAGAACAAGTGGACCTAGACCTGGCTCTATATAGTGAATGTTCCAGCAGTGACTACATGTTCTGTTGTTTACCGTGAGCCAGTCGCAGTTGTGAGTATGTGCTGTCCATGTGACGACTCAGCTAATGTTCAAGGCAGCCCTGAGAAGTAGGTACCATCAACACGCCCCTTGTAAGGATGAGAAAACTCCTCGTCTGTAAGATGGGAGTAGGTAAGCTGCCCAAGGCTGTACAGCTGCCACGCAGAGGAGCTATGATCAGAACCCACGTAATCTGGCCCCTGAGCCACATGCCACCACCATGCCACACTGCCCACCACCATGCCACACTGCCCTTTGCCACCATGGTCGCCCTCACCCCACGCCTTCCCTGCAGTTAGAAGATTCTTCCCAGACTCTTTGCCCACTCTCTCTCCCTTCTCTCCTGCCCTCTGTCTCATCTCTCCCACGTCCCCTTTCTCCTCCATTTCCTCACTCTCTCCTTTCCTCCCTCCCTTCCCCGCCTCTCATTCCCTCCCTCACCTCTCCCTGTCTCTGTGTTCCTCTGTCTCAGGTAAGTGGTCCCTGATCGGTGCTGGCAGATGGGGAGGGAGGTGGGAGAAGGGGAACCTGGGTCATTTGGGGGAAGCCTTTGGCCCCCTGTGGGGAGAGCCCCTGTGGTCCCCAAGTGCAGCAGGAGACCAGGTAGAACGAGAGGTGTGGCCTGGGAACTGCCTCAGTCCCTTTAGTACCTCAGACTCTGGAAGACAACAGTGTACCTGCCGTCCAGAACTATAGGGAACTCTGGCCACCACAGGGCTTCCCACTGCTCACAGAGCAGACGCAGGAGGTGTGAGTCTGTAAGTCAAGCTGAGGGAAGAGCCCCTGGCCCAGCTCTCCTCTGGAATCTGGTTGTGCCTGCAAAGAAGGCAGGGGAATGGGGGGATGCAGACCTCCAACCTGGGCGCCACAGGCAGCCAAAGGGCACCTGAGCCCCCGAGGGACTCACGCTTTCCCTTCAAAGGCCATAATCTCTGCCAAACCCAGTGCCAGTGGGATAGACTTGGGACTGGGCTGCTTGTCTTGGGCTCTGAGCATGTGAGTTCAGAGAATCGGGGTCTAGGCAGCACCTACTGGAAGCCTTGGGTAGGTGTGCAGCCTGGGGTCTGGAGAGAGGGAGAAACCAGTGTTTTGGGGAACCCAGCAGCACAGAGGGTTTCCATCAGTTCTCAGAAAGACGGATGCTGCCCCAGAATAAAAACCATTTTGTAGCGTCCAGAATATTTGAATCCAGGTCTTTTTCCCACTGGAAATAGGTTTTAAAAGCTAATTTCCCTCCCTCCTTTCTGAGGCCTGGCCCAGCTTCTCCCTCTTCCTGCTACAGCAGTTTCATAGTAAAGTGCCTCTCGCCTCTGCCCTGCACCCCTGATGAATGCCTTGAGCAGCAAT
Organism: Leucopleurus acutus; assembly: GCF_964270905.1. Classification (NCBI taxonomy): domain Eukaryota; kingdom Metazoa; phylum Chordata; class Mammalia; order Artiodactyla; family Delphinidae; genus Leucopleurus; species Leucopleurus acutus. The sequence continues at coordinate 62,704,755 of NC_139151.1, forward strand.
GGCGTTCCCCTTCCTAGGTGCGGCCCTGAGCCCCTAGCGAGGGTCATGAGGGTCTAACCCAGGTGGAAGGAGCCCCAGCAAGGGATGTCCCCTGATCCAAGAAGGGGGTGAAGGTGGTGAAAGGGAAAAACCACATGGTGGAAAGAAGTTTGATGTGAAACTTATCATGTGAGCACTAGACCCAGCCCCGAGGGGAGAGTGGGTGAGTGTGGCCTCATTGGAGCCTCAGGGCTCAACATGGCAGCAGAAACAGAGAGGTGTCGCTAGGTTGTGGGCAGACCCACTGGTTGGAGGGGCTATTGCTGGGTGATGGAAAATGGCCCCAACAGGAGGGAGCTCAGGAACAATCTACTCTGGAGGTACCAAGAGTCTGAAGAGATCTGGACACCCTTCACCCTCGTGTCTGGGGGTAGGAGGTTGCTACCTTTGCTGGGTTAAAGCAGTAGGAGAGTCTTCCCCAGGGGCCAGGAGCAGAGATGAGGTTTGCTCATGAGGTGCTGATGAACCAGCACTCTTTTCTGGATTTTAGCTGTGTGTGTGCCTGCGTGCGCGCGTGCACGTGTGTATGTGTGTGTGTGGGTGCGTGCACGTGTGTGTGTGTGTTTGGGTCATCTGATCATTTTTTCATGATAGACCAATCCTGATCAAGTATTTTTCTGGACCAACTTACCTCCGTATCAGCTCATCTTTATTCATTCATTTTTAGCTAATTATAGTTTGGGAGGTAACATAGAGCTAAATATTGACTTGCAGACTGACAGAATTCTCTCACTGGAACTTTCACCAAGAGTGACGCACAGTCACAGCTACAAAGCATCTTTCCTTAACCTACCCTCACCTGGTGGCAGCACCCGCAGATGGGTGGTGCTGGAGATCACTCAGTGCCAGGTTTAGTCTGGCCTTGACTATCTCTGACAGCTTTAAGGGCGAAAGCAGTTACCTCCATGTAGAGGTGAGATTTCCCAGGCAGGAATTTCACGTGGATTCCACCTGTGGCTCCTACATGTCTCATGATATGGGGCATGGTTTCTGGGACCAGGCCCAGGAGAAGAGGACCCATACGAGATTCCAGGATGGGCCCTGCAGCAGTGTCAAGGTTAGAATCCAACTCCTTTCCAAACACAGACGATGTGGTCCAGCTTCAGACCAAGGAGCGGGGGCATAAGCAGGTGTCATGTTCCATGGGTCCCAGGCCCCTTGTTAGAGTATCTCTGACACCAGGGCACTAAGGAAAGCAGGTGGGGAGATGGGGTCCCAGGGGCTGGCTGGGGATGGAGGGGATCTGTGCATAGCTAGTGCAAGGCTTTCCACATCCCCACTACCCACAAGCCCCAGGCCGAGGCTTGAGCTGCCACAGCCTCTAATGGTTCACGTTCAGTGCTCCCTGGCTTCCTCAACTTCAATCCTCTGTGGTGAGCTACGGCCTCAAGGAGACCCAGGTCAGGACCATTCATGCCCTACACTTAAACAGGTTTCTCATACACAGTGGCTGGGGAGGTCAGGCTTTTCCTGGGTTTCCTCTGGGGGTTGCAAATCCTCTCCAGGTGCATAATCCCCGGCCCCCAGTAGCCATTCCAGCCCCAGCTTGGTTGTCCTGCTACAGAGAGAGATTGGTCTCCTCTCTGGCTCTCTCCCCTCCCCCCTACCATTGGTTCTACACCTGCCGAGGCAACGCCTGTGTGGCCTCTTCCTGGGGGCAGCTGTGGACTGCTATGGGTCTTCCTGTGCAAAGGGTTTCCTACTCACGACCTCATGATATCCAGGATGGTGACCCCAGCTCACGTAAGCACAGCACTTCACAGTGTAGATCTCAGCCTTGCAGCTGTCCCAGGACACAGATCATCCCCATTTCCTGGATGAGGATGGTGAGGCAGCAGTAAGTGGAGCCATGATGCTGAACTTGGAACGTTCCATGTTAGGCTGAGGAAGCCCCCTGTCCAGGTATGGGGCAAGCAGAGTGGGGCTGGGGTCATCTTAGAAGGCCAGCTCTGCTCCTGGGGGCTTTCAAAGCCCGGCTGCCTGACTTTGAGTCGATCTCATTGTGAGTGAATTAATTGTTGTGCAACCTACAGTGTGAGACAAGTTAATTACATAATTACTGCAAAATGACACGTTATTTCATGGCTGCAATATGGTAACTCTGTTGGAAACAATCGTAATTGCCCAGAAACTGCATTCGAGTGGCTCCGTTATCTCTCGATAACCATGTAATTAACTTGTTACAACTTTATCTGCAGCAGACTCCGAAGTTAGGACTTGGGTCCTTGGGGTGTGCACAGCCAACCTAGACATAAGGGCCCAGGGAGGGTCTGGCATTGAGGGCTCTGCTACAGTCCAGGGAAATAATGTTCATGTTGAGCGAGAAAAAAAGCCCTCATTACAGACTCCAGCCTCAAGCTCATGTGCTCAAACCCATTCACAATCTCACATGGTCACACACAGACGACAGCTCCCTGGTCTCACCAGACCCACTCAAATATACCCACCAGACTCACTCAAATATACCCACTGCAGCCTCTCTTTTCTCTCACGTACATGGGTGCGGCTCCTTCATAGAAAGTGGAAGCCACAAAGTAGAGAACTCATACCCCAAGATCTTTGGCCCTAAAGATCCCTTCCCACGGACTGGGCCACTGGTCACAAAACCATATCTTGGAGACGTAGCCACCTCCAAGCGCCCATAAGAGCTCAGCCATCCTCCCGCTTCACTCAAGTGGAGGAGCAGGCCCGGGGGCAGGTGACGTGAGATGGCAGCGCATCCCCGCTTCGCCCAGGCAGCCAGTTCCCTGCCCAGGAGCAGGCAGAGGATGAAGCTGTAGGCTGACTCCATCTGGGCTCTGGTCTGTGGCCAGGATAAAAACCGTCCCTGGGGAAGGAGGAGTGGCCTGATGGTCAGGGGAGCCTGTCCATATAGCCTTCTCTGTTCAGGTTTTGGACCCAAGGAGCCTCTCTTTTTAATACTGTTCAGTGATACCTTTTCAGTTCCAGGCTACGTGCTCGGCACTACGGGTTCAGCCACGACCAAGACAGCATCCCTGCTGCCCGGGGTGAGCCTAGCTCAGCCGCTGGATGTCTGGCTGCCTTCCAGCCTGAGTACCTGCCGGCGTTCTGTCTGTCCCTACCTATCTCTGCCTACACATCCATCTACTTGTGTGTCCATCTCTCCTGCTTGCCAGTACGCGTATGTCTGACTGTGTGTCTGTCGACTTGTCTGACTCTGCAGTCGTCACACATGGTCCCATGTCTGCTGGAGGGAACCAGCCTGTCCCAGGTCTCCCCGTGGTGTGGTGTTCGTCCTCACCTTGATGTGCTCTGTTTGTTTTCCTGGCTTTCCCCCTTCTCCTCAAGGGCACGGACTGTGTCCAGTCCATGATTCATCCTTGTGTCTGGTACTTGCAGCGCAGGGCTGAGACAGACAGATTTGCCGACGGAATGAACGAAAACCTCCCGCCTGCGTGGGCTGAGTTAACAGGGAAACAGAATTGTTCTCACTCATCCAGGGGAGCAGAAAGGCAGGCCCCAGGTTGGGCCCAGGCTGTAAGGAAGAGACAGCAAATGCTGTCCGTCCCCGTGAAGGTTAAGAGGGGTTTAAGAATGGTGCTCCCATAGCAGGGAGCTCAGGATTTGGGGTCCTACCATGTAGGCAGACCAGAGCTGGGTCCCTGTCTGGGCAGTCTGGGGGGTTTCAATGGTGGATGTAACACAGGAGCCCAGGGAAGGGAGGTTTTCATCTCGGGGGCCAGGATATATGCTCTGCTAGGGGAGGGGGAGGACACCCTAGCCCCACCTTCTGGCTCAGGGGTGCTTGGGGTTGTCCCTTCCCCTCCAGCTTGTTCCCGCCAAAGCCCACCTGGAGCCACCCTGCCGGCGACGGCATACATGAGAGCCCCAGGCACCCCCCCCGCCCCCACCAAGGACCAAGGGGGGGGTCTTGTTTTACTCCCAAGCCAAGGGGAGGGGCCCCAGGTCTGTGTCAGTCATGTGATCAATGCAGAATAACCTCCCCGGAAACATTCATAAGTTTAATCCACGCCAGTAATAAAATCGCATTACATTTCTCATAAAATAAATGTTCCCATTTATATACAGAAGACAGACTGTACAGGCCCAGCCTGGCCCCAGGAGGGGTCACACACAGACGGGCGGCGCTGGAGGAAGGGCCCTTCCTCCCATCGAGGACAGAGGAGCTGTAATCGGCAGGAGAGCGGCTGGCCAGCCGGGCGGGTGGGCAGGCGGGCGGACGGACGGACGGGCCGGGCGGCCAGGCGCCGGGCGTCACTGAACCTGGGGCTCAAAGGTGCCATTGAGTTGCCCCTCCTCATAGTCCATCTGACACAAGATCATGTTGTTCTTCAGGAAGAATTTGTCTCCCACACAAAATCTGGAAAATCCAAGCAGGAGAGAGAGGCCATGGAGGGGTCCCAGTGGACGGTGACGGCTCCAGACAGGACCCCGCCCGGCCCAGGAAGTGGACGTGTGGGAAGTGAGGTCCCGGGGAGCCTGCTCCTCGAGCTTTCCAGAGGGGATCCCTGAAAGTCTGTCGACCAGGCCCTGCAGCCTGGGGCGTAAGACACACAGATAAGCCCGGGCCACAGCCCTTCCACATAGTCAGAGCTCCTGTGGAGGTGGGAGCGGGGCTGGGGTCGGAGGGCAGGTGTAGAAATAATGTACCTCAGTGCCAGAGAGGGAGAAAGGGAGGAGGAACAGAGAAATAGGAGAAGACCAACGGAGGAGAGGGAAGGAGAGAGGCAGAGATGGAGCACAAGGAAGGGATAAAACGGCTGGCTTTTCCAACCCTCTGTTCCCCTCCCCAGCTGAAGGAAATGGCTCAGGGAAGGGCACTCTTCCTCTAAACAGGATCTGTGGGTTTCCAGGAACATCCTTCCAGGAGGAGGTGACGCTGTCCCATCATCTTCCCTCGAACCCAAAGAAGGCCCTGCTTTGCCTCTCTGCCCATCTCGGTCCTCCTCAAGCGCTGGAGGACTCAGCCCTTCCCACAAAGACGTGCCCAGGGTGTCTGAGGCCTGTAGTGGGACCCCAGGGTCACAGGCTCAGTCCCAGCAGATCCCACTTCAACCACCAGGTGGCGCTGCAACTTCACCGAGCCCTTCCGGCAGTAGGTCTGGGCAGAGCCCCAGGCAAACCAGCACTCCCTGCAGGTCCCTCTGGACCTCACTCTCTGGGAACACTTGTATGAACTCCTTCCTCACCTGGGGGCTCCTGAGAAAAGGGCCTGCCTTCTGGGGCCCGGCCCCCAGCCAGGGTTGAAGCGCTCTGGCTCCTTAGGTCCCTAGGGTCTCCCATGGGGCTCAGGGCACAAAGTAGGGGCCAAAACACCAGAAACAAGGCTGGGCTGGAACCAGAATCACAGAAGTGAGTGACCGTTCCCCAAGGGGATTTCACCCTCCAGGTCTGGGAACCCTTTTTCGCTGGAATGTCCATGCGTGCTCCTGCATGTAGCACACACACACGGCACAGGACATGCATACAGAACCCTTGTGCGCACACGTTTAAAACATGCATGCACAATACATGCATGGGACTCCTCTGGTGGCACAGTGGTTAAGAATCCACCTGCCAATGCAGGGGACACGGGTTTGAGCCCTGGTCCGGGAAGATCCCATATGCCGCGGAGCAACTAAGCCTGTGTGCCACAACTACTGAGTCTGCACTCTAGAGCCCGCAAGCCACAACTACTGAGCCCACATGCCACAACCACTGAAGCCCGTGTGCCTAGAGCCAGGGCTCTGCAACGAAGAGAAGCCACCACAATGAGAAGCCCGCGCACCGCAACGAAGAGCCCCCACTCGCCACAACTAGAGAAAGCCTGTGCGCAGCAATGAAGACCCAATGCAGCCAAAAATAAATAAATAAATATATTAAAAAAATAAATGCATGGACACTACACACACTGCACACAGCTCATGCATGGCCCCGTCCATTACATTTGCACAGAGCTTGTACTCCACAAACATGTACATGCGGTATCGGAGGGCACACATTTGGCTACAGGGCTCAGGTGTACATAAAACACACACATGAACATACATGCTCACAACAACATGCACACACAGAATCCGCATTTGCATGCATGCCTCCATGGCACTCCTGGTCTGTGGCAGCAGGTGTCGGCTGGGGTCTGCTGAGTGTGTTGGGTCTGTTACAGGCCAGCACTCACCTCTGGTTGCAGAGCTGGCAGGCGAAGCAGTCGAGGTGATATACATTGTCCCGGGCCCGCATCACCATCTCGAAGGCTGGAATCAGCTTGCTGCAGGCAGCGCAGTTTCCTGTGGTGCCGAAGAGCCTGCAGAGGGAAGGGTGCAGAGGGCTCAGGCACCTGTTGGGGTGGTGTGGGGGGCAGGGGAGTTGCCTCCATCCAGGGCCCCACCTGCCCTCCCCCTGGTTCAGCAGGTGGGCCTGGGCAAGAGGGAAGGAGCACAGGTGACAGTGTCTAGATTCTGCTAAGAGAGAAGGCTTCAGAGAAATTGGCGCATTCACCCAGGAAGGAGACTCTGGGGACCCAGGTGTTGGCTGACACTGCCCGTCCCCCAGCTTCACTGACAATGCCCCCTCCCACGCTTCCACTGGGGTCCCTCAAGCACCTGAGGTCACCAGAAGAACACTGGGCTGGGCCCTGAGCAAGGACTCCAGACTCACACAAGCCTGAATTTAGAGACAGTCTGCTGATCATGGGCTGTGTGTCCTCAGGCAAGTTACCGAGTCTCTCTGAGCCTCATCTATTTCAACGGTAAAATGGGGACCATAATACATTCTTCACAAGCTTGTTGTGAAAACCGTAACCTCTCAGTCACAGCTCCTTTAGTAAATGCCTATGTAGCGTTTGCTATGTGCCAGGCACTGTTCTAAGGACTCTCCAAAGACCAACTCATTTAATCTTGACAACAACCCTATGGGATGGTCTTTCTGCTACCAACTCATGGTGTGACTTGCCTAACTCTCTTCTTTTTTTTTTTTTTTTTTTTTGCGGTACGCGGGTCTCTCACTGTTGTGGCCTCTCCCGTTCCGGAGCACAGGCTCCAGACGCGCAGGCTCAGCGGCCATGGCTCACGGGCCCAGCTGCTCCGCGGCATGTGGGATCTTCCCAGACTGGGGCACGAACCTGTGTCCCTGCATCGGCAGGCGGACTCTCAACCACTGCGCCACCAGGGAAGCCCTAACTCCCTTTTCTTGAACCTCAGTTTATCCTTCTTTAAAATGGGAAGGCTGGACTAGATGATCCTGTTCAAAGGTGCTTCTAAAACAGGACCGATGCCAAAAGGAAGTCCCAAGGCCATCTGGCACGACGCCTCTTTGGGGCAGGCACCCCTCCTCTTAGCTGCTGGTTGCAAAGCTCTAAGGACAGGGAACTCACTCCTTCCCCATGTAGGCCAGTCCTTGGCTGAATGTTCCAGGGGTCTGAGCCAGCCAGGCCTCTGCTCTGCAGACTGGCAGCGCAAGCCCCAAGTGAGGCAAGGGGGCTGAGAGGCGGGCGGGAGGCCCTCTAATCCCTGATTTGTCCAGCTCAAGCTCGGGCGCCTGCAGATGAGCTTGGCTCCATTATTCATCAGCCTGAGCTGCCTGGTGGCTCAGATTAAGGCAGACAAAGGCCGGGCCAACAGCATCTGCTTGCCAAGAGGGGCCTTTCTGGCCACCAGTCCAATGAGAAGTGACTGCAGAGAGGCGGGCTCTGGACAGCCATTCTCAGGGGCTGAGCAGCTCAAGGAAGCCCCGCACCCACGTCCACCGCGGCACACTGGCCCACCAGGCCCCGAAGTCATTCCTGAGCCTCTGCCAGCGTCCGGGAGAATACCTTCAGGCTCCAGTAGCTGGCAGGGCCCAGGATGCTTGTGGGCACATCAGCTCTGTCGATGAGCCCATCCTGTACTGTGGTCGTCCCTCTCCAGGTCCTGTGGACTCGTCAGATGGTCTGTCACCTCCCCTCAACCTGGTAGGTTCAGCCCCCAGGTGATGTCCTAAACCTCCAGACCTGGAGACCCCTTCCAGGTTGCCGAGGGGTGAGTCCGCAGAAGCATCCTTAACCCCTCCTCCTGGCCTCAGCATCTCTCCTCCAGCCCCAGTCAGGAGCACTGAGTCACACATCCTGGTTTATAGCACCACTTAAAAAAAAAAAAAATACTCCTGCAAAGGCAGAAGTTAAAAGAGAAGGTGCAGGCAGGTAAATCTTAGGCTCTCCGGGGAAACAGGGGAGCCTCTGCTGATGACCCCGCCCTCCCTCTACCCCACGACACGCCCAGTCCTGAGCAGAGGGAGCCCCAAGAAGCCTGGCCGTGACCTACTAATTAATGCGATGGGCCTTCCTTCCCCGCAAGGCCCTGCCGCCACCCAGCAGCCTGCATGGGAGCCAAATGCAGACGCTGGGTCTCAGCCAGGCCCCTGCTTTGTGGCCTCCTTCCAGCCTTGCTGATGTCATAGACGGCCTGAGGGAGGGTTAACTGGGGAGGAGGAGCCCCGGGGAACAGGATCCAGGTTGTGGAGGAGGGTGGGTCAGAGCTCTGAGGAATGCCAGGAGGGGAAGCGGCAGTCTTTTCACCATTCACAGAGGGGTAACCTGAGGTGGGGGAAGAGCTTCAGGACTAGTTCAAACCCAGGTCTTTAAGTTCCAGCAGCAGCAGCTCTTCTTCTAGGGTCTGGCTACCTACCAGGCTCCCCAGGCGTGGGGGTGTTTAATCCCAGGGCCCACCTGGAAGATGGGGAGCTGGGCCCTGGGGAGATTGAGACGGAGACCGTCAGGCCAGAGGGGCCCAGGGAAGTCAGAGCTTCCCCACCTGCTCCTGGAAGCCCCTCCAGGGCGTCCCTTCCCAGATTTCAGGGACGGGGTGGGTCAAAAGCACCCGGCAAAGGCAGGGCCAGAGCCATACCGGTGCCCTCGGGAAGCTTCTCTTGGGTGCCCAATGGTAACAGATGTGCCCGCCCAGGACCCGTGCTGGGCACTGAGTCCAAGGGGCAGGACAGGGGCGGGGATGAGTGCAGGCAGGATGCTGGGGCTAGAGCAGGGCAGAGCGGTGCCAGCCTTGGAGGATGGGGCTTTCTGAGCAGAAGGGCTGGGGGGCGGATGGGGTGGGAGGCCGCCCACCTCAGGTAGTCGCGCCGGCACAGGATGAGGTTGGCCTTGGTGTAGAGCGTGGAGCCCACCTCGCCCAGGCGGCAGTCACAGCAGGCGCACTTGAGGCAGTCCTCGTGCCAGTATTTGTCCAGCGCCTTCAGCAGGTAGCGGTCTTTGATCTTGCGGTTGCAGCCCGCGCAGCCCTTCTGCTTCCCTTTGGGCTGGACGGAGAGCATCGGCATACCTGCGGATGGACAGACAGATGGACATGGTGGGCCCTGCGGCTCCCACCTCAGGGTACATCCCTCTGCTTCTCTCTGCTGCCCCCTTCCAGGAGCCCTCCCCGTCTCCCCAGCAGCTGCCTCCCCTGGGCCTGGGTCCCGCCCTGGGGGGCCTGCATGGCACGGCCTCCTCCCCTGCCCTGTGAAGGTCCTCCAGAAGCGGCGGGAGCCCCGCATCTGCTCTGCTGCAGGGCACACAGCTAGTCCTCGGGTCCGCCTCCCTGAGTTGTTCCTCTCCTTCCAGCCACTGCCCCCTGTGCCGTGGGATCCACGGTAGGCCTGAGGTCTCCTCATGCAGCCACCATCCATTGGCTCTTTCGGCAGCCCTGAGAATGGCATCTCGGGCTTGGGGTCCACTAGAACCCCCAGATCTTTTTGCCACCTCAAGACTTCCTCACACTGCTGTGTGCTTGACCATTTTAACCTAACACGTCAGGCTACAGCCTCTTGATTATGGAGGCGTCAAGAAGAAAGTGAGGGCTTCCCCGGTGGCGCAGTGGTTAAGAATCCGCCTGCCGATGCAGGGGACACGGGTTCAATACCTGGTCCGGGAAGATCCCACATGCCGCGGAGCAACTGAGCCCGTGCGCCACAACTGCTGAGACTGCACTCTAGAGCCTGCGAGCCACAACTACTGAGCCCCCGCGCCGCAACTACTGAAGCCCGCGTGCCTAGAGCCGGTGCTCTACAACAAGAGAAGCCACCGTAATGAGAAGCCCACGCAGCGCAACGAAGAGTAGCCCCTGCTCGCTGCGACTAGAGAAAGCCTGCACGCAGCAACGAAGACCCAATGCAGCCAAAAATAAATAAAATTTAAAAAATAAAAAAAAAGAAGAAAGTGAGATGCCCCTGTGATACTCCCAGGGGGCAGCAGGAGCTCTGGAGCTCCTGGTCAATGCTTGGGGAGGTAGCTGGGCCTGGCCTAGTTGACACTTTCCTCAGGAATGTTTCTAGCTAGATTCAAACTTCCTACCTGCCCTAGCCTGAGGAAGGGGAGCACCGGTGCCCCAGCGTCCTTGCTCATCCTACCAGGATAAGAATCTTGGAGACACTGGCCCTCTCCCAGGGCCCATATGAGCTTCCCGACATACAAGGACGTTGTAAGTACAAAAGACAGGAATCTCAGCATAGCCTTGACCGGAGGGAGGGGCAGACCTCCCACCAGGCAAGCATGTACACTCACGCATACCCCGTGCACACAGGCAAAGTGTGCAGGCGTGGGCATGTGTGTGCACAGAGGCACAGGCTCCTAGCCCCCGGCCCTGAGGCCATAGGGAGGGGCAGTTGAGAAGGAGGTGGGGACAGATGTTGTCTGGGAACCTGGACATCCACGTGGAGTCCTGAGGCTCGAGCGTGGTGAAGACTAGGCTTGGAGGGAAGTGCGGAGAGTCTCAGAGCCCAGCTGGATGGTGGGTTTGCCTTGCACTTGTCTAAGTCTAATTGACCCTCACAAGGGCTCAGATGGGTTGAGGGGTCACCGCTGGGGGGAACAGCCCACGGCCTCCTGCCTCCTCGGTTTTCCAGCAAGCCCCCGAAGACTCCCTCCCCCTGGGCCCAAGGTCTCCACAGGACCCCTGCACTCTTCAGGGCTCTGGGTTCAGCTCCTGTTCCCTGGCATTCCTCCTCTCCCTCCCTCCCCCTCACTGCCCCCAGCCCGGAGTCAGAGCTGCTTCCTTTCCCTTCCCTCTTCTGGGTTGTGACCCTTCCTCAGGCTCCAGGAGAGAACCAGCTTCCAAAGAACCTCAGTCTCAGAATCCACAGATGTCAGGTGAGAGGGGCCCCCAGAGTTCATACAGGCAAATGCTCTCATTCTACACATGGGGGAACTGAGGCCCAGACAGTCCAAAGAGCTAGTGTAAGCCACTGATCAAGCTGGCCTCTGGGGTTCTTCCTCCCTCCTATGCTCTGTCTCAGCCTCGCTGCCTCCTCAGACTTCTCTTGGAGAGGGGGCGGCCCCCCAGCACCCGGGAGCAGCAGGACAGGTGAGGGCAGGAAGGAGGCAGCGCATCCTCCCTCCTCCAGTGCCCGCGGGGCCCATCTGCTAGCTGGGGAGTTTGCTGCCTAATTTCCTTAATGCAGCTCTACAGGTTAATTGGTCTGAGAGAGTGAGGGGGCTCAGGCCCGCCTGTGTCTCCTCTGACAGGGGCCAGCCCGGTCACAGAGCTCAGGGGAACCCAGAGAGGCCGCTGGGGAGCAGGCCCACCCGAGAGCTAAGGGGGGCCTGAGAGGCCCCTTCCTAGGCCTGGCCTACAGGGATCAAATGGGGGAGGGGTCCAAAGAGCTGGATATGGAAAGGTCTGGGGGCTCCCAGGGTAAAACTACTGTCCCTGGGGCCTGTGGAAGGCGCGCCCAGCCAGCATAGCTATGCATATACATTCCAGCTTGGAAAACCCCAGACCAAGCCTCTCTCTAGTCCCCTCACGGCTGATTTTCCCCTTGCTCCCCAGGGCTAGCAGCAGGCCTGGCTCCCTTCCCAGCAGCCCTGAGCCCTCCCAGGGCTCTATACTTGTGCTATCACTGGGAGGGGGGGTGAGTGGCTGGAACATCATTACTCAGGGGATACATCTGGCCCACTGTTATGCCCCCAAATGAAGGGGGATCCCAGCACTAGGAGCGTCTGTCCTGCTCCATCTTCCGTCTGGCCTGGCTCCTAGAGAGGCTGAGCCTGCAGGGCTGTGGACCACATGGTAGCCGGTAATTCCATCAGCAGTGGGACCGAGCACCTAGAGGATGCGGGGAGGATGCGGGGAGCAAAGCCACACGCTGCCCCAGGTCCCCCGCCTGGCATTCAGCAAGTGCTCTGTAAGGCCTGAATACCCTGCTTTAGGGTGCTGGACTCTGCTTCCTGGGTCCTGGAGAACTCTTTAAGAAGCCACATGGCTTCTGCCAGTGTCTGATGTCCACTGAGACACGGAACGCCAGGCCCAGCCTGGCTGAGGAGGTCCCAGAGCATCTGGGGACCATGAGCTTTCTTCGCCTGGGAAGGCTGAGGTCCTGGGAGAAGTCTGACTCACCCTTCCCTTTTTTACCGAGCACCCACACTGTTTGCCCTCATTGGGCTAGTCCAGGAGACTTGAAAACACTCCTGGAAAGGTGAAGGGCCTTTAAGGGGGGCATCTATAATCACCTTCTCCCAAATAGAGCAAGATGTTCCCCAGAGGGTCTGGGTTCTCCCTTCCTGTCCTGCCTCCCCAGCTCCCACCCAGCCTGCCTGTCGGCCCTGCAGACACCTCTTCCCTCCCTCCTTCCCCTGCCCGGCTCTGGGAGCTGAGCCTCGGGCCATGCACTTTCCATTAAGGAGATAGCATCCCTTTGCTGAAGTCCATTTGGGATCCATTTTAGTGTTATCTAAAAATCAAATCTACATGGTAATCCTTTTAATGTACTCCTGACTTTAGAAAAAAACAGCTTTGCGCTCCTTCAGGAAAGGTTTTAAAGCATTACCCAGTAATTACTACTCACTCATGAAAACACTGACATTTTACAATGGACGATGCTTGCCCCTGCCTGCGCGTGTGGGCTCACGCTCAGACGCAACACACGGGACCCAGCAAAATAAACCAATTCACTCAGCCCGTGTGTTCCCCCAAATCTCGGGGTGTGAGGGGGACGACATTTGCGAGGAGATGGGCCAGACTCCTACCCCGCCTCTCCCCTGGGCGGGCTGATGGTGGAAGGAGGCAGCCTCCCAGTCTGACTCATCCGGCTGCCAGACACTTACCCTCAGCTCTTTAATCTGGGGAGAAGCCAGACAGTCCCGGTGACCGGGAGGCACTGCCAGAGGTCATTCAGCTCTTCCCGCATCCTCGAGAGCGGTCTGCCAGGCCAGACCCAAGTCCTCAGCAACTCCTGCCCACCTATCCCAGGACAGCGTGTCCCTCAGATGGGACTTCTCTAAGGTGCCAAGGCCACCGGCTCCCGGTCCCACCCGTGCCTCCAGTTTGGACAGCACACTGAGCCCGGCTGTGCAGCACAGCCTGCTCACAGGTGAGCTCCTCTGAGGCAGGTCCTCCTCCACAGAATGCCCACCCCATCCAGCCCCATGTCAGGTCATGCCCTGTGGCTCCCCTGCTGGAAGCCACTGTGGCCACCACTGGGAACTCTACCTGGCATTCGAGGCCCCCTCCCGCATGCCAGCACCCCCTGCATGGCACTGCTGGCTCTGCTCCCTATAGAATCCCAGGAATAATATCCCTTTCCACCCTGCAAATGGATCTCATTTGCTTCTGCCCTAGAGCCTTCCCTCCGCCATTGCTCCAGGAAGAAATGCCTTGTCCTGCCTGTCCCACTCTTCCCCAAAGGTCAGAGTCAGCAGTGGAGTTGAGGCTAAGAGCACAGACTTTGAACTCAGAGAACCTACTTTCCGATCTGGGAACTGTCCCAAGTAGCTGGAGGGCTTGGCACAAACCCCTTTACCTTTCCAAGTGTCATCTGTGAAATGGGGCCATACTAGTCTCCTTCCACCAGACTATAGTGAGGGTAGAATAAGGTTCTGCAGAGGAAGCCACAGCACAGGGTCTGGCAGCCAGCTGGGACCAACAAACAGGAACTGGTGCATTGTTAACATGCACCCTGGGATGCCTTTCCTGTTCTGACACTTGTTTTTTCGCTCTTTTAACTTTTTATCTTGACATTTCAAACTTCCAGATTTTGCAAGAACAGAAAGAATTCCTGTATACCCTTTACCCTGATTCTCTAAATATGAACATGTTGCCATACTTGCTTTATCCTTCTCTGTTTATCTATCCATCTACCTCCCTCCCTCCCTCCCTTCCTATAATTCTTTTCCTGACTCATCTGAGAGTTGGTTTCAGACATGAAGCCCCTATACCCATATATACTTTGGTTTGATTTCCTGAGAGCAAGGACATTCTCTCACGGAACTCCAGTACAATGATCAAAACCAGGAAATTATCATTGATCTAATACTATTATCTATCCATTCAGATTTAATCAGTTCCCCCAATATCTTTTATAGCAAAATAAAAGTCTGGATCACGCATTTCATTCAGCTGTCAAGTTCAGTCTACCTAAATCTGGAAGAATTCCTAAGCCTTTCTTTGTGTTTCAAGACACTAGCATTTTTGAAGAGTACGGGCCAGTTATTACGGAGTTTCCTTCAATTTGGGTTTATCTGACACCTTTGACTATATGACCTTAACTCCTCTGTACCTCTCTGTTATAAAATGAATATGAGAATAGCCCTCATAGAGTTTCCACGAGGGATCCAGGAGCTAATACGTGTGAAGTGCTCAGGACTAACCGAACCTGGCAGTCAAAAGTTAGCTCTGATTGGTGTCACCCCATTCAGCACATGGGGAAGGATGACCTTCGTCACAGCTCCATCTCAGGCTGCTACAACAGTGATGGGCACATTTGGAGGATATTACCCGATTTGAATGTGCAACCATGGTTCAAGTCACGCAGGCACTGGTTAGAGTCCAGCCTTACCCAAAGGATAGTCTAGTGGCCACTGGAAATGTGTGCAGGAGGTCAGCCCCATCTGTCCCACAGGCTGCTTCAGGGACAGTCAGAGGAGAAGGGGGCTGTGGCAGCTCAGGGGGCGACAGTTCAGGGCAGGTCCCTCTGTGTGCCCTGGGAGGCCTGGGGCACAGGCAGGTGTAGGCTTGGGATTTCTCATCGTCTCTCCACATGCCTCAGTACTGTTCCAAATCCATGCCCACACAGCAAAACACAGCTGCCCAGCACAGTGCTGGGGCTTCCTTTTCTCACACTGGGGGACAGGCAGGGAGCCTGGGCTGGACTCTTCTGGGGGCTAAGGGCATTCTGCAGGGAGATATCACTGACTGAACACTGAGCAGTGCTCAGCTCACAACTGCTTTATGAGACAGGTACCATACAGGCCCCATTCCTGTCTACTGTTGACACGTTTTCCCCCCTGAGCCTGTCCTAGGCTCCGCTGCTGGTGTGGGGCACCTGCCCCTCCTGCAGGCAGATAGAGCAGGGGCTCCATGGATCAGCTCCTGTCCGGCCTCCTGTGTGGAGCCCTGTTCTTGATCCTGGATAAATCACTGTGGCTCTCAAGGCCTGTCTGTCTCCCCAGCTGCACAGTGGGAATGATTCTAGCTTGTACTTCTAAGGATGTCCTCAGGCGTATGTAGGATAAGACCTTGCATTAAATGCACCTCTTTCATCACAGAAACCAGCAAATACCCTTCCAGATGACACCTATTCCCATTTTAACAATGGGAAAACTAAGGCACAAGAAAGGTTGTGACTTGGCATGGGTCACACAGAATGAGACAGAGCTGGGATTTGAACGCTGGCAGCCTGTCTTCAGGGTCCGAGTACTGGACTAAACTGCTCTGATGCCAGGTGGTGCGCTGCTTACCTTGAGATGCTAGTAGACTGGGGAGGAAGACATCACAGAGGTTAGGAGACACAGAAGGTATGCACATGTAGGTCACACGTGCAAACATACACAGCCGCACACATACTTTCACACATACGTGTCATCACACACATGCGTACAAGGTCCACGAGAGGCGGGACTGTGTCTGCTTATTCTCCCCAGAACAGCTTTATTCCAGGCTCCAGCACAGCGCCAGCATACAGTAGGTGCTCAGTAAGTTGCATGAAAAGACAGACCCCTGCATCCAAGGACACGCATGCATGGGTGTCACATAAAAATATACACACATATGCCTGAGCCGTCACATGCACACTTACTGCCTTTTAAAAAACTACACTTCCAAAAAGTGGATCGTAGCTATAAATCAAGCTCTGATTTGAACAAAACCCACGAATGAGAAGACTGGTGCTCTGTTTTTAATTCCACTTGCCCCAGGAAATGGAGGAGCACAAGCCCTGAGGTTTCACCCACGTGGACCCAGGCAAAGCAGGGGAAATTATCCAGAAGTGATCAGTCCCACAATCGTCACACCCATGTCAGCTGCTGGAGGGGTAGGGTCTGGGTCCCTGCCACCTGCAAGGTGCTTGTACCCAGCGGGGCCCACACCCGGGCCTGGAACTGCAGAGTAGGATCCCAAACAGAGCCAGCCAGCGGCCCCTCCTCGGCGTCAATCCTGTTTAATAAGGAAATTTGAAAGTGTAATCTAATTTTGCAGAATCTCTTTAAATCTCGTTTTCTCAGAAGTAACTTCATTTCGCACGGACACATCCAGCCTCGTGCGAAGGCCTCCATTTCACACCAGTTTTATCTCCACAATTTCTCGTCTCACTGCACTCCTATCCCAGGGCCTTGCCACGCACCAGGCGAGGCCTGAACTAATAGCATTTCCTACTCATTTGGAATCAAAAGCCAACGAGAACAACTGTTGAAGCGCACGGCTACAGCCACCTAGAGCACGCTCATTACCGCCTCTGTGCACAGCCCCTCGCTGGTAGCTGCTCATTGGATTTGATGAGGGAGGGAAGTGGGGTTCCTGTGGCCTCCAACTCCCCTAGGGGTTGGGGGGCTTGGCTCCCGGGATGGCGGTCAGCGCGGCGGGGGGACGGGCCCCTTTGACTCTAGCAGTGCCCCTCAAGGGGCTCCGAGAGAAGAGGCAGGCGGGTACACACTGACGGTGGTCCCTGCAGACAAGATGGCCTCAGCTGGAATTCTGACTCCATCACTCCCCAGCTCTGCCTCAATATACTCACCTGCTAAATGAGAACAGACTACCTTAAAGGATTATTTGGAGGACTGAATTAGATAATGGACCTGAAATACTTATAACGATGTTGGACACAGTAGCTTAAAAACAATCAACTAAGAACATTTATGCACATCTGCTGACCCCCCCAATTCTCTTCCTAGGTACGCGCCCGACAGAAATGAGAGCTTACATCCACCAAAAGAGATGTACGACGATGTTTGTAGCAGTTTTCTTCATAATAGCCCCAAACTGAAAACGACACAGATGTCCATCAACAGTAAAATGGATAATAAACTATGCTATGGTCATACAATAGAATAGTACCCAGCAATGATAAAGAACGAATCACCAGTACACACCACAATGTGCATTCATCAGACAGTATAATGTGGAACAAGAGAAGCCAGACACAGAAAGGTAGATACTGTAGCATTCTATTTATATGTAATTCCCAAACAGAAAACGGACCCATGGTGATCAACGTCAGAATAATGGGGTGTATCATCACCTAGCAGGAGGTGTGGGGAAGCCTGCTGAGGTCCTGGATATGTCCTTTATCTTGATCTGGTGGTGTTTAAATGGCTGCATACGTAACAGAAAACGTCACTGAACTGAACATTTGAGACTTGTGCCTTTTACTGCATATATATGATACCTCAGCAACACCAAAAACCTAAGAAGGAGACCCCTCAGTCTCCGTCAAGGCTTCATATGCCTCTTCATGAAACCCACCATTTACCCGCTGTTCACTACATCTGTCGCCTCAGTGAATCCTCATTTTAACCCTGAGGCACTAAATGATTACCGCACTCGGCAGAGGCCCAGAGAGGTTCAGGCCATTACCCGAGGTCACACAGCTGACAGGTGGCAGGGGGAGGATTGGAGCCCTGGCCTGCCAGAATCCAGAGTTCCGTTTCTCACCCAGAACACACCCCGTGGCCTCCCTGAACAGCCCAGGTGAAGAAGGTTTGCTGGGGCAGCATCTGTGCAGCCTGGACACAGGTGATGCTAGGGCGGCACTCAGGGGGGCAAGCTTAGAGCAGGGCCCGGACTGAGACCAGGAGGAATGACAGGCAGTGCACTGTCTCCAGGCTCTGGTGGGTCACAGGCTATTGCTTCTCACCTGTTGTTCCTTCAGAAGCTACTGCGGCTGTAGGATCTTGAAAGGGCTTCTGGCAGGGCCAGAAAAGGGGACACAGACCAGAATCTAAGGACAAAGACAGCACAGGGGCTGGGAGGGGAGCAGGAAGGCCATGCAGAGGCAGAGCAGAGATGTTTGCATCGCAGCCTTGACAGAGATGAAGAAGCCTCACTGGGGAGAGCTGAGCTGTGAGGGGAGAGCTGGTGGCTCCAGACCCAGAGCCACAAGAGTCGGGGAGCCTCAGGCAACGGCCAGGGGCTCTGTGTAAATGAGGGGAGGGGGAGGGTGTGGGGGGAGCTGGAGGTAAGAAATTGAAAGGGGGTCCAGCAAACGCTTGCGGTCTCTGAAGTGCCAAGTTCCTCCTGGTCTCCGCAGATCACCACAGTAGAGGCTGACGGAAAGCACTGTCCAGTCCCATCCCCAGACAACTGCGGCGTTTGACCACATGACCACACCTCGCACCGAATGCCTACTACGGGCCAAATGCTTTATACTCGCTAATGCTCTCTCTCATCATGACCCTGAGGTCAGGGAAATCACACAACCGGCCCAGGGGCATCCTGTGAGTGGCCAAGCAGGGCTCTGGACCCAGGCCGCTGGCCAGGAAATGCCCCACCCCCTTCCTGCTCTCTCTAGAGGCAGCATCGTGTCATTTTTTCCCCTAACCAATGGGGTAAGTGAACTTCTTTTTGGACCCAAACTGGGCCCTGCCAAAAGAAGGCAGCTCTGAAACACCTTATAGGGACAAATCAGGGAAGGATGGGCCTCTGGTCCCCAGTATCCCCCCAGAGGACCCATTTCCTATGCAGCAGTCCGAAGCAGCAGGCATTTCTGCAGCAGGTTCTAGCAGAGACAAACATCCTGAGGAATGGTGGGTCCAGATGCCTAAGCCCGCGGGGACCTTCCAGTGTGGAGAGATGGAGGGGCTGAGGAGTTTCCACACGTACCTCATGGGTCTTCCTTGCTGAGGGAAGCCGAACCCAGCACAGCCTGCTGTTGGGCAACGGCTTTAGGGGACCCAGTCGATAACTTGAAGGGGACCTGGACAATGTACCGAGAGACATGGGAGCAGCTGCAAAAACAGAATCTGAGGGGCGCTTTGAAACATCAGAAGCTGCATGTGCTCTTTGGAGTTTGTCACAGGGAATGACGCCTACGTTAACTGCATAGTTATCTGCGACGTGTGCTCCTCTGGCACGGGTGTAGGCCTTCTCTTCTCATCCTCAGGTTGTCTCTGTAAAGCCCCACACACATCTAGAAAGCAACAGATCCAAAATAGGACTCTAGATCTCCTCCCCCGAAACCTGTACCCTTACCCAGGCTTCCCCTCACAGTCCTGACACCATCATCCAGCCGGGTGCTCAGGCCAGAAACTCAGAGTCCTCTTCAGATCTTCCATCATCCTCATCCCCTCTTCCCTGCTTGGTCCCCACCCCGTCCCACCTGCTTCTCTCCATTTCCAGAGCCACCACTATCTCTCACTGCACTATCAGCTAAGCACCCCACCAGCTCCTTGCTTAGGATCTACAATCCAGCTTCAAATAGCAGCTGGAGAAATCTTTCAAAACAAAGTAGGTCAGGTCACTGCTCAGCTTGAAACCCTTCCTTATCTTCCAGTGGGCTGGGAATACCATCCACACTCTTCATTAAGCCCAGGGTATCCTTATGTGGTCTGGCCTCTGCCCCTCCACCCGCAATGTGCTTCAGCCACACTCCAGACCTCCCTTCTGCCTCAGGGCCTTTGCACCTGCTGTTTCCCTCTTCCCAGAACACTCTTCCTTGTCTCTTCATGTGCCTGGCTCCTTCTCATTTGGGGGCTTCAGCTTAAATACCATCTCAGAGAGGCCAGCCTTGATCTCTTTATTTCCTTATTTAAATGACTCCCTGGTCATTTCCTTCTCAGTTTTTTACCACAATCTGTAACTGTTTTACTTTTTTGTGATTTTACCTAAGAAAATGTTTAAGAATTTTATTATAAGAATGTAAGCCCCATGAAGGCCTATTTTGGGGGCTCTGTCTTGTTCGCCACCGTGTCCCCAGGGTTGAACCCCATAGCGGTCACTTTTTAACCAGTTTTTTAATCAGTTCAGTTAACGAATGAAGAGACTGAACGGAATCTATCCAGATATTACTGGCAAGAGTCTGCTGGGCAGAGTGGGCTGACGCAGATGGGCAGGCTCCCCAGAGATGCGACCCTTAATCTGGCTCGGTGCTGCCCCGTGCCACACACCTGTAGCTATGCAGCTCTAAGAAACAAATGCAGATTCAACTGTGGCAGCGCCTAGGTCCCCCCTGCCACTATCTGGAATTTGAATAGGCCCACCCCAGGGCTCCAGCTGAGAAATGACTGCTCCTGTGCAAATATAAACCCTCTACTCCTTAGATAAAGGGGCAGGAATCCTGTCCTTCAGCCCTGCAGACCCATGAGGAAGGAAGCCTCCCTCAGTGCCTCTCGTCATGCGTAAATACTACATCCCAACTCTCGGGTTGCAGCGGAGTCCTGGAGCTCAGGCATCTGTGTAACCTTGGCAGTTCAGTCTTTCCCTTTGTACCTGTGGCCAGGGCACCACTCCTCCCTGGCATAGACCTAGCCCCTGCAACTCTCCACTTGAGGGTCCTTCTGGCTTAACGATGTAACCCACTCCCCGCCTAGTCTGAGCCTCTGAGGACCAGTAGGAGGAAAAAGCCCCTGAAGTTTGCTACAGAAAATCCCCAGGTCCCAAGTCTTTCTCTATCTGTAGCCGCCTCCAAGCCCCATCCCATCCTGGGCTGCTGGAGCTAGCCCCCAGAGCCCTAGGCAGGATGCTGCTTGGAGCTGCACAGCTATGGGAACTAGCGGGAAGCGTCTGGAAGCTGCATTCCCCAGACAGCAACTCAACTGCTCCCTGGGCACCCGGAAAGCCCACGTCACCCATCTAATGAAACATGGCTCCCAAGGGGCCTGCCGTCTCCACAGAGGAGGAGGGCACCGACTCTCAGACGAGTCTCAATTTCACAGCAACAGAGACGCGAGCACCAATGCGCTGAACCAGAAAACGAGAGTCTGGCAGGAGCTGCAGACACACCATGAGCGCCAGGGGATCGGAGATTAGGGCCCTTCAAAATCAATTTTGAATTCAAACTTTTAAATGTGTTCGCTAGACACAAGGAGGGGACCCTCCAGGCAGGCTTGGTCTAGCCAGCTGCTGGGTCCTGCCTGCTTCTCAAAGCAGCCAGGGCCCATCTGCTAGCCACTGGGCTGCGTGAGGGAGGGGAGGATGAGGGAGCTGGGAGAAAGACCCCGGGAGCCGCAGGGACAGGAGCGCCTCCAGCTCTTGTGGACCCAGCACGACCTTGGGGTACTTGCCTGAGGTGCCGTCCTGGGGCTTCCTGTTGAGGCCTCGGGGGCTGCTCCCCCTTGCTTTGCAGACCCGGATGAAAAGAGCCGAAGGCAAGGCCCACGTGAGCTAGATCCCCATGCACCCCCAACCTGGCTGAGGAGGCTCATGGGCCCCCAGTGGATGAAGCTGTTAAGAACATGAGCTCTGGAGTCAGACAGGCAGGGATTTGTATCCCAGAGCAGCCATGGGCTCCTAGGGAGAAGGTATTGGTTCAGAAGTGAATTTCCCTTCGAGAAACCTGGGGGGAGAAAGCCTGCTGGGAGGGTCTTGGAGTGCAGGCCCTGGGAAGTGAGAGTGGTCTGAAGCCCCCAGTGCCAAGGGAGAGAAAGCAATCACAGGGTGGCCAGGCTGCTGGGAAGGCTGCTGTGGCCACAGGCTGCACGACCTGAGGCATGGTATCTGTAGCCAGGCAGCTGACATGCTGCCTGTCATCTGTCAGACCATGCATGGCATACTCAGCACCATCCTGGCCCTGCCCTGTGAGGTGGACGGGGACACACGGGGCAGCGGGCCTCAGCAGGAAGCTGAGCAGAACAGACTGCTCCAGCCAAACCTAGGAGGAGGGCCCAGGGCCCGCAGGAGGAGGGCCCTGGGGCGCCTGCAGGTAGAGGATGCTCCCGGCAGCCGCTTTCCTGCCAGGGTTCCTGCTCAGCCACGCTGGTTCCCCTACGCGCACGATCAGCCTACCGCTGACGCCTTCCCACCTCCGGGTGGGGACGCTGGTCCACAACAAGCCTGAATGACCTCAATGACTCCCAGCCCCTGCCCCTCAGTTCTCCAGACCTGAGGCTAAACCCCCAACTGTAAGCCACACGCCCGAGACAGAAACATGATCGACTGTGAACCACTCTTCCTCTGAGAGGCACCAGGAAGGTAGCCAAGGCCTTGGGCCTGCAGAGACCTCAAGGGGCCCCTTCTGGAATGAGCAGCCCTGGGAAAGAGCTGGGGTCACCAGACCACTTATGGGCGAGGAGGCAGGGACTCCTGAACCCCTCCCACCCCCTGGCTTGGGAGTGGGCTGCCAGCTCTGTAAGGAAATTACAACATGGGCCT
This sequence comes from Leucopleurus acutus, assembly GCF_964270905.1. Classification (NCBI taxonomy): domain Eukaryota; kingdom Metazoa; phylum Chordata; class Mammalia; order Artiodactyla; family Delphinidae; genus Leucopleurus; species Leucopleurus acutus. The sequence continues at coordinate 62,727,293 of NC_139151.1, forward strand.
GGGTAATGCTCTTTTAGTTACAGCGTAAACTGCGGCAATAAAGCGTACCTGGGGAATGTTTAGAGGAAGCACTAATGATTTCTTCCCCAGTGGTTAATAAATTCACTTCCAGATCAATTTGTTCGCGATCGAGCCCGGAGAGCGGAACCTGCGTGGCGGGCACAGCCAACTGTGTCTTTTTCAGTATAAATGATTTATTACGATGATTAGCGGCACATAAACAATTTAAAATACAACGCTAATTAGTTTGGGGAAGAAAGGAGGGGAAAAGCCACCCTGCCTCTCTCCCCATTATGTTCTACTTCCCTAAGTGTGTACTTTTTAATTAAATCCAAATGTCACAATAAATTTAAAGTGTTTTCTTACCATTTGGGTTAACTTAGGCAGTCAGGCAAGCCCCCCTCTCAGGCAGCTGTGGGCTAGGCTGGGGGTGAGGACTGCTGGTACCCGCAGGGCCTGTCTACAAACTCTCCTGGAGACGGGAGGTTTTTGTGAGACCCCTGGAAACCCCTCCTGGTTTCTGGCAGCCCCAGGCTGGAGAACACTGGTACAGCCCACTTTCTCTCACCTTCCCTCCCTAACACCGGCTCTGACCAGCCCAGAATCCAGCGGCTTCTCCTCAAAGGTCCCGCGGCACTCTGCACCCTCTTCCAGCCCTCCTCGGGTGTTCTATAACCTAACACCTTCTCCCTGCCCGGCATCGTGCTTGGCATTTCCTACACAACATCTTACCATGTTCCCCTTCCAGTGCTTTGAGTAATAATTACTGTTTCAATTTTGTGGATGGGGGGAAATTGAGGCTCAGAGAGGTGGAGCAACTTATCCAAAGTCACACAGGTAAAAGGGGACTTTTGCAAAGTCCTGATTCCTAGAGCACCATTCTGCCTCAGAGCCCACACCTTGCCACGTCTGGGCCCTGACTTCCCAGCACCCAGGATGGAGAATAGAATGTGATGGTTGCTCAGACAGGGATCTCCCTTGCATAATGCCCTGCTTTGCCCAGAGACACAGGTGAGACAGGAGTTCAGGCCAGGGACCTGAACTCTGATGAGTCTGGGTTCAAGTTCAGGTTCTGCCATTAACCCACAATGTAAACTCAGTCAAGTTCTTTAGCCTCTCTGAGCTTCAGCTTCCCCATCAGCAAAACTCGAGTAATAATACCCAAGTTGTGGGGCCAGAGAAGCAAAGCAGCTAAAACAAGCGGAGGGCTTTGCCATCCTCGACACGCTATGTAAGTAGTAATTACGAACAAAAGCCCTTGAGGCGAGCAGGGATCCGTAAGAATCCCATTTCACTGATCAGAAAACTGAAGCCAGCAGGGGAAAGGACTTACCCAAGGTTCCACTGACCCTTAGGAGCCCGGGGGACCAGGCTGCAGGCAACTTCCTTTCCCAAAGCTCAGACAGCCAAGGATGGTGTCTCTCCTAAACACTCTTGTACTGTTTATTTAAAGTGAAAAACAAATATCCCTAAACATAGAATTACCATATGACTCAGCAATTCCACTCCTAAATATATACCCAAGAAAAATGAAAACACATGTCCACACAAAAACTTGTATATGAATGTTCACAGCAGCATTATTCACAATAGCTAAAAAGGAGAAACAACTCAAATGCCCATAAACTGATGAATGAATAAAATGTAGAATATATATATAATGGAATATTATTGGGAAATGAAAAGAAATGAAGTACTGAGACATGCTACGACATGGATGAACCTTGGAAACATTATGCTAGGGAAAAAGTCAGCCACAAAGACCACATCTTGTATGATTCCATTTATATGACATATCCAGAGAGACAGAAAGTAAATTAGTGGTTGCCAGGGAGGAGGGGAATGGGGAGTGACTGCTAATGAATATGGAGTCTCTTTTTAGGGTGATGAAAATGTTCTTGAATTAGATAATGGTGATGGTCACACAACTCTAAATACACTAAAAACCACTGAAATGCACATTTTTACAAGGTTAATTTGGTGGCATGCAAATTATTTTCAATAAAGTTGTTATAAAGAAAGGCAAGACAAACAAACAACAAAACAAATATTCCTTTGAGAACAGGAGAAACCAGTTCATAAAAAATTAAGTCCTGGGGTCAGGAGAGGGGTCCTGGGAGGTCCAGCAGCCAGCCCTCAAAGAGGCCGGGCCCTGGTCACCCTACCTCGCCCCAGCTACTTCATAGGGAAGGGCTCCAGAGCACCCCCTTGCTTCCCTCCCCAGTCCCTCCCATCCAGAAACCTGACTGTGCCCCCTCTTCCAGCCCTGTTCCTAGGCAACTCAGACCCTACTGGATCCATCACTCTTCTCTGACCCATTTGCTTCCACTACTACACTCGTGTTTTGTCTTCCTAGATCTCTGTTGAAATTTCTGCATCCTCCGAGGCCTATGCCCCACCTGCAAACTGGGCACACTCTTGGGGAGGGTCCCTGTTTTAGACCCCAAGCTTGTCCTACATTGGGTACCACAAGTTACGGTACATGCAGTATGAATAGGGTCAGAGTGAGGTCCTCCAGGCCCCCAGCCGAGGTTCAGTAAAGAGTGCTATCCTCTCCCAGGGCCTGAGAGCCCCGCCCAAGACAGGTGTGCAAGCTCAGATCCAGGCCACGTAGGCCAGGAAGGAAGGCAACAGGGCTGCCTTTGGGTCAAATGAAAACTGCTGGAGGGAGAGAGTTCAGTGCCCAGGCTAGGGCAGCACCCGTTGTGGCTAATCTGAGAGGGTGACTCAAGATGAAGCATGTGGCCGGCAGAGGCAGTCAGGCCTACGCTGTGGCAGGGTGCACCCAGCTGCCCGTGAATCTGGGGTCTGGACGGCCGCTATTGGGGTTTCTCTCCTCTTGAGGGAAAGAATCCAAAGCCTTCACCCTGGAAGGGAAGACAGAGCACCTGGGAATGTGGGCCGTGGGGAGAAGAGTGTGGCCAGTGTGGAATGGGCTGGGTGGCTCTCTAGGCCCTGGGCAGCCAGGCAGGAGCAGCGCTGTACAAAGATGCCCCGAGGGACAGTTCACTGCAGAGGCAGGGCCTTAGACTCAGCTCCCCGGGGAAGTGCTCTTAGACACAGGTTCCGCTCTTCTCGGGCCAGTCCTACTCACATATATAATCAGGAGGAGGACTGTATTAGACACAGTCTAACAGCTAAGAGAGACTTAGCTCTTTCCCAGAATCAGGAGCTTTCGTGGAAGCCAGTCTGAGAAAGAAAACCGGCCCGGAGCTGGGAAGGCCACGAAACATTTCACAGACAGATCACATGAGATCACAGGAGTTCGGAAGTGGGTAGCTGGGCAGGTCTGGACTTGCCGTTTCCGTGCCCCGGTGTGCTCCCGCCTGCCTCAGGCCTACAGGCTTTGGCTCACTCCTTTGGAGTCTGGAAAGCCAGGATCTTGGTCCAGTCGCAGGGCAGCCACAGAAGAGGACGTGTAGGGGCCGCGGAAGCCTCCGGCCAAAGCTGGGCAGGGCCAGCAGGGGCCTCCGGGACAAGAGTGGGTGAGGACAGGCTTGCAGTCAGAGTCCGCCTTCCCTGGGGCTCAACTCCAGAAACTCAGGCCCTGCTGCTGGTAGCTGAGACTCTCTAGCCAAGATCTTGTCCACCAGGAGACCTCAGAGGAGCCCGCCACATTCCCAAGGCCACAGCTCTGGTCATGCCCTCCACCATTTCTTTCCCGGACTTCAGCTGCCTCCTCTCTGACCATCTGGACCACCATCTGCATCCCCCCGCCGCTGCCCCAGGCCCAGACTGCAAGCTTGGAAGGAAGGAAACTGCTGGAAGGAAGGTGCGGGGGCGCAGTCTGAGGCTGGAGGTCACACTACAGTGGTCACACTGTAAAGCTCCAAAGGAAGAACACTTCCCTTCTACATCATGGCTGTTTTTTATTTTTATTTTCTGCCCCTAGTTTTATCCCCTCCAATTATTCTCCACAGAGTAGATGGAGTATAATAATATATTTGGTCTTTGTTCCAGGTTCCTTGGCACAGAGCTCCTAAAATCCTCGGAATTTTCTGAGTGATAGGAGTATCTTTTGTTATTCATAAGGAGTCCCTTTTGAGCACCTCTGAGTTTACGCTAATGAGGTGACTTAGGGTGAGGGCCCTAGGTAGCCTCAGGATGGGGCTGGTCACCAGAAAGACCAAATGATTAGAGGGTTAGAACTTTCTGCCTCACCCGCTCACTTCCAGGAAAGGCTGGGGAGTGGCCAGTGAAGTTCTATACAAGATCTGATAAGGTCTGGGTTGGTGAACATGTCCACATGTACCCCAACTCCACAGGGACAGACGCTGCGCTGTGCTCGGGACCCTTCCAGACCTCACCCTAGGTACCTCTTCCTCTACCTGTTCATCTCTATCCTTTATCATTTCCTTAGAGTAAACTGGTAAAAGTAAGGCAATGTTTCCCTGAGCTTTGTGAGCCATTCTAGGAAACTATCTCACCTGAGGAGGGGGTGAACCCCGATTTACCGTGTGTTGGTCAGAAGTACAGGTGACAACCTGGACTTGCGAATGGCCTCTGAAGTGGAAGCAGTCTGGTGGGACTGAGCCCTTAACCTGTCATCTCTAGGTAGACAGGGTCAGAACTGAGTTAAATTTGTAGGACACACAGTAGGTGACCATTGAGAATTGGAGAATAGCTTGGTGGTGTCGAAAAACATTTCAGAGTAGCCCACATGATCTTAATAAAATGGAAATGTGCCCTCTCTCTGGGTTAAAGGAACTCTTATGATTCTCTCTGCTCTCCTCCCACCCTCCTTCACCTGTTAACTCATTCACTCACAGGTCACTCAACAAATATTTACTAAACATCTACTAAGGGCTAGGCCCCTAACACCTATATGTTAATAAGAATTGTATCAACATTGATGATTTTTGATCAAGAAAGTAGTTCTTAGGGAGCTTCATTAAGTCAGTTCAATGCCTTGATCAACTTTCTATTCACTAGAGTTAAACCATTTCTTCCTCTTTCTCCATTTTCATTTTATTGAAATTATTTTCATTGGGATAAATTATTTTCAAGTGACTATTTGGTTTATGATCAACTTTGGGCTCAAATCAAATCTGACAAATGAGAACTTCCACTGTTGCTGAGACTTCTTTTGTAGTAATTATTTCTACCAGAAAATATTTCCTGAGCCAACTCCGGCAGATAAATTTTATCAGGAAGATTTGATTCCTCTGTCAATTTTTAGTCAATAACATATTTTGCCAGGTGCAGTCTTAGCTGCTGCCAGTTTTGCTCTGCGTTCATGATTTCAACCAACTTCAGTTTTTTCCTGGATCATTTTGTTCCTTTGCATTTTCAGTAATACTAGGGAGATGTTATTTTCGTTATATAAGGCGTATTTTAGCACCGCTCTGATAAAGCATTCTGAGGATCAAAGAGTAGCGTGAACACATCCTCGGGGCAAAAAGGCAGGTCAAAACATCCCACTCTGCACTTGGGCTGAGCACCGGGTCAGGACCTGGTGCCCGAGGTAGCCCTGCCCACTGCCCTCTGCTTCTCCGGAGCCCTAGCCCCTGCCAAGATGCCTGGCAGTTGGGAAACAGCTTCTGGCTGGGGTGAGAGCAGCCACCTGCAAGAGACAGCCTCTGACTGACAGGCAAAGAGATGGGGTTCAGCCCTGATGTCCCATCCCAGGTTGGATGCAGCCTCTGCTGGGCCCCAGACTTTTCTACTCAGAAAGTATCTCAGCTGAGATTTCAGCTGAGTATCTCAACGTCAGCTGAGAGAGGAAATAGATGCTTCTCGGTGTCTCAGTCCCCCCCCCCCCACCCATGGATAAAAGGAGATCATTGACCAGGGTCCTCTCAGGTCTGAGGCTGTGACTCGTTCACTGGCCTCCAGGCTTTGGGCCTACCCCAAGGGTCCCCTCTGCCTCCTAGTTGAGGCTCTGCCTGGGAGCAGCCAGGGATGGGGCCGTCCACCTGGATTCAAACATGGCAAGATCAAGTACAGAGGGCTGGAGGCCACAAATGCTCTCACCTGGGATCTCTACTCCTCCTGACCCAGGAGACCAAAGAAAGACACAGAAACGTCAACGGGGTGGGTTCTTTCTCCTGGCCTTGGCCTCACCCCACCCGTTCCCCACCCGTGGTCATGTCTCCATGCACGGTACCACAAGGCATCAAGCGGCCAGCGACCCTTGAAACATCAGTGGGAAAACGTAAACCCAGAGAGGAGAAGAGGCCTGCCCGGGGACGTGCTGGGACATTCCCAAGGAACGTGAGCTGGTGGCAGAGCCAGGATGAGGATGCATGAGTTCTGGTCCCAGCTCAAAGGAGAGCCTCCTTCAGCCCTGTTCCCACGTGAGGAACTGCTGAAGTGGCCTCTGCCCAGGCCACCTCAAAGACGCCATCTCCACCCGGCCCGGCAACAGCCAGCGAGGGGTTGAGGCCCCCAGTCCAACAGCTGTGGGAAGACTGGCTCAGGAAGGAAGCACCCTCACCTCCTCTGAGTCAGAAGAGAGGCCCTGGAGTCATGGATGGCCGCTTTGCAAGCTTGCCCTCTCTGGGCATAGCCTCCTCCTCTGCAAAATGGGGCTAGTGTTTGATCTCCAGCCTCCCAAAGGTGCTGTGAAGATGAAACGAAAGGCTTTGAGACATCTGTGGCCTTCCCTGGGGTGAGGTGATGTAGGAAACAGAGGTACCAGGCCTCCCGATATCTTGGGCACCTTGGGGCCTAAGATGCTGTTCCAGAGGCTGACCTCTCACAGTAGGCCAGTTCCTAAAATGGCCCTAATGATCCTCTGTTACACAGGGTCTTCATGCCCTGTATCACCCCTCCCCCCCACTCACTTCCTTGAGTATGAGCTGGGCCTAGAGACTTGCTCCCAAGGAAGAAAATACAGCAAAACTGATGGAATGTCACATCTGTGATTACATGTGTCACATCTTATACAAGACTGTGACTTCCTGCTTGCTAGCAGACACTCTCTCTCGATGGCTTTAGGAAGCAAGCTGTCCTAATGGGGAAGCCCACGAGGTATGGAACCGAGGGCGGCCTCTGATCAGCCGTCAGTGAGGAACGGAGGCCCTCAGTCCAGCAGCCCATGAGGAATGGAATCCCACCAACAACCACATGAGTGAGCGTGAAAGCTCACTCCCCTGGATGAACCTTCAGATGAGACCACAGCCCCGGCCAGCGCGTTGATCATCGTCTGTGAGAGACCCTGAGCAGAGGACCCAGCTGAGCTGTACCTGGACTCCTGACCCACAGATGCTGTGAGATTAAAAAATGGGTGTTGCTTTAAGCTGCTAAATTGTGAAATAATTTGTTACACAGCAAGAGATAACTAATACACCACCACACTGGCATATACACATAGGACAGTAGGGACCTTTCTTCAGGCCAGAGAGACAGAGCTTGTGGACAGATCTCTGCCCTACAACCCCTGCTGCTGTGAGCTTCCTTCTGGAGCCCCATCCTTGCTGTGTAGTGTTGTAAGGAGAGGACAGAGGACAGCAGGCTCCCTGCTCTCCACTGGGCAGACCAGGAAAGTGGGTGGAGCTGACCCACTTCCTCGCGGAGCCATCAGGTCCTCTCCAAAGAACAGTCCTGCCAGAGCTCTGAACCCCAGGCATGTCTGGAGCAGAGTAAACATTCCAAAGCACACCCACATCCGCCTTCTCCCTTGCTCCTCCTAAAACCCTAGGAAGGGTAGGGAGACCGCACCAACCATCTCTAAGACCAACAAGAGATGTGCTGGGTGAAGGCTCAACAGACCTAAAAGCTGTTCGTGATCATACCCATTTTACCAGTAAGAATTACTATTCAGTTTACTATCTAGAATTATTCAGTGGCCGAGGCGGGATTTGAACCCAGGCTCTCTGACTCAAAGCCCGAGCCAGTTCCACTTGTTTTACAAATGGGAAAACTGAGAAACAGAGAGTTCAAGAATTCATGACGGCACCCACAGGCAGCCCCCCCCACCCCAGCCCCAAATCCTTCCTGGACAATCTGTCACCAAGGGATCAGGAATTGGAGTTTTTAAAGATTCAGGGGAGAGGAAAGACAGGATGGAGCGGGGGCTCGTGGGAGCCATCGGAGCCCAGACCAGAGCTGCTCCCACTTACCCGAGAAGAACCGGCCTCCCTCCCCTTCTCTATCAAGTCATTGTGCCAACCAGCAAAGTTGAATTATTAAAACTCCCTTCTGGGGTACCACATGGATTTTTCTCCACTGAGACTCAGAGCAGAGGGGTGGCCGCTCCTACCACACAATATTAAAATGTCAGGGAGTTTAAGGCTTGCGTTGGTTGAGTCATAAGTTATCAGCACCCAGTGAGGGCCGACAGAATGCCTCCCTTAAATTATTAAGCGGAAAGCGTCAGACTGTAATATTTTGCTAAACCGAAGTACAGACACAAAGATGTCATTTCAATATTTGAAACCAGCAAGTTTAATTTAAAATAAGAGCAAACCAATAAGCTCAGAACATAGCGGCGTATGAGAGGAAAATTATACTGAGAGAGGAAAAAAAGTGGAAGGACTTAAGAAATTTATAAAAGTAATCTCCAAGTGGAAATTAGAAATCAAGGCCTAGAAACAGAATAACACAAAAGAAATATTACTGTCCACTTTCTAAATCAATATAACACTGCTCCACGCTGGAATTACCATGGTAACTCAAGTAAAAAGAATCAAGCAATTCTTATTATTTCAAAATAAAATCACAGCCTGAAGCCTGGGTTTTATTACAACCACTGATAGATCGCTGGCTTGTATTTATCTGAAATATTGCTTTTCAATCAGCTGGTTTATGAATGTACATGGGCCTCTCACCAGCCCACCTACTGCCCTGCTTTGAGGCAAGGGGCTAACCAATGAATTGATTCTCGCCTGGCTGCATCTGCATGTATGTCCAGGTTTCAATCAGCTCTGGGAACCACGGAGCTTCACGCCCCTTCTAACCGATGGGTGGCTTTGCAGGACAGAGGAAAAGCCAGAGAAGGCAGCGGGGACTGACCTCACTGTGGTCCCCCTCCAGGCTCGCCCATGGAGGAATGGGCCAGGGCTCTGATGTCAGTCCCCAACAAGTGCGCCAACAGCAAGCCTCCCTCACCCCCACCCCAAGTCATCCTCTTGCTGGCTCCACCCCTCTCCCATGAGCTCTCCCTACCCCAAGTGTCCTTCTCCCCCATCCCCAAGCCTGCCAGCCACAACGGGGGAGCTGGGAGCCGGCAGAGCACAGAGGAGAGCAGATGGCCTGGGTTCCCAGCCCAGCCCTGGACTTGCGAGTTGTGAGACCTGCACACAGCACCACATCTCTACCTCTTCCCCTATCCACTCCCTTTGCAATGTGACTTTTCACCTCCTTCCTTCAAGGACAGAATCTGTTTCCCCATCCCTTGAACTTGGGCTGGGCTTGTGATTTATTTTGGCCAACAGAATGTAAAGTGACAACATCCCAGAGCCAAGCCTAGGTCTCGAGAAGACATGCGTCCATTCTCTCTCCTGGACCTGCCTCCAGCCTGAGAACAATCTGGAAGAGCCTGCTGGATGATGAGGGACATAGTCTCGTTACCCCCAGCATCCAGTCTGATCAGCCATCTCCCAGGTATGAGTGAGTCTAGCCGAGACCCGAAAAACCACTTAGCCAAGCCCAGCCTGCATCACCGACCCACAGATTCGAAAGCTAAATAGATGCTTGTTTTGAGCCTCTGCGTTTTGGGGTGGTTGGTTATGTAGCAATAACTAACTGATACACATGCACAGTACAATGCTCACTTTTAACTAAGGGTTCACTGAAACAAGAACTGTTGTGTAAAGACTGAGAGGCCGAAGCCAAAGAGACCATCCTGTAGCTGTGTAGAGAGCACTGTCACTTCACATAGGCATGAGGCCTCCAGGCCTATCAAGTGTGTACATGGACATTAGGTGTCAGTTAGGTGTCGCTCCCATTGTAGAGATGGGAAAACTGAGGCTCAGGAAGTTGTCTGAAGTCACACAGCAGTCAGCTGGGACTAGAAGCCAGGTCTCCTGACTCATGCTAGCAGGCTACACCTGAAGACAGTAGGCCATTCAAGTAAGCCCACTTAGGAAGAGGCAGGAGGCAGAGCTAGGGGCCCAATCTGACCCAGTAGGCCTGCAGTCTGGGGCATCTGCCTCGGCTACCTGGACCAGCCTGCTTACTCTTCTCTACCATCTGCTTTTAATTTGCCCCCAGTTATGTCAGCCACTGTAGGCTCCTGCCTTAGCCAGAACACAAAATAAACATACGCCAACCACTGAGAGATGAGCTTGTTACTAGCTTGGGTGGATGTGACTGTGAGCAGGACCTGGAATGGTCTGTAAGAGGCTTTGACCTACAGGTGTCTGTAGGCTCCTACGAGGCCAACCAAAGGGGAGAGGATGTGGCAAGGGGACAACGTGAGCAAGGGTGTAGAGGCAAATGCCAGGTCTGCACGGGACACAAAACCAGAGCGGACATATTAGACCTGCCCAGCTCAGTGTGGCAGCAGGTCTCAGGCAGAATGCCAGCGTAGCAGAGGCTGGGTCCTCTGAAAGGAGGTAGATGGGATGGGAGAAGGGTGGTGGCAGAACAGAAAGAGCTGGGTCCAGCGTCCCAGATGAATGCAATCCAGTGGTGTGCTGACAGATAGCTCACAGCTGATTCTCTGGGGAAAAAAACCCTTGATTTGTAGCGTTTGCCAGTTTCCGTGGTGTTCATACTTCCACCATGGCTGATGTCAAGCTACCCAGGTGATATCACTGAACTCAGAGCTGGGAAGAGATGGGCAACATCAGCTCTTGCAAGCCAGTGCAAGTTGACTCCCCTGGTGTAGTCCTATCTTGAGTACAGACCTACCAGGAAAACTCACTCTAGCAGCACCACGAAAAGTTCAGCCTGAGGGGGGGAAGGATGCCCTGTGTGCCTCAGTGTCTTTCAACTCCAGGTAGGGCAGGCAGGCAGCAAGGGCTACAGGCCACATGCACCTCTGGGGCTTCTCCAGTCCGTGAAGCCTCAGGCCACGTTAGCAACCATCAACACCCGCCAGGAGGGTCTACATCTGAGGACGGAACCATGAGCGCTGAGCTGTCAGTAGGGCCGGGAGTAGGATGCCCAGACACATGGCCTTGGTCCAGCTGACATTTCTCCTCATCGGAGATTTCTACCATTCAGCCTTATCATGTTTTGGGTACAGGCAGAGGGCACGGAAGCCGGGCATGGAACACTGAAAGATGCAGAAGCTCTGGGCTCTAACTCCCTACATAACCCTGGGCAACTCTCTTGCCCACGTTGAGCCTCAACCATGCCATAGAAATGGAAGGGCTTGCAGAGGGTGATTTTAGAGCCTCTGCCCATGGTGCTTCCCTCCTTGGAAATCTGGACAGTGGTGAGTAGTGAGTCTACCCTGCTTCCTGGACAGTGGCCACTGATGGCCATTAGGGATAAACTAGAAGAAGGAAGGTTAGGACCCAGTGCCTGGCAGTGAGCAAGGCACTGAACTGGGCACAGGACTATTTCAGATCATACTGTGGCTGTGTAGAGAGCACTGTCACTTCACACACGCACGAGGCTTCCTGGTTTATCAAGGGTGTACATGGACATTATCTCATTTAATCCTAATGACAATCGTGCCGGTTAGATGTGGTCGTTCTCACTGTAGAGATGAGAAGGCATAGAGGCAAAGCAATCTCAACACTGGGTGGGCACAGGACACAGAACTACAGTGGATGTGCTGGACCTGCACAGTTTAGCACTACAGTAGCTAAACCAGTCCCAGTCCCATGGTACTTGCCACACTGGGGTACCCAGGTGCTTTTTTCTACTTTGTCCCCTAACTCCTTCCAAACTTCCTAATGTGTCTGATCGGGGTTCCTGGGAGGCCCTCTGGCCCCTGGAGATGGACCCCAACTACAGCTTTGTTCTCCTGGCTACATGCGGGCAGCTCTGCCCTGTGTCGATGCAGCTCTGGAGGGGGCCTGCATCTGCTGAGAACCCCAACCTGGCTTGGGTCACTCCCCCATCAGCCTCTCGAGCTCTGTCTTCTGCTCAGAAGGCCCAGCCAGGACTACTTCCCAGATCCAGCAGCCTTGCCTGCCCCAGCAGCGCAGATGCACTGAGGCTAAACCTTGTGTCTCCTTCGGCCACAGGAGGTTGGCCGCCAATGCTTGCTGGCAATCATCCATCTGTTCCAAGGGAGAGAGACCGAAATAGACCTCCCCTTGGTCCTACTCTCAGATAGGGCCTGCTGAGTGGTTCCTTAAATGGAAGCGGGTGGGGCAGCCGCCCCATCTGACTCTGCGACCTGGAGTGGGGTAGGAAATCAATTCTCAGGAGGGATGAGAGGCAGGCCCCGGCTCTAGGAAAATGAACATTTCCATGTGCTAAAAGCATCATTGTGGGACGAGAGAGAGAGAGAGAGAGAGAGAGAGAGAGAGAGAGAGAGAGAGAGAGAGAGAGAGAGAGAGAGAGAGAGAGAGTTCCTATGGCCACAGAGGCCAAGTGAGTGGCCAGGCCAGCACTGAGCCCCGGCACACAAAGGGTGAAGCTTTTAGGCGAGCAGCGGCCAGTGATCTCAGCTTCCCCCAGTCCTAATGCTCCCAAAAGGCTCTCTCCCACTCCCTGTAATTGGGCATCAGTAGTTAATGCAGTATTGACTGCATTACACGCTCCCGTGCCTCCCCTTGCTAATGCCAATTGCATCACCTTGTACAGTCACTGGCTTGCTTAGCCAATAGCCGTTAAAAGCAATCCAAATCATGAATCATATGGGAAACTTTTAGCAAGACACTGCCATCCGAGGAGACAATTTACAGTTGAGTTAATCTGGGTACATTAGCGAGACACGGATTCTGGACGACAGACCAATTTATGTTGTTTCCCTGTCCTCCCCCCCGACCCTTAGTGCTCTGCGTGGGCAGATGAATGGAAGAGCAGGGAACAGACAGAAGCACCTGCTTTTTTACCCCAGGCTCTGGGAGCGGGTTGGGGAGACCCATCTTCACAGGCTCCCTGCCTGGCTGAGTTGAGGCAGGAAGGGGACACGGCTGTACGTGCTGCTCAGGTTCTGTGATGCCTTGCTTCCCTGTAGTGAGGAGGCGGCTGCAGCCCGGGCTGGCCTGGTAGGTGCAGATGGAGACCTTCCTCTTCTAGGCATACAGTGGGTGCCAGGTCTGGTCCCTAGCCTGCCAACCTCACAAGGCCTTTACCAGCCCTCAGCAGGCAGCAGTGTCCCCTGGGCTCTGCCGTCCTGCTGATGGGCTGGGATCTGTAGTGTGGAACAGCATCAGGGCCCACCCCCTGCCTTCCCCCCAGGGCTGTGGAGGGGTCCTGGCCACAGGAGAGGCCGCCAGTACCCTCTGTGGCCCAGAGCATGACGGGATATTCTGGGAGGTCCCGCTGGTCAGTACCCAAGCACAGCTGAGAGCCTGCCCTCGCGGATCAACTGAGTCAGCTGTGGACGCTGCACTCACAGTCGTCGCTAACAACTGAAGGTGCACTGTCTGGTCCTCCTCAGCCCAGCTCCAATACCTTTAGGTGTTTTTAACTTATTAAAAATGCCCTAGGAATTAGGTCTGATGTTTAGTTCCACAGCCTGCCTGCTGCTTCCTGTGGTCACCCCAGCCCTCCTGCTGGGCCTCTGCAGAGGCAGCTTACACCCGGACCTATCCTTCTGCAGCATGCATCTTGGGGACACCCCTTGGGGGTGCCCTTGGCATCCTCCCCTGTCCCTCACAACCCAAGGCTCTCACAGTTCTTGGGGCTGCTCAGGGGCCTTTTCTCCTACAGCGTGAGGGCTAATTTGACTCTCAGGACTCAGGGCTGTAACTCCCCTTGCTTCCCTGGGGCTGCAAACCTCCCCGGAGAGCCCACAGCCTGGTGCCAGCCCAAGAGCAGGTGCCAGGGGAAGAAGGGCTGTTTCTCCACGAAAGTTGGAGCTGGGCTTCCGTTGCTGACAGGCAGGCCCGACGGCATGTAGAAAGGCAGGACCCTGAGTTCCAGTAAAGTGGAGCTGCCTAGGCCAAGAGCAAGCATCCGAATGAAAGCAATTAATCTTAAAACCTGAAGTTTAACCGTTTGCAAAACAGATCTCTCCTCTCTGTGGTGGCCCTTCGCTGCTCGACCTAATGGATTACTTTATTAATAATGCACTGTGCTTAAAAGCAAAAAAAAAAAAAAAAAAAAATTTTTTTTCTGACAATTCAATACTTCAGAAAGTCTCTTAAACCCGTTGCTACGGCAAAGCGATTGATATTTCATTATCTTTCAGAAGTGCAACATGAAAGCCCTGCAGCCCAGCAGAGCAAGAGCTTTGGTCCTCAGCAGCTGGCGGACCTGACTTCAACCAGAGGAGCCCCGGCCTCTTCCGACAAGATGCTGTCAGGTGGAGAAAAGGCATTGGGGGTGGTTAATAGGAGCCTGAGTTCACGCTGCAGCCAGACAAAGGGTGCAGTCCGCAGCCCTGAGGAACACACCCCTTGGGGGCCCTGGGGACCAGTGCTGACTCCCAGCCCAGACGGCCACCTGCTGGGAGGGTGTAAGTGCAAGGAAGGATTTAGGCAGCAGGTGTGGGGGGAGGGTGAGTATATCCAGAGCCTTTCTCCCTCCCCCCAACTGAAGGTACCACCTTCAAGGTTTCCTGGAACCAGGAGATGCTAGACTCCAGTGGGGAGTGGAGGGTGGATTTTATGAGCAGAAAGGTTGCTTTTGGAAGACAGCTCTAGGCTGAGCAGGACAAGGAGCAAATGGCTCCTCAGGGCCTAAGCCAGCCTTCTTCCTTGTGCTGTGATGTGTCCCAGAGCTCAGTGGCAGCAACAGTACAGAGCACCATATGGTTTAGACTGGACAGGGGCAGCGCGAGCTCTCCTCCACGGGTCTGCTGAAGACCAGGGAAAAAACATATGCCCAGGGTGTAGGCAGGAGATGGGCTAAAATGACCTCCAGAGAGCCATTCCCATTCAGGGCTCATCTGGAAACCTTTAGTATCACAAAGCCCGGGGCACTCTGGGTGCCTGCACAGAGTGCAAGACCCGAGGTGGTGGTGGTGGCGGTGTCGTCTTATTGGCGGGAGACCAGTCTCCCTGCCTGAGGCCGCCCATGTATGGGGCCTGGGTCTTCCGGGTTTCTGGCTTGGGCCTGGGGAGCCAAGCATGCTAAACAATCTCTGCTAAAGACATACCCTGATTTCCACATGCTCCCCAAACACCAAGGAAGGACCCTCTGCCCTGGCTCCTCATTCTACCAAGAGGGAAAGTGAAGAGATGGGCATGACTGGCCCGAGATCACACAGGGAGTCAGTGGAGACAGGAGCTAAATCAAGGTCTCCTGCATCCTTATCTGGCCTGACCCCAGACCTTCTCCTCTTTCAATCTGTACACACTGCGCCGGCCCAGCCCTCTGATGGCCCACATGGGGCTCCAGGGGAGGGGTCCATGAAGAGAGAAAAGCATAAGGAGATGAATGTCACACCCCAGCCAGACCCTGCACAATGGATTCTTTCGGCCAGAGCGTTTAGTTCCCCCTCCCTCTCTTTCCACACTCACACTGAGAAATGGCCTTGAGGGCCACAGGGCTCCCGCACATGCCACCCCCAGGCCAGATATTTTTTTTTTTTTGGTTTTTTTTTTTTTTTTTTTTTTTTTGTGGTATGTGGGCCTCTCACTGCTGTGGCCTCTCCCGTTGTGGAGCACAGGCTCCGGACGCGCAGGCTCAGCAGCCATGGCCCACGGGCCCAGCCGTTCCGCGGCATGTGGGATCTTCCCGGACCGGGGCACGAACCCGTGTCCCCTGCATCGGCAGGCGGACTCTCAACCACTGCGCCACCAGGGAAGCCCCCAGGCCAGATATTTTAAATGTCCCTCCCTGCTGGAGGTCTCAGAAGGTGGGAGGGGAGGCTAGGGGCATCAGCACATGATGGCAGCAAAGTGAACATCCTGTGTGACCTTAAGTCACTTAACTTCAGATTTTCACCAAGTGACCATGTCAGTAACACCACTGACCTGGAGAGCAAGAGGGCACAGACCTCTACTACTCACTAGCGGAGGTCAGAAGATGTCACTCTAAGAGGATTTCCGCCGACTCACAGAAAACCCACCTTCTCAGTTCCTTACCAGTAGAACCCAGGTGATGGCGTGGATGCTAACAATTACATTCACATCTCCCTCCCGACAACACTAACAAACTTAACACACCAGGTAACCCTCACCTACAGGGCAGGACGGCCTGGGACAGCCAGGGGATGGCCACTCTTGACCCTGAGGGCTGCCCTTGGGTCACAGGGCACCCCTGGTTTTACCCTCAAGGGGACTGGGTTCTCCAACCTCTCCTGCACATACCAGGACAATTACTGCAGGGCACTCCCAGTCAGGAAGGCTTTAGGGTGTGTGGGACCACCATGGGTCCCTCTGCTCTGACCTCTCGGGCGCAGCGAGGCTCTTGACCAGGGCACGTCCATGCCGCTCCTGCACTCGTGCTACTGGCCAGGAGCGGGACACTTTCTTCCTCTGGGCCAAACTCCTGCCTCCGATTTCAAGAGACAGTGAGAATCACACTGGGAGACAGTGGGAATCACTGGAGGCAACCCTTTTTCTCACCAAGCTTTCGGGCAGCTGTCTCCCCGAGGGTCCGGCCGGCCTTTCCTCTCGCCTGCCGGGCACCCGGCGGCCACCGTCTTTCCGCGCGCCCGCTCGCCGCAAGCTCTGGAGTCCGATTTCCCGAAGCCACTGATTTGCTCGGCGCTCAGCGCCTCTCGGGTTACGCGGGCGGCGCGAGGCTGATGGCTGCGGTGAGAGGAGCAGCCGCAAAGACGAAAACGCTCTACGTGAACCACTGCTGCGCCGAGATCGGAGGGCAGCCGGAGCCTCCACGCGGCCCCGCGGAGCATCACACGGCCGGCGCACAGCTCGCCCTCCCGCGGTTCGGTCCGGCCTGTCCCGGCCCCGGGGCCGCGCAGCCCGGGGCTCCCTCATCTCCCCACGCCAGTCCCACTCGGTCCTCCCCCCGCCCCAGGCTCCAGCCCCAGCGCCCTGCGGACCGCCCGCCCGGCAAGCCCGGCACAGCCCGGTGTGTGCGCGCCGGTGTCCTGGCGTGTGTGTTCCCGCGCGCCGCGGCGGGGGGCGCGGGTGTGCGGGGAGTCGGGACCCCCGCCCGCCACCTACCGTCCTCCTTGTCCAGCACCATCATCTCGGGCGCTCCGTGTCCAGCCGCAGCTCGGCTCGGCCGGGAGAAGGGCGCCGGCTCCGGGCGCGCTTCGGCGGGGCGGCCGGTCCTCGGGCAGCGAGCGGGCTCTAATTACCCGCTTGCCCGGCTCTTAACCTAGATTGCACTCAGCTAGAATTACATTCAGGAGTGAAGCACTTCGCAGATACAAAAGCAGTCTCACCTACTTTTGTGCCTCAGAATTGCAAGGAACTATGAACTGCAATTTAGAGAGAGAGAAGGAGAGGGAGAGAGAAGGGGGAAGAGAGGATCAGAGCCGTTTCTTTGATTCTCACCTTCTAAATGGCTCAATTTGCCCAGTATAATCTGTCTTAATGTAATTGCATTTGATAGCTCATAACCCTGGCTCTGGCAACGACACAGCTTTCAGCCTCATAAAGTGTTTTCCCCTCGGATTTAATCTGAATCTCAATCTAAAATTATATTCAAAGAGATGGGGGAATCTCGGCGGCCGTCTCCCGCTGCCTTTCTCCCTCAACGTATGAGGTTTGCACTCCTGCTACTGAATAAATGCACACATTTCCCGAGGCCCCCCTCCCTCCCGGGTTAATGGGGAGTGGAGACGCGCGGCTGCCCGGCTCCGCAGCGCCGCCTGGAGGCCTGTCGGCCCCAACTCGGCGTGTGGCTCTGCTCAGGACCCAGGGTCCTCATTCCCAGTAACTGCCTGGTGGACCACACCTGTCTGTCACTCCCAGCCCCTCAGCCTTGATTTTGCCCCCCTCCCACGGGGCAATGTTTCTCTGACCTCGTGCCCTCCCTTCCTACTTCCTCTTCCCCAGGTTTCTGGTTGCTTCTTGGATTGTTTGGTAAAATTAACCCTCTGCAGGGCACAAATTTTCCCACTGTGTGTCTTACAGCACCGCCTTTACCCCAGAAGCCCCTCCCAAGAGCATCCTGATTCCATAGAGAATGGGATCCTGTCTCAAATTCTCTCTGAGCAAGCACAGCATGGCCTTAAAGGTTTTTTTTTTCATTCCACAACTATTTATTGAGCATATACTATGCACCAAGCACTATTTTAAGGCCCTGGGGATATAGCAGTGAAAACAAAAATTCCTGCTATTGCAGAGTTGACAATTCTTGCTCTGTAACTCAGGAGGCAGGAAGGGAGACAGTGTTCATCTCCTCTCCCTCTGAACCCTGCTTCTCTCCCAGAGCCCTGGGTCTGGTGCCCAGGCTGCCTACTCCAGGAAGGCCACTCTTCAATAGCAAGAGCATTATTTCCTTGACAGTACAGAGTTCCAGGATGGCATGAAAATCTTAATGGCTTTTCTCCAGACAGATGTGTCAGAGGCTCATCCCCGCAGTCACTCTGAGGACTAGACCCAGGCAAGGAGAAGGAAGCTGGAGTCCCTGGAGGGGCAAAGGGCCACCAGTTGAGACTTCATCCCATCTCTGCCTATTACCAACAGTGGACCTTAGCAAGTCATTTTCTCTCCCCAGGCCTCAGTTTCCCTGTTTGTGAAGTGGGAGACCTGCTCTGCTATCTCCAAGGTTGCTGCGGGGATCAGAGGAGATAATGCATGTGAATGTGCTTTGTGAACTGTGGCACCCCAGACAACGGAAGGGGACGTAGTGGGTACAAAGGAGACTTGGAGGCCAGGTCATGCCCCTTAAGCCCTGGGAGGCCCCAGTGCAGGGTGCTTGACTGGGGAGGGGAAGGGGGGAGTGGTGCTGCAGTCTATGGTCCTCTATCGTAGGCAGCAAAGTCAAGCTTTGAGAAAACAGAAGAGAGGCTGCTTCTAATGAGCTGCTTCCTCCGCAGCTCAGAGAGTTTCGCTTTCCCCTTCATCTTGAATACTTAATCCTAATAGTCCTTGAGTATATTTGATGTTAAATATATCATTTTGCTCAGACTCACCATCCCTCAGGACTGCGAGCTTGATCTCTCCCCTGTCACTGCAGCTGAACTGTACCCTGAGGGTCTGAGGGAGGCTTTGGCACTGCTGCCGCAGGCACATTTAGTGGCAGCCCCTCACCCCAGCCTGAGTGAGGGGGCCAGACAGTGTAGCAAGCACAGGGCCTGACAGGCTGGCAAGGGGTAGCTTCTTGCTGTAGACACCTCTGTGCTACCTGGAGGTATTCACTCCACAAGGGCTGCAGCCCTACTCCTGACCTCCAGGGCTGCTTCTCCTGACTTTCTGGGTCTGGCCCTGACCCACACACCTGGGCTCCATCAGCTGGGGCCACTTGCTCACTCTTTCATCCACGTGTTGTGCTCAGGACTCCGTCCCAACACCAGCTCTCCCCAGCCCCCAGGGTGCCCAGTTAGCAGCCACACAGCCAGCCTCCCTCTAGGGAGTCAGAGGCCCTGCATGCCACCCCAGGGACTGGTGCACCTTGGGGTACTGAGCAGGGGATCGGTGCTGTGTGTGAAGGGCTGGCTGCTTGTGCCCACAGGCAGCTCTCTCTGCAGCCCCAGTGGTGAGCACTGAGTTCCCACACTCACCTGGAGAAGGGCCTCTGCAGAGGCTTTCTGCTTCACAGAGCTACCCGGCAAGCCTTGGACAGTTTGGGTGACTTGAGCTCCCAGCCAGGAAGAGGCCTGCTGGGTTTACAAACCCAGACACGAGCCTGGCTCAGCTTATGGGTAACTGCTGTGCAGGCAGGTAACTCCCACGCCCATGCTCACTCCTACGCCTCCAGGTCCAGGGACACGCCCACAACACCAGGGTGCAGTCCTCGGATCCCCTGGGGCTGGGGGAGGGTGTCTGCACCTGACACATTCCACAGGTGATGAGCATATACTCTCACTTCCATACTGCCAAGAGTGCTCCAAAATGCCCTTGAAATGCCTCTGGGGACGGCGGGGGAGGCCATTTGATCAGTCCCCTAGGTTACGGTGAGGGAAGAGGGGGTGCTCCTGGCTGCTTTACAAAGTTTTGGGCAGGTCCTAGCAGTTTGTCTTGTACCTGGCAGTAAAGTCCTGAGGAAGGATTCCTGCATCAGGGTTGGGGGTTGGGGGGGAGGTTGGAGACTTGGTGCCCGAGGGCCCAGGCAGACCAGATATTCCAGAACCCTTCAGTAGAGCCTGTCAGATGTGCCTCAGCCTGAGGGCCCTGCTCCCAACACAGTGCAGCTGTCTCTAAGATGGGGTTACAAGCTGGCCTCACAGGTGACACTCAAAGGGGTATTTGGAGTGACAAAGGCCATTTCCCTGTGGCCGCCACAGTTGACTGGACAGGGTGAATCTACAGACTTTGCAGAACAATCAGGATACCTGCTGGCCAAGTTCAGATGCCCTGCCCTGCCCCCTACTCACACAAAAGCAGCCCATGCACAGAGATTTGCAACCAGCTAGAGTGGAGAAGTACACGGTTGGCAAACTTTTCCTCTTTTGGTTTCTGGAGGCCCTGGACAGGCCTTCTAGGAAGCTGCAGTTATAACTTACTAGGCTTTGTGGGTGCCTAGGCAGAATTTGCACTCCAGAAAACAAGTCTCCCCACTCACTTGATGAAGTCCAATCCACCCCTGCACAACAGCCCAGAGAAGGCTGTCGATACAGGCTGTCGACCAAATGTCCTAGTTTGCCCTGGGGCTGAGGGGTTTCCAGGATCCAGGACTGTCAGTGTTAAAACAGGGACGGTCCTGGGCAAACCAGGACAGTTAATCACCCTAGTGGGATGTGGTAGGGTGGGACAAGGGACTAGTGGGGCCGGAGAGAAAGGCCAGGCAGCCAGATCCTTCCCTGCAGACCAGCAGCTGCCTCCCACCCCCAAATTTCCCAGCCTCCTGCCTCAGGGCTCCATCTCCTGGGCACCAAATAACTGCCCTAGCAACTGGCAGTGCTCCTTGGGCCAGCAGCACTGTGAGCCCTCCTGAGAGACTGGCAGTTAGAATGGGAAGGGTGTGAGCTGGATCCTGGGGTGGTCCAGATTTTGGGAGAGCCAAGCTTCCTTATGCAACTGGGGCGGGCGGGGGGGTTTAAGAAAGGAACAGTAGATCACTAATACAAATTACAACAGAAGGACTCTGAAGCTTATAATTCATTAGCTTCAAGGTGAATCCGGCCCTGATATCTTGGATATATGGCCCATCCACGGGCCCTAGCCAGCGGAGCACCTCCCAACACGCTGGACTGGGGGAGCTGATGGTGAGCGTCCTCCCCAGCCCTGCCAGGGGTGAAGCAATGTCACCCATCCCGCAGCTATGAAGTTCCAGACCGGAAGGGACCCCAGGACAGTGCCGGGTTCTCTGGGCATCCCCCTGGGGGAGCCGTTCTGCAGTCGGTGCAGAAGGGGGAGGGCGTGCAGATACCCAAGTGGGAGGCGGGGAGACTGGGGCCAGCGGGCACTGCGGGGAAGCCCGCGGCGCGGATCGGAGAGGCGCTCCTGTGTCTGCGAGGCGACAAGAGCCAGTGAGAAAGTTCCCGGCCCGAGCGTGCGGGGTTGGCGGGCTCGGGGTGGCCCGTGTGACTTCCTAATCCCCCTGAGAAGCCTCGGGGGCTGAGCCCGGCACCCCGACACACATCCGCGCGCACCTCCACCGCCCGGCTTCCAGGAAGCAGCCCAGCGGCCCGAGGCAGCTGGGAGCCGGGGGCGCTGCCGCCGCCGCCGCGCGGGGTGGCCTCAGCCGGGCCCGCGCCGCCGCCCCCACCCTGCGGCCCGCGGGTCCCCGGGCACCTACCGTCCTCCTGGTCCAACACCATGGTTCCCCCCCCGGGCCGAGGACGCGGAGGGGCGGGCGGCTCGGACTCCGCCGCCGCCCGCCTGCGCTGCTCCAGTCGGCCCCGCGCGGGCTCCGCGCCCGGCTAGCGCTGCCGCGGACGGGGGCGGGCGGACGGGGGCGGACGGACGGGCGCCGGGAGCTGAGCCCAGCGGACAGGGAGCTCGCGCGGGCTGGCGCAACCCGGGGGCGGGGCGGGGCGGGGCGGGGCTGGGGCGCATCAGCCGGGCCGGGATCGCCGAGCCGATCCGGCAGCCGCTGCCCGAGCCGGGCCGCCGCCGCCGCCGCCGCCGCCGCCGCCGCCGCCGCGCGCCCTTCTCTGCGCGCTGGCAGCGCTCGCGCAGCCGAGTGAAGCCTGCGTTTCCCAGGGCCCCTCAGATTCCCCTGTTAATTAAATCAATTCATTATGCTCAGATCTGATTAGCGGCCCTTCCCCCCTTTGAATCAATTATTCAATACACAAACATAATTGCTTGGGCCAGAGGTGCACGCCATTAGCTTATTTAACTCCAAGGACACTAATTACCCGCAGGGCACGGGAACTTTTCTCATTAATTCTGACAAAACACAAAAGCACAGCCAGAGTGTGTGCGTGTGAGGACTCTGTGTGTGTGTGTGTGTGTATGTGTGATCACATGCCGGAGTGTGGGCTGTGTGGGGTGGTGAGCCACTGTGTGAGCTTCAGCTGGGACTTGGGGGTGGCGGAATGTGTGTGATTTCGGGTGGGAGTGTGTGGGGTGTCGTTTTGAGTCTGTGACCCTGTCCTCGTGAGTGTGGGACTCTACGTGTGCGACTGTCAGTGCATCGGGCTGGGTGTGGCTCTGAGTCTGGGGACTGAGGGCGAGGGTCCGAGCCCCAACGCAGGAATGTATGAGATTGTGCGAGTGCTTCTGTGTGTGGCTGTGAATGTGACTCCCTGGCTACTGTGGTAGGCACCCATCCCCTTTCTTTTTCGCCTAATTGCCTGGCCATGGCCCACTGCACGCTCAGACCCACAAGGGCAAGTGCAGACCACACAAGAGAAACCGGAAGAATCAGGAGGTGGTGCCCAGGTTGGGGCAGTGTCCCCCTCCCCCCATCACCGGTTTGTGCACCGACTGGACTATGCTCCCCCTCCCCCCCAGTTATAAACCTCAGGTTCCCATCATCCCCTTCCCTCGCCCTCTCACTGCACATCCCTATACTTCCCCCATTCTCCAGCGTTTATTCCAAAGCCCTCCTGAGTCCCAGCTCGCCCCCTTCCATTTCCACAAGTGCTTGATATCTAGGCACACTCCCCCACCCAATTCCACAAACCTTACTTCTTTGCCTCCTGTCTGTAAGGTTGAACGGAGGGTGTGCCTATGGTCGACCAACTTCTCCACATTCTACCTCCCAGGAAATCTTTATTGAGAGAGAGCCAGTGAGAGAGCCCACAGAGGCAGGGACACAGAGGGTAATTGATTCCCCCAAATTAGGTTTCTGCTTTCTAAAGACCGGTATTGTTCCTGTTCTCAATGTGCACAGAGGTACTGAAGATTTCCTTTTTGTTTCCTCAGGCAATGAATGAGCTTAATCCATTTGGCTTTATAAATCAGGAAACTAATATTCGCTCCTTCCATAGCCGCTTTTTTAAAAATTTAATTGGTGGGGGAGGCACAGCTTGTCACCCTTATGCTGTCCCCAAGCCCCCACTTATCAAAACACATTCTGATTGAGGGGTGGAGAGAGGGCTGGGGGGAAGGGAGGGCTCATCCTGATTCCTTCTGCCCTCCTCCATCCTTGCCCATGGACCCACATAGTTCATACTGGAAAAAGTTTGTGAAATGACTGAATTAATCATATTCAGTTCAGTAAAGAAAAGCAGACTGTTCAGAGGTGCTCTTCAGGATGATCTCCCACATCTGCTGCTCTCGGTCTCCCATGAGCACTGAACATGGCCTTGCCATGACTGGGTCTGGCAAATCCTCATCCTCACCATCCAGCACAAGCTGCTAGAGTCATCTTCCTGGTGCCAAGCCCTGCGCCTGCTACTCTCCTGCTCAAGGTACCAAAATGTTCATTGCAGCTCTATTTACAATAGCCCAGAGATGGAAGCAACCTAAGTGTCCATCATCGGAAGAATGGATAAAGAAGATGTGGCACATATATACAATGGAATATTACTCTGCCATAAAAAGGAACGAAATTGAGCTATTTGTAATGAGGTGGATAGATTAGAGTCTGTCATACAGAGTGACGTAAGTCAGAAAGAGAAAGACAAATACTGTATGCTAACACATATATATGGAATTTAAGAAAAAAATGTCATGAAGAACCTAGGGGTAAGACAGGAATAAAGACACAGACTTACTAGAGAATGGACTTGAGGATATGGGGAGGGGGAAGGGTGAGCTGTGACAAAGCGAGAGAGAGGCATGGACCTATATACACTACCAAACGTAAGGTAGATAGCTAGTGAAGCAGCCGCATAGCACAGGGAGATCAGCTCGGTGCTTTGTGACTGCCTGGAGGGGTGGGATAGGGAGGGTGGGAGGGAGGGAGACGCAAGAGGGAAGAGATATGGGAACATATGTATATGTATAACTGATTCACTTTGTTATAAAGCAGAAACAAAAAATAAAATTAAAAAAAAAAAGAAGCTTCCATGGCTCCCCTTTGTCCATAAAACAAAGCCCTAACTACTTATCCTATCATTTCAGGCCCTTCGGGAGATCTGGGGAAGCCTTTGTAACCACCACTGCCCTTCACTTCAATTCAATTGCTATCTATTGATCTCCAACAACAATCCCACACCCCAGCCCCTCTGGACTGCTTTACTGTAATTGAACACACCCTGCAGGTTCTTGCTCTAGTGATTCTTCTCATGGCATCCCTCTGCTTAGAAAGCCCTTGCCCACCTCTCAAAGCCCTCTAAGGAAACCTCTCCCCTACGTTTCTCTAAGTGAGTGTCTCTATGTGAAGTCTGGATGACTGAGTGGTATGTGGATTATTCCATTGAGCCCTGGAGTATAAGGTCAGCCCTTGAGGGCAGAGTTTCAGCTCTCCTCTGGAGTGGAAGGACAGATATCATATGAAGAGTCTACACTGGGTCACTGGAGAAAATGCGAGCTGCAGAAGCAGGGGAAGGATTCAGATATAAGAATGGAGGCTCAGAAGGAGGGAACCTTGGGTACTATCTCTCCTCCCTCCCCAGGATCTCAGATGGCATGGGACCAGAACCCAGTTGCACGCTTCCTCTGGATCTAATATTTGGATCTCCATGCTTCTCTGTGTTGCTGGGCATGGCCACTGCCTGGATTGGTGCCGGCTGTTCCTGGCACTAGGGCATCTGGCCAACAGGACAAGAGGGGGCTGAAATTCTGCCCTCTCTCTTCTCTCTAAGCCATGTGCTTGACATGGGCTGCACCCACCAAAAGAGGGTACTTTTTGCTAGTTTGCACAGAAGCACTATGTGGACTCGTGTGGCCCCGGAATTGAGTGATCTGCTTGGCCGGATCTGACACTCAAGGAGGCCAGCCTGAAGGGTTGAGCACCCAGCCTCCTCTGCCCCCACCCTCACTCACACCAAGGGCCTGTGTGAGCTCTGAGAAGACCAGCCTCCTGGTTTTCATAGAGGAAGAGAAAATTCAGAGAGTTTAACCATAATGGGTGGTCAGGGATACTGAAACAGATGCCCAGCCCATCTTTGAATTTATATGGGCCCCAAGCACTGGTGAAGAACACTGAACTCAGTCCATCCATGAGATTCAGACATGGACAGATCTACTGTAAGGATCAAGGTCCCCAGCAGAAACCACGCTGGAGGAGAGACAGTGAGCTTCCTGAAAGGAGATCCTCATGGGCACCTAGACTGAGTAGAAAGCCTGGAGTTTGGAGGGGCAACAACTCCAGGTATGGCGCAAAGCTAGGCCTGACCCACTTCCACCCGGCACTCCCATAGGAAGTGGGCAGTGGTGCAGATGAGGAAGCATATCACTAACGGCTTTACTATCGAAGCCTCTTCTGAAAGAGCTGGTCACTAGGAATAAAAGGTAACTGTAGAGAGGGACAAGAGCAACTGGGTCAGCAGCTCGGTGGCATTGGTGGCAGCACATGCATGCAATGGACGACAAGATGGCAAGAGTATTGGGAAGCAGCTCTCGTTATATGGGAGGCATCTGTATCCCTAGCCCATCAATCCTACCTCCCAACCCTGGGACTGTTAGAGAGAAAATGGCTTTATCCAGAACTCCAAATCTGACAGTGTCCAGAGGGCACTTGGATAACACATGTAAGCATTCCTAGAAGGTCTTACACCTTTTTGGAGAGGAGGATCCAGAAGAAGAGAATCAGAGCATGAGAATTTCGGGCTAATTGTTGTAAATGTGTAAGATCTGGTACCCGGCATATGTATGGGCTCCATATTCCAACTTGCTTTAGCTATGTGACTGGCATGAAGGGAGAGGCTATGGGAGCAGGAATGGGCCGGAACAGCCCCGACGGCCAGCTTTGCCTGATGGCAGTGGAGATCAGCAGGACACGCAAAGGGCATCATTAACATCAGGCCAACCAAAGGCTTTGTTCCCATGGCCCCTCGCTGCCCGGAAGGTCTCCTGAAGCCACACATGCTCGCCCATGCTCCTGAACTTCTGTTTCATTTCTCTTCTTGTCTCCCCAACTGTCTGATTCATCCCCCTGCTCCTCTGAAGTCTCAGCAGATGATGTCACCTCCTACCTTATGAGATGAGAGGTGTTAGACAGAAAGGCCCACCTCCTCCTGCTGAACACCTTCCCCTGGGGTGCTGTCCACGGCTGTTGGGGTGTGTAGCCCTTACTCGGGATTTCTCCTTTGAGTTCTACTCCAGTATTTCCAAATGCCCCCTTGATATTTCCACTTGGCTGTTTCAAAGGTATCTTAAAATTTAAAATCCAAATTGAGCTCATGATTTCTTCCCAAATCTTTCTTCATCTTGTTCCAGTAAACCTGCCACTCAGTTCTTAATACCAGAAATCTGGAAGTAAAGCAGAATTTCAACCAAGCCAGCAAAAGTAACCAAAAAGAAGTTTGTGTGTGTGTGTGTGTGTGTGTGTAAGAAACAGCAAATATATGGAATAAGATGGAATAAGTAAAGTATATCAGTATATTACACTAAATGTGAAGAGACTGGATTTCCCTAACAAAAAACAGTTTGTCTAAGTTAAAACATAAAATATAGCCAAATGCTGTTTACAAGAAATATTCCCCAAACAAGGAATTCCTCTATGAAAACCAGACCCATTAATTCCACTTCTAGGTATATAGACAAGAGAACTGAAAACGTGGCCACACAAAAATTTGTACAGTGATGTTTATAGCAGCATTATTTATAATAGCCAAAAGGTGGGAAAAAACCAAATGTCCATCAACTGACAAATGGACATTACTGGGCCATAAAAAGGAATGAAGTACTGATACACGCCACAAAATGGATGAACCTTTAAAATGTTATGCTGTGTGAAAGAAGGCAGTCACAAAAGTCTACATGTTATATGAGTCCATTCATTCAAAATGTCAAGCGTAGGCAAGTCGGTAGAGACAGAAAGCAGATGAGTGGGGTTAATAGTGGGATGACAGCTAAAAGGCACAGGGTTTCTTTTTGAGGTAATGAAAGGTTCTAAAGTTGACTGTGGTGATTCACCCATCTATAAATACACTAACATGCAATATATTGTACACTTTAAATGGATAAATTGTATGGTATGTAAATTATATCTCAATAAAGCTATTTTTTAAAATGGTGCTACCATAATTGGTTATCCATCTGGAAGAAACAAATGGGATCCCTACCCACTCCCATAAAGATTATGTTCCAAATGGGTTAGAGATTTTAATACAAAAATGAAACAATGAAAATATTAGAAGAAATTTAAAGGAAAAATGGAATAGATTTGGATAATGAAAACATGAGTAAATTTGGTGGGGGATATCTGCAAGAGTAGCAAAAGAAAGGACAGACATTATACTAAGTTAATTTTTAAAACTTTGATGGCGGGCTTCCCTGGTGGCGCAGTGGTTGAGAGTCCGCCTGCCGATGCAGGGGACGCGGGTTCGTGCCCCGGTCCGGGAAGATCCCACATGCCGCCGAGCGGCTGGGCCCGTGAGCCATGGCCGCTGGGCTTGCACGTCCGGAGCCTGTGCTCCGCAACGGGAGAGGCCACAACAGTGAGAAAAAAAAACTTTGATGGCAAAAGATACCATAAACAAAGAAAAAAAACAAATGATTTAGCAGAAAAATATATGCAAAATATAAAACAATAAAAGGGAAAATATTATATATACAAAGAGTTTCTATAAATTGTAAAGAAAAAGACAAATGCCCAAAAGAAAAATGGAAATAGGGTATGAACAGGCTGTTGCGGGAGGAGGAAATCTAAATGGCCAATAAAATGCTTACCCTCATTATTGTTTAGGAAAATGCAAATTAAAGCAAAATAAGTTTTCATTACTTTAATTCATCAGATTGGAAAAAAAATTAAGAGTAAATTTAAGGTCTGTTAGAAATGTGAGAAAATGGGCGCTCTCATTTGTTGCTGAGCAAGTAATCGGGCACTATCTGTTACAATTTGGGGCAAGTAACCCGGCGCTATTGATTAAAATTAGAAATGCACAGACCTTTTTTTTTTAACATCTTCATTGGAGTACAACTGCTTTACAATGGTGCGTTAATTTCTGCTTTACAACAAAGTGAATCAGTTATACCTATACATATGTTCCCATATCTCTTCCCTCTTGCGTCTCCCTCCCTCCCACCCTCCCTATCCCACCTGCACATACCTTTTGACCCAGAAATTCTCCTTCTGGGAATATATCTTATGGAGGAAAATCACCCGTATTTAAGGGTAGCCTTATAATTTCAGCATTGTTTGTGGTGGCAGGAAACTGGAAACTATCTGATATCAATGTCACTCAATGATCAAATAAACTGTCGTACAGCCCAGCTGTAGAACATCACGCAGCTGTTAAAACGGGAGTTAGACCTACAGCTATGGAATTGCGAAGGGTATCTGTGATGTACTGTTAAGCGAGAAAAGTAGGTTGCAGAGTAAGTAGCAAGTAATATCCCATTTAAAAGAAAACCTCTCTCTGCTTAGATGAACACAAAGGCAAGATGTGCAAGGCTGCTCCTGTTCAGGCTGTCAGCAGGGTGGCCTTAGCAGGTGAGAGTGGAAGGCGGGAGTTAAGGGCAAAGTAGCAACTTTCTTCATTGTGTACCTTTAGAATCTTTTCATTACTTATAATAAGTAAGTAACTTGTAATTTTAAAAAATTTAGAAATAAATTGGAGTCATTTTTGACACTCCCTCCAATCACACAGTCACCACGACTGCGCTAGTCTGAGGGACCGTTATCTTTTGCATGCTGCTGCAAGAGCTTCCTGCTAGCCTCCCTGCATCCACCCTGAGGCCCGCTAATACAGCCTCCATACCCCGTATGCAGCCAGGAGATGTCTTCAAAATGCAGATCAGATTTGGTCAACCAACCGTCAGAGCTGTAATGGCTCCCGGTTGCTCTCTGCGGAAAGCCCCCATCCCCAGCCTGTCCCTTGCTCTGCACAAGTCTCCTGAAGCATCTCCCATCACGGGCACCCACCACTTGCTCCCACCTTCAGTCGTTGCCCTTGTCATTGTCTGAACCACTGCTTGCCTCAGGGCCTGCAGGCTCGCTGTTTCGTCTACATGGAACGTTCTTCATTTGGACCACCTCTTGCTCACCCCGTGGGTCTGGGATTTAATGTCACTCTCTTCGTCAGGGTGGCCTCTCCCCTCCAGACTAGGTTAGATCTCCCTCTTACAGTCTGGCGGGGCCCTCTGCTTTTCCTCCATAGTTCTTATCACAACGATCTAGTTAATTACATAGTTATTTGTATACTTATTTGTGTGACGGGGATCAAAGAAAAACTGTTAAGTTGTAAGTGTTTGCATCTTCTCTTCCAACCCCCTGCTTTGGGGGAGAAATGGGTCAGACAAGAAGGCCCAGGGGTCTAACCCAACTCTGAGATTCTGAACTTGTCCTTGCCCTTCTCACAGCCACCACCCTAACCACAGTTGGGAGAATTTGTCTCCTCACATATTTCCCTCCACTCTTGTATTTATCTAGTCATCTAGCTTGTTCTGAGAACTGGTGATGACAGGGCCCTCTGTGGTGCTGGTGAGCTTGCAGGCTTCCCCGGCAGTTCGAGAGTGGCACACTCGATCTCCAAATGGCTTTCTTCTGCACCTCCCACCCATCAGAGACCCTCACCACGGGGGCGTCCTGGAGCCCCACTGTGCCCTCTGAGGCCACAGCCACCCCAGCAACCAAGCTCCAGCATGATCGGCAGCTTCAGAACCCCAATCCCATGGGCTTCCCTGCTGGCGCAATGGTTGAGAATCCGCCTGCCAACGCAGGGGACACGGGTTCGAGCCCTGGTCCGGGAAGATCCCACATGCCGCGGAGCAACTAAGCCCGTGCGCCACAAGTAATGAGCCTGCACTCTAGAGCCTGTGAGCCACAACTACAGAGCCCGAGTGCCACAACTACTGAAGCCCGCACGCCTAGAGCCTGTGCTCTGCAACAAGAGAAGCCACCGCAAGGAGAAGCCCGCGCACCGCAACGATGAGCAGCCCCCGCTTGCCGCAACTAGAGAAAAGCCCGCACACAGCAACGAAGACCCAACACAGCCAAAAATAAATAAATTATTAAAAAAAAGAAAAGAAAAAAGAATCCCAATCCCAATC
Source organism: Leucopleurus acutus (assembly GCF_964270905.1). Taxonomy (NCBI): domain Eukaryota; kingdom Metazoa; phylum Chordata; class Mammalia; order Artiodactyla; family Delphinidae; genus Leucopleurus; species Leucopleurus acutus. The sequence continues at coordinate 62,757,829 of NC_139151.1, forward strand.
AGAATCCCGAATAATCATCCTGCATGATTAGGGTCCTCTGCTCCCTTTCCCGTCCTCCTAATCACCTGTCCACCGAGGACTGAACACCTGGAGTGATCCTGGGCTGGATCTCTGAAGCCGGGCATCCCCACCTACTCGTGGGGCTGGGGCTGGTCCCAGAGCTTCATGGACTCCTGCCGACCGGCCCGTGGGCTGAGCACTGTGACTCAGTCCCAGAGAACAGACAGTGTCCTGACAAGCTTACCAGAGTGAACACGCCCACATGCAGGTGGTCCCCTTGGAGCTACAGCCGCATGTCCCAACAGCACACGCATCCCAGAAGCCGTCCTCCCGATGCTGCAGGCAGGGGCCAAGGTACGTGAGGCTGATGGGGAAGCACTCCTGGTCTGCTTCCTCCAGCCTCTATCTAGTGGGGTCCTTCTGTCCTACCCCTGCTCCCAAATCGAAGAGGCCCAAGGGGTTCTTTGTCACGCCCAGCCTGTCTGAGAGGCCCCACCAGTTCCCAAATGATACAGGTTTGGAGAAAAACCCATCACCCTGGAAGCCCATAGTCCTCTATGGCTGCTGCTACCCAGGACCTGCCTGGGTTTCTCCAAGCCAGGCATTGAGCCCTCACACTTGGGCCCCTTCTGTGGTCAGTCGTAGAAATATCTGAGTCCTGTCAGGGCTGGAGGTCACAGTCAGCCACTACTCAGGGCCTGCACTAAATATGCCCCAGCCCAGCAGACTGAGTCACCCACAGCCTGGAGACCGGCTGCTAATTCAGACCCTCAAAGAGCCTGTGGTGCTGCCCTGAGGCCTCTCAGACTTGGTGGTGACGGCTCAGGCCTGGATCCTGATTCAGGTTCGAACACTACTTAATGCAGATCTCAGGCAACTTCCCCTTCCTGAGCATGGCCGACTGCTGTTGGTGTCCCCAGCCTCCGTTCTCCCCTCCCTCCAGGGCAGCTGCCCAACTGGAGACCATCTTTCCCAGCTTCCCTTGCAAATAGGTGTAGACAACTTACTATTCTCATCTGTAGGCAGGAGAGATAGGAGCTACTTTTCCCTCTCCTGTGTACAAGGACGTTGCTTATCCAGGGCCTCCTGTCTTCCCCGCTTCCCATAAGCTAGAATACAGACATTCCAATACCCAGATTGGACTATGCAGGCGACTACACCCCGGAAAGGATGCAGGGAAACAAAGTGGAAGGAAGCTGGGTCCCTGAGTGACCTTGTAGAGCAGCCCTGACAACCTGAGCTTCTTACCTCGTGTTATGAGAGAGAGAAATAAAGTTCTATCTTATTCAAGCCATCGCAGTTTGGGGTCTATCACAGCAGCTTCGCCTTTCCCCTAATGCATACATTGAGCCTGATTCCCCAGCAATAAAATGGTTTCTTCAAGTTCCAAGTTTCCAATTCCAGGCTTTGCTTTGCCAGGACTTTGGTTTCTAGGAAGCTGTCCAGAATGCTCCCTTGGCCTGAGCAGACCCTTGCTATATGCCCTGCTTCATCCTTCCTTCAAGAAGTTCCCTGATGGTCACATAGGGCCTGACCCTGGGACAGACGGGGGAAAGGATATGCAGAAGTATCTCTTTTTAGCTGAGGGCACAGCTGGAACAGGAGTCAAGGCCAGCGGGATTAGTCTCTGTTTTAGGCTGCCTAGATCCCTGGTTTGAGCCTAGTTAGGTGTTCATCCTGACCCTACCCTTGGCTATTTTAGCCCAACTGCTCCAGCTGTGGGGCCTCTTGCAGTCCCCACCCCTCACTCACCTTTTCTGCTGATTCTAAGCCAGATTCTCTGAACCTGAAGATGTGACCCAGGTCTGTGGACACAAA